>NC_070634.1:3892500-4224893 GCF_947347685.1 Pleuronectes platessa | reverse complement strand
AACATAAAACAGCACACAAATATGCAGCATAAAAAGGTTTATTTCGGAACACACAGAGAACAGTACAGAACTGTAAACCGGCCTACTCAACTCCCCCCCCCCCCCCCCCCCCCCCCCTCCTTCACAAAAATTACAGTTTTTCACAATCGTTAACACACGTTTTTCAAAACAATAACGGCTTTCTCAAAACTGGACACAGAAAACTAAAAACCTCACACACACAATGCTGACAGGCCTCGACACTCACGTCGCCACAGGCCGCCTCCATGGCCTGGAGCAGTGGGACCCGGTCCTGTGGGTTCCGTTCATATACCTTCCACCTCCAAGCTGAAAATAATTCCTCAATGGGATTCAGGAAAGGAGAATAAGGTGGAAGGTATAGAATGGAAAAATGTGGGTGGTCCTGGAACCACTCACGCAATTGAAAGCTCACATTGTCCCGGATGACAACGGGATTGATCCACTGTGGGTCATCTGTCTGGTCAGGTGGTACCAGCAGGTCATGCAGGCCATCCAGGAAGACGAGGAGACGGGCAGCGTTATAGGCCCCTAGGTTGGCATGACGGTGCAACATCCCATGGTGATTCATTGCAGCACACATTGTGATGTTCCCACCACGCTGGCCGGGGACCTCAACAATGGCCCGCTGGCCAATGACGTGTCTGCCCCGTCGCCTCCTCTTCACCAGGTTGAATCCCACCTCATCAATAAAGATGTACTGGTACAACACATGAGCTGTGTCATGCTCCTGGATCAGCATGAGAATGCAAGTTATAGTATGGACACAGAGAGGTCAACACAGTGGGCTACAGTGAGACACTGTAGAAAAGGAACAATATTGGATTACAGGTACAATACATGCATGTGTCAGTGCTGAATGTTGGTACTTACAAGCACAAACTCTCGCCGTAACTCCTTGATGCTGTCTGTGTTCCGTTCGAATGGGACACTGAACACTTGTTTCATCCACATGGCATTCCTATGAAGAATACAGTCCAATGACGGTCTGGACGTTTTGTAAATGTAGCATGGTCAGCCAGGATCCTAGTTTTTATTTGTCTGAGTGTGATAGAGTTGTTCTCATGAACCATATCTACAATGTCAGTCTCCTGTTCGGCTGTGTAAATGAGGTGAAATTGCTCAACAGACCTGAATGTTTAGAGACTTGAGTATTTGTGTGTTGTAGGTTGATGCTTTGAGATTTTACTTGAGAAGTGTGTGCAACAACTGAACATTGTGTGTAGTGTTTTGACAACAAGGTGATGTGTAATTGACATCAGAGTGTAAACAAGGAAAGTCAGAGTCTAATGCAGATAAGGGAGTGTGAAGTAGTGCCAAATTGGGTCGAGCGATTGGTACATGAAGTGAAGGTTGTGCAAATTGTGACGAATTTTCGCTTTTTGTGTGTTAACAACTGAGAAAAACTGTAGTAAAGTGCCTTTGGATTTTACCATCAATTTAGTTTAGAGTATCTGCATCGTCGCGGTACAGTGCCGAGAGTAAAATGCCGGAATTTCTATAGACGTAGTTACAGGACAGTGGCCTAAAATGATTAGTACCTGTATGTTTCCCTATTTGCCCAATTTCTCTGTTCATACATATTGGCTAAGTCTGATGTCTATTCATCCCCGATATAGTGAACAAGCTCTACTCATTTTCTATATAGGGCACGGGATGAATGGAGTTTTCAGACATAGCTAAAGAGTGCTCATAGGACTTTTGTTTTATCCACATGCATGGCGATAGGCATCATAGCATCATTGGTTCAGGTCTGTAACTGCCTGCAATGCACACTGACCTCCAATCATATCGCTAAGATGATAACATGGAAGTAAAATTACAAATTAGCAAAACTGTCTCTGACTCCACAGCCGCCGGATCCAGATCTGGATCGTATAGAGCTTAAGCTAGCATCGCTACTTCGTTTTGAGTCGAATCGAATCGGAATTTTGAGGCCTGCGGACAATTGAATGACACCACACAAGCAGTATGGAGGCATGCTAGGTTTCTTTCTGTTGTTCTTTTATTATGTCTAAAGAAAAGGTAGCCTTGGCTGCAACGCTGTTTACCCCTGAGACTTGTGTTTTCAATCAATCAATCAATCAAATTGTACTTGTATAGTCCATATTCACCAATCACAATTTATGTCATAGGGCCTTAGCAAGGTGTGAGATCATCTGCCCCTTCAACCTCAACAAGAGTAAGGAAAAGATAAAAAATTAAATTGAACACTTTCATTTTGTACATCATTCGCATGTTCTGCTTTGCAGTTCCTGGTACCTGATCAATTTACTGTTACACGCCTGTCTCCTGCTTATTTTCCTGTCCCTGTACTTTTCTGCCAAGAAACCTCTTAAAACAGTCCACCCTTCCCTTTACCTTCTGCCACGTTGTCTTGTTTCCCTTCATTCCAGTGTTTTTCCCATGTGTTGCTTCCCTGTGTTTGACATTTGTGTTTTTGGACTTTAGCCTTTTGCCTGTTTTGGTTACTGTTTTTGGACTGACTTCTTGTGTATGAAGATTTGGACTCTTAGCAAAGACACCTTTCATCTTAAACCCTGCTCTCCTGAGTGTTCCCTGCATCTGAGTCTGATTCCTCTGCCAGTATCACAGATTTCTCATTTACACATCCAGCAGTTACAGAGCAACGTCATCACTCACTTGCAGTTGTGTTTCTTGCCTCCTGATGATTGTAAAAACACAATGTTCACTCTGTATTTTACTGTTAAAGGCTTTTTCCCTGAAAACAGCTGTGGCAGAAGACAATGTTCCGACCGTGGTCAGCAATGGATGCTGGGAGGAGTTGCAGATTCGGTGGATAATGGTCATTTGATGCATTGTTATTACTGTTTGCCAGCTGTGGGAACTGTTGGATTTCTGTATAATGTTGTAATGTCTCGATCTTACTATGTAAAGTGACTTGAGATAATGTATGTTTTTGATTTGGCGCTTTACAAACAGAATAAATGGAATTGAACTGAATAGAAATTTAAATGAACTGCTCTTTATAACTGCAACCATGTCTCCTGAAAGAAATGTCTTTATACAACTAGACAATACATTCTGTACAAGACTTAATTGCAACCTAATTATTTTTGTATTTACACAATGAGGATATGTTAATTTATGTAATGGCCAATTGACAAACACAGAACAACAACAGATGCAAATATAGATGTATAACCACTATTATAAGTAAAGTATAGCAGAGACCATGCAAAATTGTATAGAAACCCAATAGTTCGCACAAAGTGCAAACACTCCATAAACCCCATTCCAGCAGAACCAGACTCAACCGGTTGGGACGAACGGAGAAAAATTGGAAGAGAGGTGATTTGGGTCAAGAGGGGAGAGAAGAGAGAGTGGGGGTGAGAGAGAGGAGAGAGAGACCAGGAACAGTTGTGTAACTGTGAGGTAGTCTAGCTCAAGGGTCACAATACATGATGGTAGGCAGACAGACTCCCAGTGTCTAGAAAAAAGAAGAAACAAAAGGAAAAGATCAGAATCTACAAACTCTGCAAAGGCACATGCACGCTGGTGGCAACACAGCTTCACTCTCCTTCCACCTTCAGAACTACAAAATTCAGCTGCAATTCTCACCTTCAGCCGGAACCATCACAAGCAGGTAACTAGAAACAGTATACGTCCTGTAAATATTATTTTCCCAGCTTATATCCCACAATGAAAGATCATTCACAACTACTGGATAGCTTTTTTTTTTTAAACACACACCGCAATTTCTACTTAGAAATCACAAAATAAACTCTCCTGAAGAAAAGAAAGCCCCTTCGTTTGTTTTTTTCCTGGTGATATAATCAATGACATCACCATGACTATAAAAAAACAGAAAATGCTGGGCAATGTCCTTTCACACCCTACATGGCATAGCGGGCTAGAACAAACACACAATTAAACAGTGTTTTAACCTGCAACAAAAACTAAAAAGGTGCCTAAACTAACTAATGGTGGTGTGTTTACCTTAATCTACTCGTCTACTTAGATGTGAACTGTAACATTATGCCAACATTAACAAACCCGGTTAGTCAGTGATGTAATGTTACTTAAGTGATGGTAAATCATAGTAAAATGAATTGGTGTAATGTGTAAAAACTAAAAAGTTCCATGTCGAATGTGGATAAATGGTGAGTAAAGAGGGGGGTTCTCCTCACAGCAACCATCCATGGCTCAGTCAGACTGGTTGTTTTGATAAAAATAATAATAGTGATACTATCAGAGAATCTCATATCTGCTTCTTCTGTCTCCGTCGGCCCCCTTTGGCTCCCTGCCTGCCTCTTGTTTAATAATTCAGGTTATCACTAATGAAGGAAGTTATCTGTCTCTCACTGTGACAGCAGCTTTAAATATAACTGGAGCATCAATTCACAGCTAACCATCCCGCAGCTCGCTCTCTCTCTCCCTCTGTGTTACACAACCTCAGCAGCCGGGCTGGCAATATTCTAACACATACAACACATCGTCAGATTTCAGTGATTTCTTTAAATTGCCCCGCACTCTGATGATATTACCAACAGAATCATAATGAGGACAGAAACCAAAGGGAAAATGACTGTCAGGCTCTGCTGCAGTTAAATGAGGAGGGTGGCCGCTCACAAAATCAAGCTCATGTTCAGATCGTCAGGGTTCAGATTAAATCCCCATACGGATGAATGTGTGTTCATCACGTAGCTTTGTTATACCCTTGTGCTGTTGTTCAGATAATTTAAGGTTGAGTGTGGGGAAATACTTTTATTCATCTTAAAACACCGGATGGGAAACTGATAAATATTTTCGGTTGGGAACATACAAATACAAGTTAATGTAATAGGATTAATGGAAATCTCAACATTTGGAGAAGTATGTTGAATAATTTGAGCTTCGGAACCTGAACTCAGGATAAAACAAATAAGAGGCTTCAGATGTGCCAAAGTGACTACCGGTGGCTGTAAATAATTGTTTTGTGTGCAACCATGAAACTGCAAATCATTCAACCCATCATTCAAAAAATGATGATCCTGCTATCTGGTCAAATCTATTTGCAGTTCGGCATGTAATTAATCACTGGACAGAGAAAGAGACTCGGAAACCCAAGGACAGTCACAAAGACCTGAGGACCCATATAGAGACACAGACAGTTTCATTATGCAGCAACAATTACTGAACAGCCACAATCGAAAACAGCAGCAGCAGGACACATTTCGTTTTTTTCCTGCTCTGTATAATTCACACTCTCTGTGTGCCTCAAGACGCACATTTTTCTCATTCAGTGATTATGACTCACCAGGATCGGAGCTGATGGCAAGTGCACTTAGATCCACTCAGGAGTATTGACACACAGAACTGACACCTGTGGCAATAACTGGACTCCATGCAACCACTTACATTAAACCAAATTGATATCTGACTCAAAATAGGTTGCTGGTCACTTCAGGTCAGCGGTTCGATCCCTGTCTCCTTCATTCCGTGTTCCAATGTGTCCTCAGGGAAAGTCCCCAAATTGCCTGTGAAAGCTTAGCTGACAGTGTGTGAGTGATGTGTGATAGAGAAACTGTTGCATATAGATGCATCGTCTGACTGTGTGTGTGAGCGGGTGAACGGCAAAACTGGACTACCGAGCTTTGAGGTGTCATCAAGACTAGAAAAGCTCTAATTCCATAAATTTATTTTACCATCGGCTCCTATGAACCAAATGGACTTGTGAGCCCCATGGCTGTATCTGAAATCACTCAATCATCACTATTTAGTCCACTGTAGTTCACTTTATAGTTAAGTTACCATTTTTTAGTGCTGTCTCAATGTTTACTGACATTTTGTATACCCTATAGTAGACTCATTGTTTCCCACAAAGTGTCATGAAAAGTACTATACAACCGATGATCACTAACTGAGTCATATATACCATCATGCATTGGGGTGGCAGCATTGACAGAAAAAAAAATTAGAGACTGATTAGTGGGCAGCACGTCTGAGCCTTCTCAATTTAATCAATATTCTCATGAATCATCAGGAGGACAAAGAGAAAATAACGGGTAGGTAGAGATTTTAAAACAGTCAGTTTTAGCCAACAATGAATCCTGTTATAGGTTGGACTGGGAAGGATTCATCCATTGGAGCCTTCAGAGTTTTTCAGGGATAGAAGGACGCATTGGTTGACCACATTTGAAGAAGCCTTCGAAATGGGCACAGCCTAGTCGTGACACAATCTGTCTTCAAATGCATCCGCCGAAGGAAGCAGCCCCTGAATTGAGACGTTGTTTGTGTGGGTAACACAACAGGATGAGGAAGGTGTGGCCTACAGAGAATTTGTTTTGGTCTGAGATGCTGCTGCTAGTGCAACATCATAGTAGCAGTAAATATCGTAGATATAACTTCTAAATCCTGACAGTAGCTTAAAAATACCTCAGTATTCTTCTCTCTCCTCCATCCTCCAAAAACTCTGCCTCTCTCTCTTTGTTCCATTCTCCAGAGAAAGGGTAAGTCTTCAGAAGTGAACAGTATCCAGACAGACAGACACATAGAGGATTGCCAGTCTGCTAAGATAAAGGCAGCCAGAGAAGTAAAAAATATGGCAACAGACAGATTTATTGGGGGGGGGGGGGGGGGAACTGGATGATTAAAAGAGAAGTCTGGCTTCATTTAAGTTCAAGCTAAGTTTAGATGTCCAAGCTAAGTTCAGTGGCGCTCTGAGAACTAAGTTGTCCTGATTATTTCTTTTTAAATACCGCATAATACTCTGCAGCTTCACATTCCACATTTTGATCTTGACTCTGACACTGTACACTGAAATAACCCATTTATTCCATCACCCGATACACAGGCCTACAGCCTAACACTCAGTCACAAGAGGATTTGAATTGTCTTCAAAAGTAATTTTTCCATACAAGAGTTCCAGTTAAACCAGATACCAACAGCGGAGTATGAAGATTCAGTCATTAATATGCAGAATGTAATCCCAAGCTGTATTTCCACGTGTGTGTGTCTGTGTGTGTCTGTGTGTGTGTGCGTGCGTGTGTGTGTGCGTGTGTTGTGGGATGTGAGCTGTGAGCACTCTAGGCTACATTGCTATATATAACTGACATTGGCAGAGTTGCATAAGGACAAAGCAGCACATCAGACTGTGGAAGACGGGGAGAGAACTGCAGAAGGAGAATGTGTTGGCACTGACTGATGATTTGTAAAATGCCCTCATTCTACTTTAGTGCCGCATTTCCACCTCCTACAATTTATATCTTTTTTTGTCATTTTTATTTATAAAGTATCACCTGTACAGGACAAGGTTGATGGAGATTAATGTTGTCAGCTGCCTTCTTGTTCTGATATTTTGCATTGATTGATTTAATTTAGCAAATATTGCAGAAGCAGGTATAATACGGATGAAAAAATAATTTCATTGCTTTATCAATCTACATTGGGTGGTGCCAAAGAACGACACATTAATCTGTTGCACAACTAACCTTTTATTTCAACAGCAGGCCTGGGTATGTCATCTGATGCTGAAGGTGACAGCAGAGTGGAGTTTAACAACTGTTGACTAAACATTTTTTATATTTACACATACATTTTTATGCACATGGAGAGAGCTACATCCTGCAAATGCTCTATATTCTTACTATATTATGATATTGTCATTTCATAACAATTTATACCATATGATGACGAATAATTGGTTAATCTTAACAAGACGTAGATTGTGACTATAATCTCATTGGTAGCTTCAAAGGATAGTTCCAAAAAAACAGAGCTGCACTTACCTTCTATGCTGAGTGTGGTCAAGTATGGTCTGTTTCCACTTGTGACCACAGCCAGCTGTGATGTAGCATGGTACTATGCCATGCTACATCATTGCTATACAGAGTGGGGTTACAGCCATATACAGCAAATACATTGAGTGGAGTTACCCTTTAACGTTTTCAATGTTGCAACAGTTTGTCTTGCACAGACATCAAAGGATGACAGAAATTGTATCAGGTAGATGTACAGTTCAGTTTGGTCTATTTCCCATCCACTTACATGGAGGAGGTGGTGGTGGTGGTGGTGGGGGGGGGGGGGGGGGGTTCTGGGGAGGTGTCATGCCGTCTATCTTTATATACAGACAATGGTTTAAACATTAAAATATTATCACCTTTGTTCAAAGCTACCACTTGTTTACATTCTATGTCAAAATCTAAGTTTACATTTAACGTTATTCACCAAACACATTGTATCCTCGAGGTTTAATTAAGGTGTTGAATGCTCTTCCTTCCTCGTCAAACATTTACTCAGCAGATTTGTCTTAAAAATTGGAATCGTGCATCGGCCACAAATTCATCTCCTGAGTGAGAGTCCACCTCCAGCGGGACATGTCCAAAGTGGCTCCAGTTGGCATCTTAATAATCGCGGGAGACCTTCAAACATACAAGCGATATTTTCCATCTTGTCCTATGCTCTAAAATGGCTAATGTTTGGGTTCCAGGGTGAGGAGTAGCATGAAAGACATAATGTCTAATCCAGAAGAGGGGGGGCAGCTGAGGCTGAGGGGCAGAGTGGTCATCAACCAAGAAGGTCGGGGCTACAATCGTCAGTCTCCCCGATTTGCATGCTAAAGTGTCCTTGGGCAAGATGAACCCCTAAATGGCTCCTCATAGATGTTGAATGCACTGATTATAAGTCCCTTTGGATAAAAGTAACAGCCAAATGAAATGTAATAATAATAATAATAATGTTTCAACTCTAATTCTGTTGTACTCTTCTTGGGTTCTATTGGTTTGCTGGCTGTATACGTCAGTAAAAGCAAAGCGACTCAATAGTAGACAAATGGAAATATTTGGGAATGATTTGTTCTCTTACTGGTCTTTGCTTGGACAAGAGTATAAACTGCACTGGATATGTCCCATCAACATCTGTATTACTGTGTCTCCAATTAAACTCCCACTGCGGACAGAGAACGAGGAGGTTATCTGCTCTGCATTCAGAAATCATAACTTAATTTGCAGTCAGAGTCTGCCTGACTCCTCGAGCTTCTGCATCTCTGCAGGTCTTCTGCATTAATGTGAATTGCACATCCCCATTGTAGCTAGAGTGTAGGCTGTGCTGTGAGACAGTAAGCAGAGGGACAGTGAATGGTCTGTTCTAAAATAAAAAACAAGATGATCCTGTCAAGATTTAATATCCAGGCAAAGCAACACACTTGTTTAGTTCACTAAATTAGATATTAAAAGAATATTGGCTGAACAAAAAAAGAGTTGTGTTTTTATCTGAAGCTTGGTTTTTATCTGTGTTGTATCTGTTTTCTACAGAGATGGCATCAAACATTCAAATAAGGTTTCGTCTGATGTTTTCAAAGTCTCTTAATTTTATGGTTCATATTCAAATATATTTTATTCCTTTTTACTTAACTCTACTTTGTTCGGATTGTGTTTTTTACGCTCAGTGCTTGTATCACAATGCTACCGATTGAATCGGAGCCTGCCCCGATATCGAATTGTAAATATCTTTATATATGTTTGATTCACCATTCACACACACATTAATGTAGTGAATCACTTTTTCCATGATTATTGTACATTCAAAAATACTTAATGCTCACTAAAGTAGGCTGTGTTCAACAGCTTAAAGAGGCTCAGGTACTGAGTTTGCACAGAGCATCAGCAGAGAGATATGGACACGGCTGTCACCTGCAGCGTCCTATTGTTTCTCCTCTACATCTTCAGACATCTACAGTGACCTTGCCTGAGGTAGCTTCAGTGTCCTCTGTTAAATATTACAGGATCTGTGACCTATCTGCAGCGCAGCTGGTTGGAAATGAAACCATAGTTCTAAAACCACGCAGATGTAATTTAAAATATCAAAGAAAATATCTTTGGTGTCGTATAATGCACGTGGGCATATTGCGTGGGAGCGTTTGCATTTGTGTGTCTGGTGGTTTTAAGTGTGATCTTAAGCACATGTGAGCATCCTCCTGCACCTCTGTGTTTGTGTTATCTCAACAGCTCCACTGTTAATCCCTCATCAATAAATGGAGCCGCTCTTTCATGATCGCTACGCAGTGGCCTCGATCTGTCACATGACATCATGTCAGTGCCAGCTTCACACACTTGCAGTCACATGTTTTGGTGTAAAGCAGTGTAGGTTGACAGTCATACACATGGAACACGCACAGGAACACATCACCTCTCCACATTTAGCCCCATTTATGTTGGTGCGTTTTTTAAATATATTTCTTATTCTTTATTTTTTCTCTGATTAATTATGAATGGTTTCCATGGTCTTTGTCAGAAACAGCCTGACAAAACCTTTTACGTTTGCGGATGCTGTTTCCACTACAACCACATTTTCTTCTTTTCTTCTGGTGCAGCTTCTTCAAAGGCACCTTGACAGTAATATAGCAGAGAGACGGTTACGCATTCACTTTCCATGCACACACTTTCTCTGGCAGGCTGCAAATTTGTGCTGGCACCATAACAGCCTGCACGTCCTCTTAGTTACATAAAAGTTGTAACTTGGGCAGAATAAGGAGAGGAAAACCACCTGGCAGGTGCTGCACTTGCACAAAATAGATCAAGGATCATAGACGAGGTCCAAATCAGGATCCTGACACTTGCCAAATGTGATCAAAAAATAAACGAGCTCACTCTCTGTTTGTGGGTTTCAGAAATAGGCTTACTTCAACATCGAATAAATTGATCGACTGTTTTGTGGGTTTTATTGACCCTCGATGTCCACCTTCGCTGCTCAACACAAGAGACAGAAAGTGGTCATTTATGGTAAGGAAAAACTATGTCAAGCTAAAAACTAACAGTAGGCGTTCACCGCTAAAGCTGCTTTGCGACATACACTGAACTGTGAAATGTAAAAACACAGTGAGAGCCTCCGGACTTTCTTCTGAGTTTCGCTGGCCAACTTCATAGTCAAATCTGTAGATAATGTCCAAATTAGCCGATGTAAGAACATATAGTACATCCTCATCAGGATGATTCAACACGAGCGGGTGTGTCGATGACGTTTAGTACCCTAATAGGCTTCGACCCCCCCTATAATCATACCATCACACAGAATGAAAAATATATTGTTTTTACTGATACACAATATATTTTAGATTTTCTGTATTTGATTAAATTTGCAGCACAAACAATTATTTTTACCCCAATTTTACTATAACTACTTTGGCTACTGGCTAGTTGGTATTATCTGGCAAGTATGATGTATTTTCCTTTCTAAGGTAAATCTAGTGATTATTCATTTCTTATTTGACCATGTAAATTTGACCTCAACCCCAACCTCAACCAAAATGCACATATTTGGTCTGTAGAGTTTCCAATAATTCATAAAGCGATGAGCAGTGGGTGAGCATTTTTTATATTTCCACCATTTACTGAACGTTTTCCAAACAAAGGGGTGTAGAGGTTTTTCCAGCGCAGATGGCTTTGTGATGTCATCCCAGCTGAAGACATGCCAAACAGCTGCAGTCGCATTTCTCTTCTTCATCCTCCCAGCTTCCTCTCGGAGTGGCTGTTTCTGCATGAGATAACTTGTGTCAGGGGGAGGAACTAAAACGCTGTGGTGAACAAAAGTCAACCGCTCACATAAGCCGTGAGCATTTTCAGATACCCTGACACTGATACGCAGACTGCCTAGTCCCAAATGCTCACTGAGAAATTGATTTGGTAACACTTTACATTAGCTGAGCTCCATTTGTTTTCCTATTATAAAGCTTCAGCCTCCAAATAAGCCTTGTGACTTAATGTTAATGCTCACAAACCTCCCAGTTTCTCTAATCGGTAAGACAATCTATAGATACACATGTGGCAGCTATGACACTGCTGGCACTGAGCCCTCATACACAATCTGCTTCACAACAGCTTTCTCGTTTTCTCTTTGTTTATCTCCGTGTCTCTCTCTCTCTCTCTCTCTCTCTCTCTCTCTCTCTCTCTCTCTCTCTCGGCTGCCTTTCTGCACATTCATCACCAATTTATCCAATTTCTTAATGTTCCTCCTCTTCTTCGCCTTCTCATGGCCTCAGTCTCTCTACCTCTTCAGCCACCCACTGGCTCCTCTCCATCTGCACTATTCTTAGATTGAAGAGCTTCTCGCTGCTTTATTGCCTTCTGTGTTGTTGAATTCCATCATAAAAACCAATGATTGAGACTCAGCTTTTAGAGAAATGGGAGAAATGTTGGACTTTCACAATTTCTGCACCACAGGTTCTGTGGGAGCTGCTTTTTCTTAGCACCATTGATAGACTAAAATCCAAAAGCTGAAAATACTGAGTGTATTTGTGGTGAAAGTTTTGATGACACTTGCAGGGGAGATACACTTCCATTTTCACTTTTACCTGACAACGATCATTCTTGGTTGAAATGCCCACCGTTGACATAAAAAAGGAGGAGAATCAAAGAGATTCTGGGATCCTGTTAAATTCCACAGTGATATAGTATTTCAAGGTAAATGTTTTCCACAGACATTTAATCATACGCTCTGTTCTACAAATGCATAGAAAATTACTTCAAGCTGTGAGGTGAGGGTGTGGTGATGAGTGAAAAGTCCACTGTCATGAAAAAATTAATGTGTCATTGGCAAAAATATGCCAACAATAAAAATGTCAGACTGGGAATAAAAAAATTAAATTGAGGAAATTGAGAGATTAGACATTTTGGCATATAAATTGACTAATATTACTTCATTGCATAATTAAAAAAAAAAAAAAAGTTGTATGCTCAGTGACAAGAACTATAGTTTGATATTGTAGTGATGAGCCCACAGCAGATTATCACTTAACTTTGCAAGTCAACTGCACTACACAGAACATCAAACTCTGTTCATTTCATTGCAGTTTCCTGCAGCTGTAGGCAACTGATTTACAGGGAAACCCACTGTGCAGTTCTACTAGGCCCCGGGCAAGAGAGTTAGCATCTACCTGGTGATATTATCTATTTATTTAACATTAGGATTTAAGGGGGAGCCTGAAATCAACCTGTTTACTGTACCCTTTGAAACATTACGAAAGAAAAGTTATGATATTATATGAATAAAGTCCAGGTTGAAAACAAAGTCGTGGTATAAAAAGAAATACATAATTGAAAGGAAAAATATAATATTATGAGAATAAAGAAAAACGATTTTTTTAGGAAATATATAGAGAACAGGAGAGCGGGAGAACCCTTGCTCACCAGAGTTTCACTCTGTCTGGATCAGTCTTATTGTGAAACTAGGAAACCCCTAGGTAAAATCACACAGGTGTAACCAACAATATGTTCACAGTCGACCACTACCAATACTTTTCCTCTACAAAGGTTCATGTTGATCTTCTGATATTCCCCATGTAAACTGCCATGTAGCCTTATGTTATATGTTATTCTCATACAATTCTTGCTTTTTTCTTGTAGTATAATGACTTTATCCTCAAAATCTCTTATTTTTCTACAACATGGCCCTAGCACTCTGTTGTAGATACCTTTGTCAAACATATTTCAAAATAGAGAATGTTCAGGTTTAATAAAGAATCAAGGCAGCATGTCTCTTGTGCTTCTTAAGCATCTTTTTTAGTTTCATTGATACTTATTCTTGTCAAGATATAAAGCCACCAAAAAAGCAAAGATATCTCTATTACAAATCTAATATAAAATGTGCAGACCCACATAAAAGGAAAACTATTATTTGCCAAAATAAGTGTTTCATGTCACAGCTCTTATCAGTGATTTAATTATAATTAATTTCCTCTCCCTATAGACACTGATACAGTTTCTTGAGAGCATTTGATCAGTTCTTAAACAGCTCTATTTAGCTTTCGAACATGTGTCTGTTCCCAGATGTCAGTAATTACTTTGGCGAGACAATGTTATCACAAACAATCTTTCCCTTAAGTCATACACTGGAGCACATGAGAGTTCTTGAAAAGTGTCATGAACTTCCATGATTAAAAAAAAACAGAGAGACAGTCTGATTAATGGTTTTATATCAGTCATGGAATAACTTAGAGATGGAGCCAAACGCAACAATGAGGTCTGTAAATGCCTTTAAGGTTACGTGAATGATAGCTTTGTGGGTCGCAGCGAACACTGTTTTACAATGATGTTATTGTTCGTGTTGTGCATACACTGCTCTGCTCTATCCGTAGGTGTCACAGCAAAACATTTAATCAGGATAATTCCAACAAGCACAGGGCTAAAAGCCTTGGAGTATTTATTAGTGAGTCAGAGTGTTTCAGCGTGAGCTGTTCAGATGGGACGGAGGGTGAGAATGTAATGTGAGACTTTGTTTTCGCACTGTTCAACTGACCTTGGCACTGATGCGCTAAGAGACAATGAGGAGACAAATCAACAGAGGGAAGAAACAGAGGAGAGAAGAGCGGGATCATTTTCTATCATAACACAGCATCACACCCTGTTTATTTCAACATTATGTGAAAGTGTTTTGTACAATTTAAAATCACTGAAAGAAAACTGACTGTGTTTGTGTAACGTTTTCCTGTTCTATTGACCAATCAAAGCACAGAACAATTGTCCCCTCTTTTGTGATTCAGTGCCTTGTCCTATGCCATGTATTAATCCATCCATCCATCTATCCTTCTATCCATCCAACCATCCATTAATCCATCCATCACTCAGTCATTCATCCATCAACCCATGTTCAGCTGATTATGTGAGTTGGGTCATGGTGGCAGCAGATTTCTAGCCACTGTTCCTTGGTGGAATATGTCACAAGGTCAAGGAAACAAATGAAGGAGAAGCAGTAAGGAGTTGGTAAGGAGAACCACTGTGCGGAGAAAATCTGACTCCACTTACACTCTAATTTTTTTTTTAAATGATTCTGTGTTGTAGGCTGTGTGCTGACAGTTATTTCTAAAGTTTCCTGTCCAAAACAGAAGGACACATTCTGAGAAAGATGTTTTCAGTGTATACAGAGATAACATGTAACCATCAGTTAGTCACAGAAATAAACAACTAAATTGATTTCATTGAAAGAAAACAGGACTGAAATGTTGAAATAAAATAATGACCTGAGGAATTTACTTGGAGAAAACCTTAAATCAGAGGGGGGAAATGATTGTGTCAATTCCACAATCAGGAGATTAAATCCCTTTTATACAAGTATTTAGTTCTGATGATGATATTGAGAACAATAACCAGCTTGTTGTTGACTGGACTGATGTGACAGAGAAGAATTCAGGAGCTCAGACGATTTTATGTGATGTTCACATCAGTTCTGGATCATGTCATGAGAATAAAACAGTTGTTCTGTTATATTTACCTTGGTGGGTCCAGGTGCAAAAACAAGGTTGTGTCGCTTTAAATGTTACTGCTGCAAAGAATTGTGGGGCGGTATACATTATCTCCTTTCCTTCCATAAAGGATGGTTGGGTGTTTCCTACACTAAAGGAGATAAGTTAGGAAGGTTTGAAGTTCCTTTCCTTAGCATATATTCAAACAGCTCTTATTATGGTGGCCGCTGAAATAATTCAAGGTCATACATAGTCTCTCCGTAAGAAGTAATGCCCAGGTGGCCTCCTTATCAGATGCCTAAACCATCTCAACTGGCTCCTTTCCTCACAAAGGAGCGATGGCTTCACCCTGCATGTGGTCTATGATGAAAGATGTGGAGGACTGTGGCAGGTGAATAGAATAGAAGAGATAATATATAACAATTCTTTATTACAATGTCAAAATTACTCTACCTATGTTTTATATTTTAAACACTCGTATACCTACATTTTCAGAAATGTTTTCAACAATGTTCAAGGTGATGGGACCTTTCCATTTGGTCGCCTTTTTATTGCATCATATCCACTTTACCAGTCTCTGCTAAACAACAATTGACGAAAGAAAAACATACTGTTAGCCAGTTAGAGCCCAGTGTTTTTGTCTCTCAATTCTTTGTATTGTTCACTCGTTATGGATTCCAATTATTTATTGTAGTATGCTGCTTGACGTGAATAAAACTTTATTATTATCATCTTCTGTAATTTTTTTAATGAGAGACCCCTAACGGCTGAAGTTACATATTGTTTTTCTGACTAACAGAGAAAAGAGAAGTGGACATAAAAACGTCCTACTCAACCAACTAAGCATTAGTACTTTCAGAAATTAGTCACCAGAGTTGGTAGGGAAGTAAAGTAGAAAAGAAACGACTATAGTAGGTATTGACAAACATGAATTGCGAGACAGGAACAGCCATGGCAGAAGAGAGGAGGACACTAATATGAGAAGACAAAAGTTATGGTCTGTGCTAAAAAGAAACAAGGTAAAGAATAATAAAACCAAAGTAGAAAGGAGAATGCCGCGTTACCATTTATTATTCACTCTTAAGGAGCAATTCCAACCAATTTCATTCCATTTCCTTCGGCTGCTTTCCCCTCTATTATCCACTGTGAGGGACGTGAAAGACTGAGGTGCTTTTCATTTGCTGTTATGTGTTAGGAGTGAGATTTGTGTTATAAAGCTTTTGAAGTCTCATTCCAGTAGAAATGGACTGAAGGACAGAAAACACTCAATCAGCGTCCACTGCAGCTACTACTGCACAGTACGCCACTGCATCCCCATCATGAATTATTAGTGCTTGTACATTACAATTACTCTACCACACTGTAACCATAGAAATAACGAATTTGTCTTTATTTGCAATGCAGAGCAAGTGTGGAGACTTAGCAGGTACTCACTACCTTTCATGACTGGGACTTTAATCATTAAATCAAATTATGCTGTGTCAGTGCTAACTTCTCTCAGTCTTAAATCTGAGGGTTTGCTCTTATCTTATGTTTCATAAACATTCTACGCAGGAGCCGAGGCTTCACTCTTGTCTTTTGGATCAAATCTCAAGGCTGTTGAGAACAAAGGCTGTAGAAGATGGCTGACCACTTTCATGGAGCCATCTGTGTGCTGTCCATGATCTCAAGGAACCATGTTCGCAGAGGACGATTTCTGCACCTCAAAATTTCCGTTCCGTGCCAACCTTCAATGTTGAGGCCAGTGTTAGTCAGTGAAAAGGTAAGAGTTTGGAGGTCAGGGTCAGTGGATAGATGTGTAAAGTGTCTGATGCAGAAGTTCACACTGTCAAGAATTTCAGTTGGCCAACCTTTGCCATATCTTTAATCACATTTTATTTGCCTGACTACACTCTTTATTTTACCTTATCTGCTTTTATCTTGTTATCATGCACAGTTCATAATGAAAACAAATGTTTTAAATATGACTCTAATAAAATACAAAGTCTACTTCTCTTTATCTTTGGTGGAATGGATTTGAAAAGAGCTGCATATGCTGTATATTATTATGGTCAGCATGTTTCAGACTGGAGAGCAGAATTCCCATTTTAATGCATGATATTGTATTTGTTTTAAAGACTTGCTGAGTCCAGAAAACAGTGGGGTCAAAAGCAAAGTGGTTGTAAAAGAATATTGGACAGGGATTAGGACCTAAAGCTAGGATTTGTATGGCTCTGGTCTCTATCACAATGAATTGTGTTATAGAGATTATTATAAAGAATCATTATAATGTAAGACAAAAACACTACCTTTGGGTTTCACTGTAGAAATTATGATCCAACATATACACGGTAACATTGAGATTTCTATGACCAAATCTTTACCTGCTCTCTCACATGACCTCAGTCCAGATGATGTGTTTCACTTGCCAAACCGAAATATAAAAGACCCGGAAACAGGGTGCAGAGGGTGGCAGTTCAGACATGGAAGCCTATGACCAGAAAAGATGTGAAAATGAAAATGTGAAAATTATATTCATACCAGCAACAATTATATTAAGAGAGTGTATATTTGAATTTTAGATAATGGATACATACCTTGATGAATAATTTCCACCAGTTTGTTTCATGTATTCAATGAAAATGAATATGCACTTTACATCAGATACCTGAAATGAAATTGTAACAATACAAATATATTATTGAAAATATGCAAATTAGTACGCCATATCTAAAACTGTTTTTCTGAAATAGCAATTGTAGATATCTGAAATGGGAAATTGCATTTCTATTCGTCACAATCCTTTTTCAACATCTGAGAATTGCAGACAAAAAATATGTATTTATTACTAGTAAAAAACTAATTAGTGATATTTATAATTTAACAAAATGTTATTTCAATATTTTTTGTAACGTGTTGAAATAGATATCTTAAAGTCCCAGTTTTGGTTTGTCAAAATGTCCCCTCCTCTGGTGAAAACTAAATCGTTGTCGCTCTCTATTCAAACTGCTTGCATTACACTCAGACGCACGCTGACAGATGCCCCTCCCTGCTGAACCGAGTATAATATGAGACTATATTAAAGCTGATATTAGTGCAGGTCTGCAGTGCTTCTGGTCTTCTCTTCCTTTGCCTGTTTCCACAGATCTATAAATAGCAGTGCTGAGCATGCAGCACAGCATGCCATCACCCAGCCTGTGCTCTGCAGCACTCACACATCCAAACCTACACACTTCTCCTCATGTTTCCTCACCTCGTCTCTCCTATTTACAAATTTCACACAGATATTCATAACTCCTCGCCCTTCCCCCACTCGTTCTCATTCCTCTCTGTCTCATTTAATCTCTGTTCCCTCATTATACTTGCACTCATTTCCATCTTTAAGTCTCTAATTTCCCTCCTAGACTCTGCAGCTCTTACATTCACTTTGTCCCTTCTCCACCCATCCTCCTGTCTTTCTCCCGCTCTCTCATTAGACTTTAACTACAAGTCACTTTCATCCCTACACATGAGATGGATGGATGGAGGGAAAGATGAAGTGGCAAAAGTGATTGATAATAATGACAGACAGTGGGACTGTGGAGCAGTCGTATATTACAGAATAAAGTAGCTACAGTTTACTGGACTTTGCTTCTCTAAATATGGAAAGTGAAATGTTTCATTGGAGCGTGATGTGCTCCGATATATTTCACCACCACCCACGGTTCCGTGAGCCCCCCAGCACCCATTAGCAGTTGCGAGCACACTGGGAAAATTATACTCTATGTTGACCAGATCAGGAGATGCATACCATCTCGAGTGATTGCAAAATAGAGAATTGAACATGATGTCAAGGCAATGAGATTTTCTTCATTTTTTCTCATCTCTGCTTTTCACCCTTTTGGGCCTTTGGTTCATGGACGTAGCGAGGTAGCTAAATATCTAATGAGGATGATAACATCCATTTTTTAACTATGCCTACAATGCCTTGATTGGTCAAATCACAGTTTTGGGTGGCAACTCAATGGGTCTGGTAATACCATGTTAATACCAGGTGTGTACGGCTGACAGTAGACTCAACACATTATGAATCACCTACTTGCAGATCCTAGAGCAGTTCCTGTTTTAACCTTGTCTGTTTCGTACGGGCTGTTTGCATGGCTAGTGACAGCTTGTCTTTGCTGCATGAAGAGCAGTTCACCTGTTTGTTCACTGTACTCAGTAAGCAACACCGAGAACTGGATAATCTGTTGAGGAGTCCGAACTGTCACTGCCACAGGGCCCTAAAAATTCTGTTAATTTGAACATATCATATGTCCAAATCCCACTATAGTTGACACTGCCCTTAGGAATCCTTACTCAATGTTTTGCTATGAGATTAGACTATTAGATCACTGCATGGCACTAAACAAATCCCCTTTGTTGGCACACTTGGCCACAGGCTTCCCAGCACAGTTTCAGGGAGAACGGCTAAATACTTGACCTTGATGTATGATATGCAGAGTGCTGGCAACTCTCTGTGCAGCTCCACTTCAGACTGCATGAGAGCACAGTGTCTCTACATGTTGTATCTACTTTGTTAATTTATCTCAGTCTGTAAACTGTTCTCTCTGCCTCTGTGGCCTCAATACTACACCTGTCAGCTGACACATGAATGAAAACAACCTTCAGGAAAACTAGAAAGGAAGTGGTGCTCTAACAATCGTGTTGAAATTCACTTAGCCTGTAAAGATAGTCTTCAAGTATATGTGAAGGCCCTCCACAATGTAAGAGCTGCCTACTACTCCACATTACTCAGCAGTGTTTCTGCACTTCTTACTTCATAAACGATAGTATTCCATCTATTCAAAACTAAATCCATCATCTCCTGCCCTCAATTGATGCACATATCAGCAACAAACTAATTTCCGGAGCAACTGAGAAAGCTGTTATTTATTTTTAGATCCTTCTCTGATAAATCTTGATAAGCTGACCTCAATTGTCTCATCTTGTAAACCCACAACTTCCTACAAAGTTACTTTAAGAAATTCTGCCCTTAATAAGAAATACTTTGCTGAATACAATTAATCATCATCAGGATATATAAATATGTAAGCATGTATATCAAGACACCTCTCCACTTCCTGCTACTGCACAAACATTTTGCTGAAATATCTCAGATATGGGTGCTGCCATCTTATGCTGGCAATGTCATTTGGTTATAGCCAGAGTCTGTGCAGTAGTAATCATAAAGTGGAGTCATGTATTGATACTCTTTTTTGCCCATGTCCCATCTACTAACATGGAGGAGCCAATATCATCCGTGTTTATATACATTCTACGGTTTCCCTTAACTATACTTGTTGTCCCCACTGACACATTACATGGGTCTCTTGAAAGGTGCTATATAAATTATTATTATTATTATTACTAGTATCTTAGAATGTAAGTAGAATAAGGATCCTCTGATGTCACTGCTTTCTTTTGTTGCCACACAAAGCTGTAACAGTTGTGTCAGTGATCTCATGTGAGTTGAATGACGAGCACAGATGAATACCAGTCATGTGTAGGTGGAAGTAGTCTGTGGACCAGAGGGACGTTATCCATTAACCCTGACCCAGCACTTACTGTCTGGCTGACTACTCTGCAGTCTATCCCTCCTCTCACATTGCCCATCCCCCATTCCATCTATTCATCCCTCAGTACCTCCATTAGTGTTGGGGAAAAACAAACATGCAAACCTTTGCTGGTCCTTTTTGGTGTTTTTTTCTACATTGGTATTTACTTTACCAGTTTCCTTCAACACCACTAACACTGCTGATGAGAGGAACTCGCGCATTAAATCCTCAAATGGTTTTACAGACACAGTCAGTACTGTCTACATATACGGATATCGAATCATCTGTGCACATTTCCACTGCCTGTGAGATCTGCCTGTACGTGCCAAACTTCTTTGTCTCTACGCTAAGGATAGCACCAAATTCATTCATGTGCCGCATCAAACTGTGGCCTCAGTGCTACTTAGTCTGTGCATGCTGCTCTGGACTCTCTGTTATGTGCGTTGCTGTAAATACTAGACAAGGGAACTCATGTGAACATCAAAGTCTGTTTACAGGTCTTAGGGAGTACTGCTGCATCAAATTGTATTTGCATAGCCAATATTCACAAATCACAGTTTGTCCAATAGGGCTTAACAAGGTGCAAGATTATCTATCCTTAACCCTTAAAAAGGGGGATATATTACCAGGGTGGAAAAAACATAGAAACCTCAGAGAGACATATTTATGAAGAAAATAGATAAATCACTAGATGTATAAAAACAAATGTATAAAACCTTTTATGGCAAAAGAGGAAGCTGAAGAAAGTCTGTTTGAGGTTGAGGGATTGAGAAAGTTACTGCACCTCTGCACACTATCACATTTATGACTGAACAGTGATTCATAAGCAGAGTTTAGGTAGAATACAATGATTCACATAAGCAGTGCTGTACAGCCTGTACTCAATAAGCTGGATAGTTTCATATATTTAGAAGTTTTGACCCAGTTAACATGGAAGCAACATAAATGCCTGAACTTCAAGATATTACCATCCATCCACCCACCTACGCTTCCGTTGTCCATTTACAAACATTAACTGGGGCAACATCCTTAGGAGGGTGCATTTGAAGACCTATTACGTCAAAGGGGCATGACTAGGCTGTCCCATTTCGAAGGTTCGTTCAAACACGGCCAAGAAGGGCGTCCTTCCATTCACAAGCAATGAAGGTCTAATGGGTGGATCCCTCTTGGGCCAACCTTTACCAGGATTCATTGCATGCCAGTGATGAAGCAAATAATGCAAACTGTAAGGGCTTGATAAGCTGGTGAAATCATCTGCAGACCAGACATCCTCATTCTGGCAAGGACAGACTAAATCTTCCAACAGATGTGGCCAATTGTGTCTTTGACATTCTAGCCAGGAAAAGCATACGTGCGACATGACTATCACCGTCCTCTCACTGCAAAAGGTTTCCCAGTTCAAATCCCAGTTTGTCTTTCTGTGTGGAGTTGCATGTTCTCCACACAGGGTTTAGCATGGGGTTTCTCCAGAAAACCTTACATGATCCAAAGGTAAGTCACAAACTGCTGAAGGTATCACAATTGATCTCATAGTTAACTTCAATGGTTTCTGCTTTGACTGCAGCTGTTATTTCACCTCTTGCAAATGCTGGTCTGGGTCAATACCATTAGTTACATTATATGTCCCCCATGATCTGCATTTGTATCTATTCGCAGTCATTATTTCTGTGTAAATCATGTAACAATTTTTCTCCTGCAAAAATAACAACACCCAATGGGAATAATTAAACATCCATCAATCCAGTCCAATCCATCCATCTACTCTATCTATGCTGCCCATGCTATAGTTTACTGTCTGTCAAAGCCCACCTTTTTGTTTCTGTCGTTCACCTCCATCTCTCCTTATTATCCTCGGCATTTATTCAATACACCCTCTCTTTCTCACACACACAGACACACACACACACACACACACACACACATGCACTTTCTATTTTATTAGGACATGCACTTAAGGGAATCACTTTCTCAGACCATTTATGCCTTTCCTCCCAACAACTGCACACAACCCACCTTCACCTCTCATACGCACAGACACATGCTCTGCAGAATATGCTCCTCCAGAACATCAGTGCTGCGGACATCAGATTATGTATCTATCCCACACAAACGATCATCGCACATTTCTGTCCTGGTCACTCCTGGGTTACGTCGATACCTTGTTTTAGTTATAAAGCATATCACATTTACTACATTTATTTATGAGCTCCTAGTTTAAGACATTTTTGGAAACACTGCTGTTTTAGTTGGAAAAATCGTGGTTTTAGTCTTTATGGGCAGAAACTAAGACATTTGGAAAAACAACCGTCACATTTGCCTCCTGATTAGGTCAATCTCTCTCTCTTTGCAGGTATCTCAATTTAAGGTTTACAAATAACCTAAGCCAAATCTGCATGTCTTAGCAGGAAGCCAAAGTTATCAAAGCAAAACATACGCAGACATGGGCCTTGGGAACCTTCTTGCCAACCACCGCACCACTGTGCTGCCCACAACTTTTATATCAAGAATTCTAATGAAATTTGGTGAGTTTATTACCATAACAGAATTTTTGGTTCAAGACGCTGACATTGACAAATATACACTGCTCTCCTGTGCTTCAGTTCAGTGAGTGGGACTACACACAGCTGAAGCTCCTGTCAAGCAATTGATTGGCAATGTCAGCTGTTACGCAGCAGATTTACATAGCATTCCCTTAAATGGTGTAGTTTCATACAAAGACCCAAATTGAACTGTTCTCACTAAAACGCAACGCGTATATACCTGACATATGAGGTAACATTTACAGAATAGATGTTTAAAATCCTGCATTATTCACATAAATGTTCACTATGTCCTCCTCCGCCTCTCTGCCTCCACCAGGTGCTGATGACTCATGGTAGGTTAGTGCATTGCGTTGCGTGCTCATGCACGTGCATCTGTGTGCTCCTGCAAGTGCATGATAGCAAACTATGACAAATATGTAGACACTTTCTATTCACATTTCCTCATTAAATAAAGGCTTTGTCACATTTGTGGCTTTTTTTCTTTATAGTGTTGTTTTCATCTACCTGTTCCTGTGAGACAAGTTGGCCTGAAGTGACCCAGGCTTCCTCCACTGCCTCCTTCTCCCCCTCCCCAGTCAGCAATTCATTATCTGACCTAACCAAGCACACAAGCCCTGATTCATTTTTTCTCCTTTCCTCTCTCTGCTAAACCTCCCCCACCACCTCCTTCATCCCTACGCCTGCCTGCTGCCTGCCTGTAATTGTTGATTGTCCTTTCCAGTTTGTGCCTGCAGCAAGCTCACGTAGGCGCCCCCACGCAAACACACACACACTAACACACGCACACACACACACACACACACACACACACACACACACACACACACACACACACACACACACACACACATACTATGAATATTTATCTTTTTATAGCTCTGTCTTGTTAGGCAGGGGAAGCAGATTTCTCCCCAATGAACAGTAAGCATCTCCTGCAGCCAAAACTGCGGTCTTATATAACAAGGGACTTAAAAGTATGCCACTAAAGTACGAACTCCGTTTCCAACTCCAGTCTTATGTGAGATGTTATTCGTAGAGATGAAATATATGAATGTTAATGTCATGGTTATTTGTGCTTTTAGTTTTCTCTGTGAGACAGTTATGAAAACACTGAGAGGAAGCCTCCGATTTAGGTCTGACTGTTTATTTATAACGCACAAGCGTACAGAAGTATGAGGTGCATCCTCATGTGCCGGACTTGAGTGAACAAACATGTAGAAAACCTCTAATCCACTAAAACAAGACTGGGTTGCCAAGTTTTGTTTCTGGTAACTGTATTTCCTAAAATTAAAAGAGGGGCTATGTACTCAACTAAATGTGCATCCTCCGGCCCTGCAAATATTTCACAATAAAAACCTTGTATAGTCAAAAGAATGATTCAGATTCAGTCAACAAAAACTTTAAAGTGCTGCTACTTTGAAACAGGTACGGTAAGCGTTGCAATAAGGTAACCGGTAAGCGTTATGACATACTCAACAGATACAGACAGAGAAATCTTTCACTGTCTATGTTGCTGTGGAGCACATGCAGAGCACGAGAAAAAGGGTTAAACCAACCTACAATTATTTTAGTTAGAAATGCTGTAATTTTTTTTCCTGTGCTCACAAAGAAATTGAAGGTTTGAATATGTCTCATAAGAAGAGAGTTAGAATAAGAAGTAGTGGAACATAAACATGATTTGGGCTCTGTATTGGATGCAATAGGTTTTAACATCACTGTAAAAGGCAGAAAGTTAGAGCGCCCTCTCTCCTGTGTCTCACCTTTCTTGTTGAGCTTTTTGTGTGAGAATGCTGAGCTTTATGTGTGGTCCCCTGAGCAGGACTAGCTCAAGCTGCTGAAGGTGTGGCCCTACCTTGTTCCGGCTTCCTGTCTAAGCCATGAATCTTGACTGGAGCAGCACCCAGTCCAGCTCTACAGTCTATATATGAAGAATTTGGTCAGTCTTTCATTTGTGGGCCTGGTACTGTCTGCTCAGCAGTGTTCCTCTCATTGCTGTTGGTGGAGATTGACAGATCTTAGTTGGTAAACCAACTTACCTAACTTAGTTTTTCTCATTGCACTACCTGTAGAGGTGGTTATGTATACAATTATACCTTGTCCACACGAATGCAGATATTTTGCAAAACAAACCTTTTCCTCTGCTTTGTGCCTCTCGTTCACACGCAAACGTTTTAAGTCGCTAAAACAGTGATTTTGAAACGCCTTCGAGGTGCTGATTTTCAAAAACTGCCCGCGACCTGTCTCTCACAGTATAAACATCAGGCTGACGTTTAGTCTGCATGAACAGTGATGAGGCCTGCATCCTCGCTGCTACAGGGCTGCACGCATTCCCAGATTTTAATCCTCTGAGCTGCATATTTATTTAGCTGCTCGCAGGCATTTGTCACAGAGCATCACACATGAGCAGAGTCACACCAACAAAATGAAAAGTTTTTGTGTGATTTGAACATGCAAATCAGAATTCATAAAAGTTCAGTGTGCCCTCAGTCTGCCGAGGGAGTTGAACATGTCTTCTTCTACGTCTTCAGATAAGCTACAGCAGTGGTCATCAAGTGGGTCGGACAGCGGGTCCAAATTGCCGCCAGATCCTGTTGATAATTAGGTTTTTGTTATATATCGTACTGACCCCCAACAGGTGGAGATCTAAAACATGGGAACAACTTTCATAATATCACTTCCTGTTTGGCAATTCGTCTTCAGAGTAAAAGTATGTTTGTTTTGTTGCTGCAATGCTTTCTACACAACAGAAGAAGAGTGCGTGATAAGTTGTAAACTTGGTTCTGAAGATTGTGTCAGTTGCTTGACAGACCTCTGCAGTAGCTGACATGCAATGTATGTACAAATAAAACCAGTTAATTAAATCATTCAAACTTATATATAATAACAAATGTGTGGCTCACAAATGAACAGCAATTTTGTTTCATTTTATGAAATACATTGATCATAAAATCTGAATTTCAGATAAACTAGGTGGAATGAACACAATGTTCTCGGCACACAAAGTCCGACACACAAACAATAATAACAGTATATTGTAGAACTGTTTGAGGAGGACTCACTAATGACAAGGAATCATTCTGATGTAGCTACAAGACAAGATAACAGGCAAGTTCTTAACCGAAATGAGAGAAAAAAGATCATGCAAAAGTGACACAGAGTTGAGGCACATACTGGTATTTAGCCCTCAACAATTTAATCTAAGCACTTGCACATGGAGGATTGTGTTTCACATCACGGAATAGTAACAACACGGGAGAGTGACGCTCCACCCAAACTCCATCTGTTTAGAAACAAACATGACCTAACTTGAACCTGTCGAGCTGGTCACGTTGCCTTGAGACCAGGGAGGTGCTTGAAAGCACAACGAGCATATGGACTGACAGTGTAAGAGAGTGAGCTGTACATATACTGTATGTGAGTGAATATGCATTAAAGTCCATTATGAAGCCAAACATTGCTGCAGCTGCTCTACTCTTTTTCCATAGCCACCCCTCGGGGCCGCAAACGTGATCACAGAAACCAACAGAAATCTGCTGCCTGTACTTGAAAAGTT
The DNA here is from genome assembly GCF_947347685.1 of Pleuronectes platessa. Classification (NCBI taxonomy): domain Eukaryota; kingdom Metazoa; phylum Chordata; class Actinopteri; order Pleuronectiformes; family Pleuronectidae; genus Pleuronectes; species Pleuronectes platessa. The sequence continues at coordinate 4,198,049 of NC_070634.1, read as the reverse complement.
AATCAAGCCACTTCTGTATCTTTCTCTCCGCCCCTTCTCCTCCCACATCGATCCGCCCCTCTTCCTCAGCCCCCACCCCCTCCAGAGAGACGGCGGGGGAGTGTAGATTATAGTTTATCCCTCCTCTGCTCTGCTCTGCATTGCCTCGCTCTGACAGCAAAGCCCTTTCACCTACATTCACTGAGCGTCTGCCTGCCTGCCTGGCCACACACACACACACACGCACACACAAACACACACACACCCACACCACACACTAACACAAGCACACACACACACACACACACACACACACACACACACACACACACACACACACACACACACACAGTCTGCCTGCCTCGTCTTGTCATGCAGAGTGCAGCAGTGCTCTGCTATCTGACATGGCTCCCTACAGGAGGGAAGTATTTACCATCTGTCTACGTTAACAAACGCTGTCCCTCTCTGTATCTCTCTCTCTCTGTCTTTTTTCCCTAATCCCTGTCTTCCTTTCTCTCCTTCAGCCGTTCCCTCTCTCAAAAAATAAATATAGGAAGAGCTAAAGAAAGCAGAGGAGCACAGAAAAGGGAGGAAGTGCTGTAGAAGGAGCCCAGATGAGTGTATAGGAAACAAGCTGCCAAGACCTTTACGACACTGGGCTGGACTTGTGATCTGTTACTTCATTGTTACAGTAAATCAAGCCAACGTGTTCTTTGCCAAAAATACAATTCTGGGGAAACATTGAATTCTTAATTTATATGAGTTCAACTGGCAGCAAAATGTTATGAATGAATGTTTTACAAATGCCTTTGTGCAGCATAATGGACAATTGTCCTTTTTGAGCCTCTCTGGAAATGAGCAACTGGATCACTCATCTGTCAAAGTTTAATCAGAATCAGATGAGTGGTGTTGCAACACTGGACTTTTCAAAGTTAGAAAATGTGACAAGAATTAGTGGTTCAGTTTTTCCAAAAAGCATTTATTGAGACTCCTCCTGAAGCTCTGGTTTGTTTATCAATACATTTGCAGTTCTTTCAAGATATATATGAGCAGGTTTTGTGAATTGGTAAATGGTGACCGATTTTCTTCAAACTTAAAAAAACTCCAATGGTGTCGTCCAAGCCCCGACATTCAAATTCAACTCAAAGTAGTGCCATTTAAAACCATGTTTTTGGCCTAAATGTCCATGTGTGAAGTACATTTAGTTGTATAGTGTAGTGGTGGGTAGATAATGACTGCAGTTTCATGTTTGGTTGAACTATCCCTTAAAGAAATAAATTCCATCTGCAGGGCAGCTGTTTATTTGAAGTGTAAATGTAAGACCAGCAACCACCCTCCTTTTACCTCTGCTTTGGTCTTCACCAACTGTATTCACCTGGCAGGTAGATCATTTATCAACCGGCTTTTTACCTGCTGGGTCCAGAGAACGGGGCCAAAATGGTACGTTTTCAGCCGTAAAACCAATATAATGAGCTGAAAGACACAATAATTAGCTAACTGTGCTGGATTTTGCGCAGGTTCTTTGTGCTTTTCTTTCTCTTTTATAATGATGCAAGTCGACGTGTAATTTCTACCTCAGAGAGCCTCGTCTCTGCTGCGGTGTTGTGCAGATCAGAGTCTACATGAGCCTGTGATGTATTTCAGTCTTTCTCGGAATAATTGGAGAACATATACCTGGAGCTAATTAGATCCAGTGACGTGCATAGCATATATTCTCGCAAAGACTTGGTAGCCTTTAATTTTCACCGAAATATTATATCAGTCAATGTTAATGATTTTTTTTTTAACTTCATAATACACACAAAAAAACTGCTGAAACAAACAATATATCAAAACCAGTGATAATATTTGTCCTGAGGGCAACACAAGACAATAGGTTATTCAATTAAAAAGGGTTCACTTGTGGAATTTTAAATGTCCATGGCAGCTTACATTTTCAGAGAGGAGATGAGGTATGTTGACATTTTGAATTTAAATTGGTGCTGAGGAAGAAGGTTCAGTATCTCAGAATGAGGACACTTTGTTCCATTCCGCATAAAAGTATGTAAAACTTTTAGATTCATTCTCTGATGACAATAAATGATCCCATTTCCAAATTAAATGGTTAATGGTTTTGTATTTATATAGCGCTTTCCTAGTCTTGATGACCAATCAAAGCGCTTTACAGTACAGTTTTTTACATTCACCCATTCACACACACATTCATACAGTGCATCTATTCACAGCACTTCTTTATTCTATGGGGGGCCATTCAGGGTTCAGCATCTTTCCCAAGGACACTTCGGCATGTAGATGGGTCAGAGTGGGGATCTATTTTGTCAAAAAAAAAAGATTGATTTATTGCATAGTGAAGTGCAAAGTCTAGTATCTGAAAACATGATACTGGTCAGGACTTTCTTTCCTGCAGTGTTGTTTCATCTCCATTGCCAGTTATTTTTTCTCAGGAGTTGGTTAAGACCACAACAGAGTTAATATTGCCCTTATCTCCAAACAACATGGGACATGGATTATGTTGCTCTGTTTGCTGCAGTGACTTACTACCATAAAGTGAAAGTGTAAAAAGTTCTCTGAGTAGCTGATGAGCCAGTTCAATACATGCTCTGTGGAGGAGGCTGTGTCTGAAGACTCAGGGGGAAACCCCCACACATATCACTGATTCTTGGATGTGTGATCAGGGACCCTGATCACTGAAGTAGTCACGAAGCTAACAAGATGCAGTGTGTGGATACACTTCAACCCGGGAGACGTTGAAAGCTCTGGAAATTATTAGGTTGTCTTGGCTGACATGCCTCTTCAGTGCAATAAGTAATGCAAACGTTGTGCCATAACATTGCTATAAAGAGGCAACCGAGGCAGAACAAATGCTTTCAACTTACTGGTAAATCTACTGCCGTTTTTAGACATTAATTACAGAGAAAATCTGCACAATTAAGGTCTGCACAATTGAGTTCTCCAGAGTTTGTCTTTCACACATTAACAACGCAGCAGGAGATTCTCCACAAGTTCTCAACAACAACAAAAACTACAGAGGGGTCAGATGAGGGGTGGTGCAGCAGGCAGAGGCAGGATATGACATATTAATTCTCCTGCAAAGACAAAAAATTTTGTTTTTTGGGCAGCTGTGGTTTAGGGAGTTTCATTCTTATATGAATGGATGGATTTGTGTGTGAATGGGTGAATTGCAAAAAACTGTAGGTTTTGAGTGGTCATCAAGATTGGGAAAGCACTCTAGAAATACAAACCAGTTACTGTATCGACACAAACATTGGCCCATAGCACCAAAAGCTCCTCATTCTACATCTGGCCCTGGTACTGCTGAGGATCAGGAGAGGGACATATGAAATACTCTGCCCAGCCTACTGCCACTATGAACCAACCAAAGAGAAAGGATGGATGGATTGTGAGTAAACAGCTGTTAATGCTAATGTAAGCTATATTGCGATGGCAAAAAACGTCCATATAGCTCCTTTAAGTATGCCCCCCAGACTGCAATATGCATTAACAGATTGAACAATTAATAAAAGACCCATCTAAATGCTGGGAGATGTTACCTTTGGCTGAACAGCTTGTCAGGTTCCGTGTCCATGTACATAATAACCAAGTAGGATGGTGCAATTTAGAATAAATATCATCTTTTCTCCCTCCTGTCTCCCAGCAGAGCAGCTGATTTTCAGCAGTTCTTTCGTCATTTTCGGTGCCGCAGGGTCAGCTGGGACTGAAATTAGATAGTGCTGATTTGGCCATCCTCCACACATCTCTCTTGCTTTTCCACTCACTCTTAATGAGTTAAATTATATCTTCCTGCTAAAGCTTCCTGTCAGCCACTCAGAATAGAATGTGGCTGCTTTTTGTTGCGTCCAACTCATATTTGTTTTCACTCTCATTCACTCCCAAATGTTCTGCTCTCCAAATATGCATACTGCCATCCTACCAGTTTAGTAACGATAGCACGCTCCATAAACCAAGAACTATAGATGGACAGATCACCTTTCTGAGGAAAATACTTAATTATCCATGCATGCCAGTTCATTTGAGCTGTAGAAGCAGCAGTAAAAGGAAAAACTAGTGGCACTGGTGGCGGAAACAATAGGAAGTAATAGTAACAGCAAAAGTGGAGGTGCAAGAGTTAGTCAGTACATAAATGTATCAAACATTAAGGCAACATTAAGTTAACTGATAATAAAACAGGGCTCAGTGGTGATTACAGCAGTTTGGCGTTCAGAACAAATCCACCGGGTTCAGTCCAAACTCTAATTTCAACAACAACCACTTCCACTTTCTGAAAAACCGCTGAAACACTTTGCCGCTATATTTGAAAGTAGATTTCAGCCCCATTATTATGAACCAATAACAATAGTGTGATTATTAACTTTGTGTTGTCAATTATATTATTTTATTGCTGATATGCCTTCATTGTCGTTGCATTGTTTTATGATTGTATTGATGACATCTAACTATATGGTCTTAGAACTTTCCCATGGTGTGATTTGTATGCCTATGCAAGGTCAATCGCCAAATGGCCAATCCAGTCTTGTTAAATCTTAAGCAACATTCACATGCAAACATTCATTTGGACTTAAGGATGAACTAATTAGACATTGGTGGTTTATGGTCAAAGATCAAGGTCACTGTGACCCCACAAAACCCTTTTTTGCCTTGTGAATGCACCATCTTAACAACGCATCAGGAGAATCCCTTCGAATACAGCACAAATGGTGACTTAAACTCACAAATGAACTGACTGGATTGGATGGTCAAAGATCAAGGTCACAGTAACCTCACAAAACATGTTTCTTGAACATGATATCTTACCACTCTGGTCCTGACTGATATGTCTGTTGAATTAATGATCATTAGACCCGGTGCAGACATTAACCTCAGAATCAATTCTAACTTTCATGATACAAATAATTAACTTGAACTAATAATTTAACCTTTGTCTCAGCTAAGATTAATGCGAATAAGCTAATTCTAGCATGACAACACTCTAAACTATGATGGCATTTATGGTAAACCTACCTTTTAACTATTAGCATGTTAACCAGGGCTGGCAACTCTCATTTACTAACTGTGAGACTCATACAACTGGCCCAGACATCACTGTCTCAGGGCACTCATATGCACATAATGGCCAAACAATAACTACTTTGGGTTTGCCTACCTACTTAAGTTTTTAATCTTTTACTTTTCTTAACTCATCATGGTGGTTCATGGATTACATTAAATTCAAAGATGGTCACATGTCAGGCTGAGGGAGAAATTGATGGTTAAACCATTTTTTTTAACTGTCCACCAAACAGCCATGCTACTAGCATCGTACAAAATGCAACTTATGCTGAAACCTTTTAGGATTTTCCTGTTAGATCTCTGGTCTAATTAAGCTCAGGTAAATATGAACACTTGTCTTTATCATCAGTGTTAATCTCAAATAGCTTGTGGCTTGTTGGTGTTGTTGCAGTTTTGACCACAGATTACTCAACAGATGTGGAGCGAGGAGATAAGCCTCTCATTTGCTGACGGTTGTATCCTGTTTCCTTCCCCTCTTCCTTCCTGTCGGTTAAATACGAAACAACAGCATGGGGGCGTGAAGCTAACAAGCTCATATGGAAAAGTTTGCCTAAAAACTGTAAACGTTAAATACTGAAAGAACCCAGACCACATCCTAATGTAAACTGCCAAGTAGACCCCAAATCCTTCAAGCACCTGTAGAGCATGTAAACCGATATGTAAGTCCACGTTGCTGGTATAAATTGGTGTAGACTTTATCAACACCTACCTGAATGGCATGCTTGTTTGAGTTTGTTGTAATTTTTCATTTTCATCTGGATGGAGATTTATTTTTAAATGGAGGGAAAGATATATGTTTAAAAAAAAATCACATACAGTAAGTGTGGACAAAGCCTCAAACGCTGTAACTATTCAATTCATCAAACTCACTGTAGGCTTCAAGGTAACAAAGGCAGTAAAATGAGGTAATACGATGCACCCAAGGTTGTAAAACAAGTGCATTGGTTCATTGCTGTCCACATAACTGTTTGTAAAATGGCCCTGGAGCAGATGTGGTAACAAGAAAAACAGAAGTGGGCTGTGTATGTATTGTATACTGTACATGTGTTTTCCTCCTTTTGATTCTCCTAGAAATAGCACCCCATTCACAGCAAAGGTTGCTATAGTGTTGCCAAGGAAACTCAGAATATGTCTGGTATTGGCTCAGCTGTATCTAGGCAGCCTATTGCAACACACACACATTCATACACAGATTTTCAGACACAAAGACACGTAATAATGGCCTGCCTCTTACACAAACACAGCGCGTATGCTCTGGTGGTGCAGCAAATCAACAAAAATCACACGATGGTCCAATTTGTGCTGGCGATTTCAGAGATTCAATGCATTTGTATTCCTGACACAGTAAGAAGGAACAACGATGTTGTCTTATATGTGCGTTTTAGTCGACAGTACATATATAAAAAGTGTAATATTATAATAATCGTGTAAAAAAATGTAGATTACACAAAAGCAATTTAATCGCCCTCCAATCAATTATGGCTGAATTTACATTTGTTCATTATCAAAATACACTGAAGCAATACTGAGTCTATAAGGAAAACTGTAAATAACAAGAAAAATAGTTATATTTTTCAAATTTAGCTCAACACTGGGGGGTTTTTTAGACAGGAGAAGGGGGTAATTCTGCTCTTTGGCCTGGATAATTTGGCCTCTCATTACTAATGTGGAGGTGAGGGAAGGATGGGAGAGAGACAAAGAGAAGCAGAAAGCAGGTTGGATGAGCATGGACAAAAATGTTGATTTGGATGAAGCTAAGAATGATGCACACAGGGAATGTGGGACATCTCAGTAAGTCGCACGTATACGAGCTACACACGCACACACACATGCTGTTCTAAAAAGCTGTCAGTGCAGTGCATACAATAAGTGATTCTATTGTCAAAGAGAAGAGAGAAGGGGGTAACTGAAACACCCATGGAGATTTCTCCTAATTCACCCTTACAAATTTCAAATAGTGTGTGCGTGTGTGCATGCATGTGTGTGTGTGTGTTTGAGTGTGTGCGTGTGTGTATGTGTGTGTTTGTGTGTATGTGTGTATTTGTGTGTGTGCAAATACTTTGATATCCAGAGCTCCCTTGAGTTAAGCTCTTCTCTGCCTGACTTCTGAAAACAGGCAGCCTGTCAGGGCAGCCTCTTTGCTTAGAGAAGTGTGTGAGGGAGAGACGGGTGGTGCAGGAAAGATACGGTGCAAACAGAGAGGGGGGTGGTGCCCTGCCAAAAATAAATTTGACAATCATAATAACGTGATGTTAAAACTGATGAAGGGAAATAAAGTATAACAGGTCACTGAAAGCTATGTCAGTGGGGAGGTCAGAGGTCAGTTGTCTGAAAACTCTGCAACTGATATGCCTGGAGTCCACGGGACAGAGATGTGTGGAAATGCTGCCAGCCGCACAGAAAGTGAGATATTTGGAAACTATAATGTAGACACTCGTAACTGCTTGCTGAGAGCGACTTTTCAGTCACGACGTAGCCTCCGCTGATTCATCAGGCTCCAATGACTGGATAACTGGTATTCAATTAGGAGAGACTTCGATTCAATGTTTTAACAATATTTATTGACATGGGCACAGAAAGTGATGTTATAGTCTTTCTTGCGTTTTTTATACCTTTATGTGATGTCATCTGGATTAGATGAGGGTGAAGCAGAACGTCCTACAGGAATTCCCCCCCGGGGTCTAGACACTGCTGGTGGTTCCATCAGTCAATCAATCAAATTGTAGTTATAAAGCCTATATTCACAAATCACAATTTGTCTCATTGGGCTTATCAAGGTTCGACATCCTCTCAATTAACCCTCTACATGAGTAAGGAAAAACAACCCCAAAAAAAATATGAATAGGGGAACAGGGAGTATTTACAACATTTTGTAACATAATGGAAAGTAACGTATTAGTCTGGATGTAGCCTACAGCTGCAGGAACTAGGGTTGTCCTGAAGAAACCACACGTGACGTTCACATGCAAATTAGAGGATTAAACTCTAGCTAAGGTCATATCCTAAGTATGTGGGAATATGTATCTGTACAAATTACTTGATATTCCCTTGCATGGTGTAAGTTACACAGTTCACATGGATTTGGCTAATTGATTACAAACTGCTTTTACTCATACTGATCTTGAATAGGGTCCTGATATCTGACCTATTTTCCCTTTTTGAATAACCCATAATTAAATATAAGCTGATGTCAAATATCAAAATCTCAAATGATCAAACAAATCAGTTGAGCAATAAACATACACTGACTAACTTCCTGATGTAAGGCATGTTCAGCAAACACTTGAGCGTATTCAAAAGAGCTCTCAGGTCCTCGAATAACAGTCCATGCAATTTGGTTCTGAATGTGACGTTATATAAACCAGTGTTAAAGAAAAACAGTTTGAGATTTAATGAAAATAATAATAAAAAAGGCCAAAATATAGATGCCACATGTGGAAGCCAAGGAAAAGCCATATAATATTTTGAAATAAGATCATTGTAGCTCCTGCTGACAAACATGAGTGTTTATTTTACTACTTGAGTCTGGTTCTTATCCCTTCAACAAACTCAGATACCCCCAATGGTTATATTTACATATTACTCAGATTATTGTTCATTAGCAGAATACTAATCAACCCAAAAGATGGAAACCCAGATAGATATGGGTTGGGAATATATACATAGCTATATTCTAGTCTTAATGACCCCTCAGCTCTTCATAGTACAGTTTTTGCCATTCACCCATCACATGCAGATTCATTCCGGCAATCCAAGTGCAGCACTTTATCTATCACAGTCACTCATACACTGCTAGCACAGCCATCGGGGCCAACTTGGGGTTTAGTATCTTGTCCAAGGACACTTCGGCACACGGCACGGGGAGACTGGGACCTGCTGGTTAGTTAACCACCCACTCCACGTCAGGGCCGGGTCTAGGCAGGGGCAAGAGGGGGCCTGGCCCCCTCAAATAAATGTTGTGCCCCCTCAAACTAAATCCCCCAAAATATATTAAATTTCATATATTTTTTATTATCTCATGCTTCTCTCCTCCGCTCCACTTCTTAATGTCTTAATGTCTTGCTTGCCCCCTCAAATATAAAATATATCAAGTTGTTTCTCATGTCATGTTTCTCACCTCCGCTCCATCTCCCCTTTTCGCTCTGCTCAGTGTATCGGCCTGCTGCCGGTTCACTGTGAGGGGTAGCTGTCTGCCCAACTTCCAATCACCCTTTAGTATGCAAATGAGCTAGTGTCAGGTTTCTAATAGCAGCTTGCAGCAGTAAACTGCGAAGCAAAGGAGCTCTGTTAAATTCGGTCATAGTGTTTTGTGTAGTGACATACTTAATTGCTAATAACATAATAAAAACAAGAGTTAATATTTTTCTTGAAAATCTTTATTTGCTCAGTCAACAACCAAAACCACATAACCAAATTCTTGTAGTAGCTAAGCTGTAGCCTATTCTCCTAGATCAGGGTGTGTGGGCCCACAGTCCCTGTCATGTGTCACAGCACGGGGAGAGAGCACTGTCCGCTCCCTGCCACAGACTGAGCACAAATGATCTGTGCGTGCAGACCCCTAAAGAAAGCCCCGCCCCCACCCAACTTCTGCAATCTGGCTGCTATTTTACAATCCCATCTTCACTTTTCCACTCCTGTAAAACTTTCAGCAGACTTGTCCCAACCTTGTGTATCTCATTCTCCTCAGGGACTCAGCCTTGTAAACAAGTGACATACAACACTAGTGTAGAGATTGCTTGCATTCCATTCTGCTGATCATTCTGAGGTTACATATACAATGCATCAGTTTTTCAGAGCTTTTAAAAAACATACTCCTCCTGCCCCTACCAATGGAGATCATGGTGGCAATGCTCTAGCTAGCACCTCAGCAGCTAGCGCTGCACCTACCCCTACCAGTGTTGTAGCTAGCAGCATATCAGCTAACGTTAGTAGTGGTTCTGCTGCCTGCATCACTCCAGCAGTAGCTAGCATAACACCAGCAAGCACTACTTCTACTCTACCTCCTCCTTTCCCAGCTGTTCTTACAGTTAACCCCAAACTTCCCATTTTACCCAGTGACTTAACCACCATTGCACCATCTCAGCTATTATTAAGTAGCTACCCAAAACGTGCATTTAGCAAAAAACTGAGGTCGTTCAATCCTGCCTGGTACCGCACACGACCATGGCTTGAATACTCTGCTGAACGGGATGCATGTTTCTGCTTTCCCTGTCGCAAATACAGTACTGTGAATGAGAGGGATGTTGTGTTCACTCTGACTGGTTTCAACAACTGGAAAGTTGCACTGGAAAGTGACAAAGGGCTGCAGAGGCATGTGTCCTCCCACAACCATGTGCATGCTTCTACTCTCTGGGCTGAGCACCAGAAGAGAGAGGCTACTGAGGGAAATGTTGACACATTATTGGTTGGCAAGACACAGGTAGAGAAAAACCGGTACTATGTTAAGAGTGTGGGCAACGCTGTGAAGTTCCTCTGTGTCAATGAGTTGAGTCTACGTGGAACAACGGAACACAGGCGTGATGCTGCTGGTCATGATGATGATGATATTGCTTCTGGGCTTTTTCTTAAGTTAATGGAATATACCCTTGAGAAAGATGAAAAACTAGCCAGCATCGCCAAGGGTATCCCAAGGAATGCATCATATACATCAAATCACATACAAAATGAAATTATTGACACACTGGCAAACATGGTGCTCGGAGAGATAAAAAAAAAATATGAAAATGCTGATGCTGTGGGTTTTTGCCTCAAGAGTGATGGGAGCAGGGACAGGTGTAATGTCGAAAACCTGTCAGTTATGATTAGGTTTGTCAGTGCTTCCCTACCCGGGGAGCATCTCATTGGGTTGCTTGACCTCGACCAACTAGATGCACAGTACATAACCTCTGAGATCCTGAAGTGCCTCTCTGATGCTGGTTACAGTGCTGACAACATTCTGAGCCAGTGTTATGATGGAGCTTCAGTGATGAGTGGGGTGAGAGGAGGTGTTCAAGCTCTGCTCCAACAGAAGCTGGGAAAGTATATACCCTACATTCACTGCTACAACCACCAACTGCACCTGGTAGTTGTGCATGCCATGCAGAGCGAACAATGTACTAAAAGATTTTTTGATCTGTCTTCTTCCTTGTACAACTTTTTTCAGCACCACTACATCACTAGAAAATATGATGCTCCTAATCTTAGGAGGCTAATTCAAATCCGATGGACTAGCCACTATGAGGTGACATGTTGCATTACGAAGAATGAAGATCAAATAATCACTGTTCCGTCTGAGGTGGCAACGGATGATGATGCTGCAGTGGATCTGTGCACTGAAGCATCAGGCCTGCTCTGCCAGATTAAGAGGCAGCACTTCTTTAAAATTGGCAAGTTTCTGGTGCAAGTGCTTGGTCTACTGAAACCAGCAAATGCCATACTACAGTCTCAGTCTGTGGATATGTGCAGAGCCTCAAACGAGGTTGGTACAGCACTGGATTCTTTGAGGGCCATGAGGGATCACAGCGATGAGTGGGGAGAGGGAGATCACACAGCAGCTGGGGATGACATTCCAGCAAAGAGAAGGAGAACAATGAATAGGCACCTCAGTGACAGTGTTGTAATTACAACAGTGGGCCACACAGACACAGATGACAGTGTTCCCCCCCATAAGACACTTAAAAGACCTCTACTAAACATTCTGGACCGGGCAATTACTGAGTTGGAGACAAGATTCTGCCAGAAGAATTTGGAGCTGATGAAGGCCACGTCCAGCCTTGTGCCTACATCTGGCACATTCCTCCATGGAGCTCTGTTGCATCCTTTGGTTGAGCTGGCTGGCACTGATGCAGGATGTCTGAATAATGAAATCCTGGTGGCAAAGCCCATGTTGCTTAAGGAATGCCCCAATGAACCAGAACTGTCTACAGTGTGCAAAACCCTACAGCACTACAAGGCAGCATTTCCCTTGTTGTACAAGTTATACATTACAGCACTGGTCATTGGGGTTTCTTCAGCTGCATGTGAGAGCTCTTTCTCCCCACTGTCCCGTGTCTTAACCCCCTTTCGCAGAACTATGCTGCATCACAGAAAGAGGAACCTGGTTATCTTGGCCCATGAAAAGTCAATTACATACAAGCTGGACATGGACGAATTTGTGAGGGAGTTTGCCAAGGGAAACAGGAGGCTGACGTTGACCTAGAGACCTAGGAGAACTTAACTAAAATTAGTAGCCAGCTAAAATGCTGTAGTTAGCCAACGTTGTTTGTTTTTTCTAGGCTAATAGCCTTTGTTTTATTTCTTTAATTTTTATTTAAAAAACTAAACAAAAACATCCTCCTAAGGGTGTTATAAAAATAAAAAAATACAAAAAAATACAAAAACATCCTCCTGAGGGTATTATAAAAATAAAAAAATACAAAAAAATACAAAAAAAATACAAAAACATCCTCCTGAGGGATTGCCACCTTATCGTGGTCAGGAGGTTTGAGTGCCTCAGTGACCCTAAGAGCTATACCAACAGAAGCTAGTCTTCATAGGGACACCCAAGTTGGGCAGGTCTTAGGGTAGAGGCCTGACAAAGTGCAGTCAGTTTAGGTTGAGGGTAGGACATACAACTAACAACCCAAGTTCATATATGGTTAGTCTAACAACAATAACTACAATGAAATAAGTGTGCCAAGCATTTGAGACCACAGTACTTTACAAGGCACTTGTTCAGTGTACCCGCATCCTAGTGAGTGAATTTGTCAATTAGACATGGTAAAAGGTGCTGGAGCACAATGCCCCCTCAAGAAATGTGGCTGCCCCCTCATACATGCCTGTCTAGACCCGGCCCTGTCCACGTCCTGGGCCACAGCCGTCCACAGTCATCTTCTCTCTCCAACGTCGCCAAGTGTTTTCGATTGAGAGGACAGTTTGATTTCTCTATAACATTGTCATGTCTTGACCTTGTCTTGAGATAATGTCTGCATTGATTTGGTGCTATACAAATACATTTAATTTAATATTCTGCTCAACAAGTTATGTGATAGACTGTCATGTATTTTTCTAACACCTAGTCCTGTTGAGTAGGTGTTATCTCATGACACATCCTGGGTTCTAAAACGCCACTGATATAAATCTGTGAGATGAAAGGTGATTATTGATTAAATAGAGTATTTATAATGAACAACATATAATAAAGATTTTAAATCAAGTTGCTCAATCCCATCATTTTATTTTAGATGTTGCTTGCACTTACTAATGGTACTGTTTTTCTGTCTTCCTCCTCCTGCCTACTTAGCTGTACAAAATTCAATAAAATCTGTCACTGGATGAACAAATTAAGCTTTTCAGACATAAATAACTGCAACTAAACAGAAAAAGTAAGACTAAAGCTGCATTCACGTCAAATTGAGACCCATGTTGGGGAAAAAAACACCTGCAGACCACTTTACTGTGTTTCACACGGAAGCTCACAGAATCAAGATAAATTAAAAAACAGAAAACAAAATAATGTGTTAGGAGCAATCAGAAAGCCACAGGGCTTGTTCAATGAACCTCTTCAGGGAAAAAAACAAGAAAACATAATTTCAAGACACTGCAGCAAAAAAGAGAAGACACACACATAATGAATGCACCGGCATAAAAACAGGATGGAACATCTGAATTTGTGCAGCTTGGGTCACATCACAGAACAACACAAATAAGTAGAATTAGGTTTAACTCGTGTTGCAGCATGACATCAGCCACCCAGGCACTGAGCTACTCTCTTTGTACGAATGAATGACATGTTTCTGCTGTTAACCCTCTGACCATCATGACTAAAGACATAATAGTGGCTGCCATCGTAACCTTTCCGAGCTGTTAAACCCCGTCTGTGATTGTCATAAACTGCTGTGTGCTGCTTTAAGCTGTTAGTACTGACACATGCATTTAGCTGAAATGATGGTCACTACATGGTTGAATAACACTTGTCAATTTGTCAACTCCTCAATTCAGTTCTCCACAATGGACCTGCGTCATGACACAGACAGGAGACGACACAGAGGTGAGCTTTTTGATTCCAGCTTGAATATGTTTAACACCACATATTCACACATTTGGCTTCGGCTTCTGCATCATCACCATCAGCGTTGGCTTAGCTGGAAGCGGGGTATTGTTTTCACAGCTCGGTATGTGTGTGCATGTGTGCATCTGTGTGTGTGTGTGTGTGTGTGTGTGTGTGTCTGTGTGTGTGTTTGTGTGTGTGTGTGTGTGTGTAAATGTGTGTGAATTTTGAATTGGTGCCAGTGACTGTGATTCCTCACATCCCCTGTGTGTATGATTTTTATCTTTGACCAAATTAACATTTTCCTCCATCTCATCCAACCTGCCCTCTCTCACCCTTTCATTTCTCTCTCTTTGTCTCTCTGCCTCAATTCAATCACCTCTCTGCAGCATCCTAACATTAGTAATGAGGCAAAGCGACCCGGGTTTCAACACAGACCTTCAGGATCTCCGGAGAGCTCCAGATTCTTTGACATAACAAAGAGTGTAACAGCTCATCATTTACTGAGCACTGGGGAGATTAGCATGTCATTTCAGATCTGTTTTTGGAGGCAACTTTTAAAGAGAGCCTCTGGTTTTCATTTGGCACTTTGACTGAACATGATGCTTTGAGCCCGGGATTGGCAGTTAAGTACTCCTCTGTAACTGATTAAATATATATTGTAGATATATTATATTTTATATAATTTTTATTTCGAGAGCAACCAAAAGCTATTTTTATGTATGCCCCATCATATCAATATAGAGACTGTGGTTCAACCAGGCAAGGCCAGGGGCAAATAAGCTGGGGCTGCACAACATGGAGGTGAAACAAACATAGACAACAAAAAAACAAACCTTTTTGGCTCATGTGCTGAAGGATCAGCATTCATTGTGATTCATAGGCATCATTTCAGAGTAATCCAGATCAAATCACTCACTCAGTCACTTTTATTCACCCGCACCTGCATAATAGAAACTCTATAATCATTGTGCATCGCCACTGGCAGGTGCATTACCCATCATATTACAGTGATCTTTGCTCCATCAAATGTGACACACTGCAGTGTGAGGTTAGCAGCAAAAAGTAGCCAGGTGTTCCTATTATTGACGCTACAATTTTTTTCTCTGTTGTGTGAGTTATTGAGGGCACTATATTCAAATTGACACTCAAAGAATCAAATAAAATGGTTGACATTGAATTAAATAGGAAGTGTTTCTGGGAAAAGTTCAGTTCTCATAACAAGCAGGAACATTTCTTTCTTTCTGTTTTACTTCGGTGATAATACTACTGAAAAGTTGACCGACTTCAGCGGATCTTTGTCGACAATATCTGTAAAGTTTGCTAGCATTAGCAAACACTAGTGCCCTTTGTAAACCTGCCTGTGTGGAATGGCATGTTTACTTGTTCTTGTCATTAGTGAGTCCTCCTCAACAGTTCTACAATAAACTGTCACTTATTATTGTTTATGTGCTGGAATTTGTGTGTATATAAATTGATAAAGAGGAAGAAATTGTATGAATGTTGTTGCCATGACAGAGATCACTCATGAATGTCTCTGTCTCATATGGCATAAGGCCAAAATAAAATAAAAGAATCAAAATGTATAAGATGACATAACAAACTCGGTCCACAGACTGAAGGCACACTCCACCGTCCCCACTGACCTAGTGCTGGTCACCTGTTTATTCACATTGTATTAATACTGAACGTATCACGTGTCTTAATCACATGTCCCTGGGCTACTGAAGTCCAACAGAGGCCAACAGTTTGCAAGATATGCATTCCACATACAGACAGCAGTTGTGGAAGCAGAAAGTAGATCAGCTACTGTTCATACCAGAGTGAGAAAGGTTCTGTCAGCAAAACTCCTGTACAAAAGACTGTCTGTTTTCTTGATCAAGGGTTAAAGCAGGGAATTGTGACAGAAATCCTGATAAATACTGTGCACGTGACAGAAAAAATCACAACAGAAAGAAGGAAGGCAAGATAATTGTCCTCATTAGGAAGATTATGTAGATCATAAATTCAGTTTGGCCATTTAGCAGAAGTAGTACAATACAGTTTTTTTCTCATATCAATTTGTTTTGTCTTAGAGAGTGGTACGTTTCACATTTTTCATCAAACATTCAAGAATGTGTCATATTGAAAACTTTGAGATTACAAATCAAACCAATCAAACCTAACCAACTGTGCTCTCTCAACGGGTATTTCACTGAGTAACATGAGTAATCTTAATTGGTAGAGGTGTCCTTCAACAAATACCTTATTTACCAATATTTAGAAAAATATTTCAAAACCTAATCCACTAACTCTAGGTTAAGGAGGCAGGAATCGAGGATGAATCTAAAACAGGAATGAAATGCATATGTCAATGATAGGTCAAGAGTTATAAATTAATGCTATCTAAAGAATAGACTGCAGAGTTAAGTAA
The DNA here is from genome assembly GCF_947347685.1 of Pleuronectes platessa. Taxonomy (NCBI): domain Eukaryota; kingdom Metazoa; phylum Chordata; class Actinopteri; order Pleuronectiformes; family Pleuronectidae; genus Pleuronectes; species Pleuronectes platessa. The sequence continues at coordinate 4,181,583 of NC_070634.1, read as the reverse complement.
AGTCATCCAATGTCTTCTCTTTTCTGTTTGGCTTTTAAATCCGAAATACAAATGTCACATCATCTCTCTCATAAGATAGAGCAGTGGAAAAAAATGTTTTAACACCTGCCTTCTGCTTCTGCTCTACAGGTAGATCTCTCTCCTTCCATGGCTTCAGATTTGTTCTCTATAATTGGCTGCCTCATGATGATGTCATCCAAAGCAAAAAATAATGGATGTAAAACAAGCAAATCACGAAAACCATAATAAAAGAGGCTACTAAACTGTCAAAACCCCAAACAGTAAAATGGAAATTGAATAACCCATTCGATCATTGGGAGCATTTCCTCTTTACACACTAAGCTTGTCAGGGCCAGTTGTCCTCATGGGGACTTGTACTAAAAGTCTTGTCCTAATGAGGATAATTCCTGAGGTCTATGGTAACACCTGCATAGAGTAAGGGCTAAGGTGTGTCATCGTGTTATTCCTGTTATTAAGGATAGCAAGGCACAGTTAGGCATTTAGTGTTGATGGTTAAGGTTCAGGTAAGGAGCTAGGGAATGCATTATATAATGGTGGTGGACCACGACCGAGGTCGGCGGCTGACCTCTGAAAAACGGCAGCAAAGAGAGACGTTTGGTGCAGGAGAGATATGATGCAAACAGAAAGGGGACAGTGCCCAGCCCAAAATAAATCCGACATTTATAATAACAGTGCAAGTGATGTTAAAACTGATGAAGGGAAATGAGGTATAACAGGTCGCTGAAAGCTACGGAAGCAGAGAGGTCACAGGTCAGGTCTACCAGAGCTGCAGGTACCAGGGTTGACCTGATGGAACCATGCGTGACTTTCACATGGAAATCAGATCAAGATGTGTGAAATGGGTAATTCTGACCAAGCTGGTGTACAGTTTGTGGTAATTCTTTTTTTAATAACATTACGTAAGTTAACAATGGACAATAACCTGGTAATTTAATCAAATTTTCTCGTAGCTTGCCGGTGCCATTACTTTTTTGCAAAATGGTTCATCGCCGACTGTGACGCAATCGATCTGCCAATGCACTGAGACACAGCTGGTGTTTTTTCCTGATAGCTCCAGCTTTGGGAGTTACTGAGGCTGGAGGTACCAACTCGAACTGAAACAACTCAGGACCACCATGTTCTTCCACACCACTGCAGTGGATTGTTCAGGAGAGAAGACCTCCACCTCGACAGAGACCTCAAGCATAGGGGGCTTCTGAATCTTTGTCAATCTCATTTTTCTCTGGCCTGGGTATGTCACTGGGCAACTCCTGCCGCACCCCTCCTCCCCCCCCCCCTCCCTTTTGTCTGCCTTTGCGACGAATCATATAAATCTGGGTGCTTGGTGATATTTGTCCACTTTATAGTCAGTCAGCTGCTGTGATGAAACAAAAATCTCAATAGCCGTCTTTTCTTGGCATGCCTGGGCTTTCTTTATCTCCCATTCTTCTTCATTTCCCAGCAAAAGGATGGAGGAGCTGGTCGTTCCTCCATCCCATCCCTACCCTGCCCTCTTGTTGTGTTTTATAAGTTTGGTTTGCTTGGCCAAGCGGGAACAAGGCCAGCTTTACTTGGGTAGCGGCCAGTACTGTAATACTCAGAGAAAGATTGTCTCTGTTAACTGCAGTGTGGTCTGTTGAAAGTGTTGGGAGGAGTTTGGATGAAACGATTGCAGCATACAAGGATTTAAGGGTATAAGAAGACAGATTGTTGACATCTGAGAGTCAGGAGTTTGTCATGCATTGAGAACCTGGCGTAACAAAAATAACTGAGGGCAGACCACAGTCTGTACTGGTGATAATTTTGAGCTATTTCTTTGTGACCTCTTACTTCTTAAGAACACTAGGGAGGGAAACCAGTCCATCATTCCAAGTTACAACCAGCTGCAGCCAATAAAAACTATACTTGTTGGTCTCACTCATTTTTTTGTTTAAATGAAATTGGAAAGTGTAAAGCTGACAGAATTTCAACTGTTTCTAGCCAAGCAGAGAAATCAGTAGGTGTGGTTGCTTGTACCCTCAGATTGTTCCTGTTACCTAGAACTAGAACATGAAATTACATAACAGTTCTGATGACGGCCTTGGATTTGAAATGGTTTCATCACCCAATGAGCACTGTATAAATGAGCCCCCCTGCGCTCGTCCCAGCCGGGACCAATCATAAGCAGTGCTCACGACTTCCGCTCGAAGTAGGCAAGCAAGTCGAAAAGAAAAAATATTCCATGTGCAGCAGCCCACAAAAGCCACAAATCATAATGCCTGAAAAGAAGCAGCTGACGTTTGTTTTCCCCCAATGAGCCACTGCTTTTTTTTAAAGCGAGGTTCTCTGGAAATTTCATCCAATCCACATTCAGAGTGAGGTGCTCACTAAGGAGAACCATCTGTGACAAAAGAATGTGAGGCTTGGATAGCAGGGGCGAGTTTTTTCCCCCTTTTTTCCTTGAAAGGCTTTTATGGCAGTTCATGTTCTGCCAAACATTCCTGCCTGCTGGATCTCCAGTAAAAGCATTTCCCTGGCCTGCAGGCATTTAAAGACACCATCTTAACATGCTTCAAAGTGGTGAATTATTTTCTGAAATACATTTCAATAATAATTGCAATATTTTTTGGGGACTACCCGAGAGGGCCTGCAGATGTTGCATAACAAACTGGGTGATCGAGTCATAGGTGAGTCTTTAGCCACAACTCCCTCTCCTTCACTACGAGTTCAATTTAAACCCACTCTACTACAGACGCCAAGTAGGCCAGGTTTTGCTGCAGCACAATGGATAAATGAGATGCAGCTATTCCAAGCACCCCTTCTGAGGCAGGAGAATAGTAAAAGTGTGTGTGTGTGTGTGTATGTGTGTGTGTGTGTATGTGTGTGTGTGTGTTTGTGTGTGTGTGTGTGTGTGTGGCAGGGAAATTAAGGCGTGGGCCATATGGCCAAAAATATATCAAGATAAAAATGTGCATATCAGTTGATATCGATAATTATTAAGAATAATTATTTATTTTTGCTCCTGAGTGAAGGTTGTGGTTTTAAACTCTTCTTTGTGAACCAAAAATGACAAGATACACATGATAAACAGCGAAACATTTTACAAATCTAAGGTCAATTATGTTTCCTCACTCTGCTTAAACAATACATAACCATTATATTGATATATATATTTGACTTTTACTATATTGCCTGTTCTTTTATCGCCCAGTCCTAATAGCAAGCTGTTATTCAAATGATTTACGGTACAAAGAAGAGTGATATGGATATTTGAACATAAAATTATGTTAAAGGAATCTTAAATGCTACGTTCAAATGTCATTAAACCTAAAAGTTTTTTGAATCTGAGTTTGTTTCTGTTAATATTGATCAACATTTTTTTCATTGATCATATTCAGATTGATAAGGTTCTGTTTGTCGGATTGAAAATAAGTTAAAGCAGAAAAACAGTTGACAGAGAAGACGCGTTAGACATTTTCTGTATAATTTTATCAGAGTATACATAGACAAGCTAAAAACGCTAAGGACAAGTAGCATTAACTGTCTCTGTCAAGGTTCTTTCTTTGCAGGATGTAGTCAGTCAGCACAACAAGCTAAAACACAACACACACACAAATATAGTTTTTACACCTCATGAAGTTAATATGCCAAACATGCATCCAATGGAGTCGTGTTTTTAGCCACCTAACAGATCAAGCTCCAGACTTCAGTCATTCAGTTTATACTACATAGAGTTATTGAGGGAAATATCTGGCTTTAGTTACTACTTTCTCACATTCTCTACAAGGCTCACTGGCTTATCGCTAATAGGTTAGATAAACAATGCGCTGAAAGTGAGTTTGTCCCCACAAGCGACACATTTTACATGACACATAAAAAATATTGATCATTGCAGCTTTAAGGTGTTTTATGCTCTGTTAGCTTTTAATGCAGTGTGCCATGTAGGGCATAAAACATCTCTGTCAGGAATTCACACACGCTTTCAACCACATGTCACACTTTTTTTCTCAGTTGAGGAGAAGGAAATCTGAAAAATGCAGCTCAAGTAAAAATGTTGATCGTCTGTATCCAAAGTCAGACGACTATTTGTATCAAGAATGAATATTACCTTTATTTTAAGATGAGAACGTGCAAACAATGGCAAAGCTATGAGGAGAATATCTGAAGAAACCCACCTACACTTGTGTAAACTTGGTTTGAAATACGCAGAATATAAAACGAGATTGCCACAACTTGGCAACATGATTTAATCTAAAGGTTGTATACAGGTTAAGAAACAAGTCTTTTTCTCAGATTGAAAATCTAAAAACTAAAGCCATTAGCACCCCTGCAAGTGTTGTGCTCATCCAACAAGAAAAGTGTGAATAGTCTTTTGTACAGCTTCCTTGACATCTGTCTGAAGAACATGCCTTTGAGTTCCACTAGAGCACAAGTGTGAGAAGTGAAAATTGAGGGCTGTTGTTGCAAAAGTCATGCAAAGTCATGGTGGAAGACATTTTTTTAAATACAATGAAAATGTCTAAGTCACACATTCTAGCCTCTTAACAGAAGCAAACCTGGTTTCAGCACTGGCATTTTTTAATGTGAAATGATGTAGGTCAAATAGTAGCCCATGGTAAAGTAAGGATCTGAGAGCTGAGGTGACACTCGTCATCATCATCATCATGTTTTAATCTCACTCAGCAAAGGCTAATCACTGCTAATATGTGGAATATTGCTTTTGATAATAGTTTCATAATGGGACTAACCTTCAGTAAGTTATAACGCTCACCTTTTTAACACTGTTATAAATTCCTGCTAAATTGGCCACTGAAACAAAAAAATACCGGAGGGAATAAATTGCTTTGAAAATATTCAGTTTAGATTTATTCATAAATGTTGTGTAATTGCTCCCTCCAGGAAAACACACACACACACACACACCAGGGTTATTGCTCAATTCTTCCAGTTGGTCTTTTTGGGTCTATGTAGGTCAGTGCTATAAGCAGGCCATCTGGGCTATCACTGCCCTGGTTGAGGTATCCATTACTTGGCACTCTGTGTGTGTGTGTGTGTGTGTGTGTGTGTGTGTGTGTGTGTGTGTGTGTGTGTGTGTGTGTGTGTGTGTCTGTGTGTGCGTTTGTTTGTGTGTGTGTGTGTGTGTAAGATATGTGGCTTGTAATTAGGTGTATTTCTCTGACTTCATGCTCATATGTCTGGCGGTCTCTTGATATTCTGTCTCTTAATGAATATTGCTTTCTAATATTGTAACAGATTATTATTTTCTCATTAAGGTCATCTTGTTATTTTCTCATTATGACATTACTAGTGTTTGACATCCCCCCTTCATTAATTTCATTTACATTTCTGACACAGAGGCCTCGGCCAAAAAAAAGAGGTTGGAAGTGAAAAACATGACTCAGCTCTTGCCACAAACTACATCATCCATTGTTATGTTGCACTGGCCACAAATATGTCTAAACACACATTCCTGGTAGTTTACTCTGCGATGTTAACTGTTGTCATCTGAAGGCATGTCACCGTGACGACTGTGACAAATCCTGTCCCATGCTATTAACCTACTACGTAATGTTCAACATTTGCTACACCTGTTATTCAAATTAGTCCCCACTCAACGTATTACACCTCACCACCTGACACGGACCTGAGGCAGCATGTACCATATAAGTCTGACTGACCCTTAGTCACGCTTCTCATCTTGGTTATTGTTGCTTTAACTGTCAAGTGTTCTGCAGCTCGATGGATGCTAGCATTTGCAGCTTCCACCAGAGCAGTCAAACGCAAAGTAAGATTATTTACACCTTTACGTCTTGTGTCACTGATTTTTGAGACATCACACTCCTAACACTTAATCATGGAGAGAAATTAAAGAACCATAGCCCTGGATGGATATTATTGCTCAGTGGGATGTGTTTTCGAATGATGTGGTTGCTAAAGTTCGTTTACTTCAGCAGTTCGTAAGTTTTTGAATTTGAAATTCAGTTTCAAACATTAGCGGAGAACAGCTGTACATTTGCTGATCCCCAGCAGATTGCCTGTACCACTGGTCATTGTCACACACACACCACAAACATTTTCAGACATCTGGAAAAAGTCAGCACAAATTGGTAGGGACTTTATTGGGAGTTTGCTATTCACATATCAAGAGGTTCTTCGGTCAGATGCAATCAGACAAATCTACACGTTCAGGTTAGAGGTAGTACAGCAGGCAACAGGCAGGAGGCAGGACATAATGTTAATTCTGGTTGGGAGCTCTCTCTGGCTGTCTGTCCATGTTGACACTAACGTCAGTGTTTTCTTTGTGTATTACACTTCTTTTTACAAACATATTTATATATCAATTACAGGATATAATCCATAGTTTAATACATGTCTGAAAGCAGCTCATGCAAGGAGTTACTGAACCTAGACAGAGTTTCTATGTTCTTTGATAATGTGACAGTTTGAGACAATTTTCCTACCAAAGCTACAGCTATGACTCAAAAGCATGACTCAGTATGTGTAAAGCTTAGATAGCCTCTTTCCACTCAGTGGAAAGAGGTTATCTACATCTGCAATGATGTTGTGCAGTCGGGCTTATAGCGTAAACGTTTTATTGTATTACTTATCAGCACTGAGAAAAACCCTGTACCTAAGTTAATGTCCTCAAATCAAGTTTTATTATCCGTTAACATTTGTATCAGCTCAGGAAAAAAAAAGTATTTGTATTCATTTAATTTAAAAGGCCTACCAACGAGAATAAATGATGAAACAGTCTCCATTTGCTATTCAACTGATTGACGTTAAAATAGCCACATTTCTTTTTAAATCGAAAGAATATTTCCCAATGTCTCTTTGAACAACTGAAACACCAAAATATTAGCATAGGAAATGTGTGTCTGCTACACTCTGCTGACTTGATGTTGTAGGTTTTAGGGAGTGGTCTCACAGCAGCATCAACGCCAACATTTATATTTCACCTCAGCAGTGAGGAAAGTAAACAATTACAAGTCAGCTTCACCAGGCCGTGAAATTACCTTAATTTTGCATAGCCCACAACACACAGACTGACATATCATCATGTTCCCTGCCATGGCGGAGCTGTGTTGGTGTGGAGGATGAGGCTGGTCTGGTTTGCTTTTCTATGGGTGTGGGAGTATATCTGTAAGTGTTTGATTGTGTATGACATATTAGACCCTGGACATTTGACTCAACCACTCACATCAACTTGGTCAACATGGATTGCCCTGTTTCATGTAAACGAACTGTAATGAATTTAGTGTCAAGCGAAGCTGAGTAGCCACAATGTTACTGTAAACTGCATGTATGCATATGCCAAATTGATCATCTTTACAAATGATATCAAATAATTGTAAAATCAAATGAAAGTATAAATTTAGCCCAAAAAATTGAATAAAGATACTCACTGTGGGTGCTTGTTGGACTTGTGTACTTTGGACAAATTTGAAATGAGGTAATTTAAATGATATAGTTTTCCTGCAGTCATAGCATTCAGTGCCTGAACTCAGGGTGGTCTCCCTAAAAACTAAATCTCTGTATTAATCTTTTCTACTTTCTGCAGCTTTTACTTCTCCCTGTCCTGCTGTTATTGAAGCATGTCTGTAGATAAGTAGCTGAGGACCAACATGGGGCTATCTTGACCCTTTGATAACACACAGAGTACTGTGGTTACAGGACTGCCCATTGATGTGAGAGCTAGCTAGTGTTAAAATAGCATTAAGAAGGTAAGGTTTGGTGGGAATCATTGCCTGTGCTAAGCTAACTAGCTTTCTTTCAGGAACATGTGAGCTAGTTACCCTAGCTTGCCTGTTTACATGCACCTTTAAACTGGAACACACTTTTGAAAGCACCATGGAGACTCTCGAAGGATGGAGCTAGTGGACCTGCCATATTGATTTATTAATTTTTTGAATCCGTGGAAATGTAATCTTTACCCTAATGCTAGTGCGTGGCCAATACAATGAGAGCACATATACATTATTATATATAATTGAAATGTTCTCTAAATCAGTTCCAGATACACATGCTCTTCTACACATATGCTCAAAGGACAACCATCTTATTTTACAGTGGCATATCAATGTATTATTATAATTGCTGGCATGCATCCCTCTAATAATTTTCAAGTTATAATAATTGTAACGTTTAGTCAATCCGTTCACACACCTTTGCTATAAACCTTGAGCGTTTGATACTGAAACTTTTTTCATAATGTAGCACATATTGAATATGTAAGACTACATGCAGTCGCATCTCTGCATTTCTTTTTTTTTTACTCCACGAAAACCGTTGTATATAACACACTGCAATGGATGTGTATTAAAGAAAGTTTATATGACAGGTTCGTCCTGAAGGGAGACCATCAGCATTTCTATAATATACACCATGCCAACAAAAAAAGGCGAACTCCCACAACTGTCAGTGGCCCTGGTACAATTATTTATGGTTATGTTTTGGTTGGTGCTGTGGCTGGCACATAACCTTAAATAAATGTAACAAGGAGTGTTGACAGTTTGTGGGAGCTTGCTTTTTTTCTGTCCACTACTGTAGCTGCTCCGATGCCAAGAAAAAAAGCAGCAGCTTAACATTTCTTGATGTTCTTGTTTCTTTGGATCATGGCACATAGTGTGCAGCTTATTCACATTTTATCTTAACTTTCTTTAATCAGGGTTTTGGATCTGCATATTTTTGTAAAAAGACTTGTAATCTGGTGATTAGTCTCTTCTTTAGAAAACACACCCATACAAAACCCTGGTTGAAATCCATCTTCTGATCCTTTTAAAAAGGTGATGTGATATCATTATTTATTACAACTCTCTTACTGTATGCTGGTCACCAGCTTTTGCGGCCTGTTGTCAGTCAGGTTGTAGCAAACAGAGATTTGTGTGCAGATTGGGGAGGGCACAGTAGATTGTTGCAGCCGTGGATTAGAAGCTGAGCTCAAGGCAGCTGATCTGAAAGAGAGAGCCTTTCACTGGGGCCCCCTGCCATAGCAACATCTAAAGCTTTTTTTTACATACACACACACACACACACACACACACACACACACACACACACACACACACACACACACACACGGTTTCCTGCGTGCAGTGGGTATAAAGCAACCAGCATCAGACTGGAATGCTGAGCCAGAGTGTGGAAAATTGATTGGAATGTTGTGTAGGCTGCATGTGTGTGAGGGTGTGTGTGTGTCCATTTTCACATAAGCCAGGTTGGTGTGTGTACGTCTGAGTGTAACTGGAGGAGGGCAGGGGAGTTATGGCTGAGACACTGATGAATGTAGAACACTTACAGCAGTTAAGCAGTTTAAGTAAAGTTACATATTTGCTTACTTTCGAAGAGTGAACCTCATGTCTGTGTGTTGAGTACAGCTACAAGTCATGGTCTAGTTAGCCTAAGCTTAGCATAGCCACTGGATGCAGGGACAGCAATGATAAAAACACATCTCTCAGCCCCTCTAAAGCATAATAATGTACGTAATAATATAATAATAATTTACAACTGCAACTAATTTTTGTACTTGTTGTTACAGTGAGGTTGCCAGGTTTGGTACGAAAACCAAAATCAATCCTCTGTACAGTGCATATGTATGCAACTATTGGACAGATTGCAATGCAATACAACATAATGCCTACATTCAGGGTCGCCACAAGATGAAACATAATGACCATGATGATCCTCAGATTTTTTTTCTCCAGCTCCCCCATCAGGTCAATTTTTTTCTTTTTTTTTCATTTAATGTCCAAAAACCTGCAAGGCTAATGAGCTTACATCTACATGGTGCAAAAGTACCATTTAAACATTAGCATCCATTAGCATGGCTGAAGGCCAGCAAAGCATGAGTCCACGTGCCAACATACTTGTCACACTTGTCCCTGCAGAAGTAGCTATTACTCTGTTACACTGTAGTAGGTGCTGTGGTACAAGTCTACTGATGTGTGCGGAAACCAGGAAGAGCTCACATGAAGTTTAATTGTTTGACATGTTTAAGTCCCTACGTTTCACTGTTGTGCAGCACATGTCGTTTCCAACCTAGTTCCTTTAACTTCTAATCTTTAAGTATATAATAATTATCTGTCTGCTGATAGGTTTAGGAATGACTGAGATGAGCAAATGATTAGGTCAGAGGTCAGATCCCAATGTTGTAAAGAGGTACATTAAGCCATGCAGTCACAATGTCCTCATTCCAGAGTATTACAGTTGGGTGATTCAGCCAGACTTAATGGTTATACATTTAGTAAAGATTAACCGCACAAAAAACAGTTTTACAATCTTACAAATGTCTGAACTTTGATAGGGCCAGACAAACTATTTAGCCTGCTTAGCATGTTTATATATAGTTTCTTTTAAAGTATCTGTGTGTTTAAGATTTTGTGTGAGCCCCAAAGTATAGTAGTGTAGATGTGTGTATGTAGTAAGGTATGTATGTGAATGTGTGTTCATAGCTGGGTGTTCCTGCGTAAGTGTTTGTGTGTGTGGGTCTGTTTGTGATATGCATCTTAGTCAGTGTCACTGATACAGCTGGACCATAAAGGCCATCCATGCTGCTTTACCCTCCCCCACCATCTGTCTGTCTGTCTGTCTGTCTGTGTGTCTGTCTGTCTGTCTCTCTCTCTCTCCCTCTCTCTCTCTCCACTCTCTGACCTGCATTCGGTTGCTCAGCCCCCTGGCCTCATCTCTCTCTCTCTCTCTCTCTCTCTCTCTCTCTCTCTCTCTCTCTCTCTCTCTCTCTCTCTCTCTCTCTCTCTCTCTCTCTCTCTCTCTCTCTCTCTCTCTCTCTCTCTCTCTCTCTCTCTCTCTCTCTCTCTCTCTCTCATATGGCTGCTAGAATAAAGGCAGCACTGTATCCTACAAAACCAATGATGATGTCAGCTTGTTATTGACTCTCCCAGGTCTGAATGACTGAGCAAAGGATGGGGGTGGGGTGGAATCTATCTAGTGCAGCGAGGTGACCAGCCAGGCACAAATGAGCTCCGGTGTGTGTGCGTGTGTTTCTGTGTGTGTGATGTCTGTGTGGTGTGGGGGATGGGTGGGATCCTGCAGTCCTCGTTTCCGCAGACATAATCTGTCCCAGTTGCTGCACACCTCTTACAGTTTACAATAAGCTCTCTCTCCCTCTCTCTCCAACCCTCCCCCACGTCCTCTCTCTAGTAGAGATGGATGACTCCATTTGAGTAGCGCGAGAGAGAGAGAGAGACGGACATAATGGGCTGTAAGACAAGAGAAGAAAGACGTAAAAGACTGATAATAATAAAGTGAGAGTGAAATGACCTTGCCTGCGAGGTCAAACTGCTTTCATTTTTTTTGCCCTTGTATATTCGTCTATTTCCATTTCCTTTTTTTTGTATATTTCTTTTTGGGGCTTTTTCGGCCCTTTATTATATTTGGATAGAGAGCTAGCTGTGAGGGGGGGGGGGGGAGACATGCAGCAAAGGGCCGTGGTGGATGGGAAAACAAGCGATACTAGCCTCGGCAAGTCTTAGAAATAGTACTGATTTATAAGACTTGCTGACCCTTTACTAACTGCTGTAGTGCAGCTAAATCCTGCAAAATACAATGATGCAACCACTTACATGCCTGGGAGACGAGCTATTATTAGAGTATGGGTACATGAGTGGTCACGTAATATGCATTTTCAAGTGTGTTTGTATGGGTGGGGATTAAAACGGATATAGAGCCAATATGTAGTATGAATGGAGCCTGGATCGAAGATAAGACACAGCAAGTAGTTTGTATAATTCCGCAAGAAGAGGATCCATCGGGCATAAAACAGTTTAACAAGACTGTATTGTTTTGTTTTCGAACTGTTTATCATCCTAAAATGTTTGAGTTTATAACATATGTTTATTGTTTTATATATAGTGTTAAACACATTGCTTTTATTCATAAAAAGATGATAAAAAATTATTATCTGAATGCGTTAAATATCTGTGGCTAGTCTGGGTTGAAGAGACAAAGGGTTTATGGTTTGAACTCTTCTTTTAATTTACGGCGGAGAAATTAAAATGATGTCCACGCTTATCTGCACATAGAGAGGCCATGTGAGAGCAAATCACCTCTTTACACTGATGACATGTGGAGACACATTCTAATACCAGCTGTGAACTGATGTACTGAGAGCGGTCCAAATGTGATCAGGCCAACGGCGATGCACGTTAATGCCACGTATGAACAGAGTGTATAGAAGATCTATGGGACAGAGACCTACAGTCTACAGGCAAAATACCTTTTGTTAAATGGACAGATGAATCCAGCAGTGTTACATAATCCACATATTAATGGGCTTCTGTTACATGGATTGAGATCCACACATTTGACTTGCTCCCACACACTATTTGACATTCACCCAGGGGTTCTTGGTCATTTCTTCCCTCCCTCAGAAATCTTTCTGTGTGCTTTTCATTCTGAACCTTTTAGCTTTTATTTATTTCAGCTTTGGCTTCACACAAGGTGCACTCTCACTTTTGTTTTTCTTAGGTTGTAAGAAAAACATTCTGCATAATTGGAAATATATGATTAAAAATAAAAAAAATACAGTATGTCCTCACACTGTAAAGTTCACTGAATAGCTAAGGTTCTGATATTGTCTTTTTTGTACACTTTTCCTTACACATCCAATTTCATTTTCTGTTAATTATGTTTTCGGGAGTGACCATGGTTTTATACTAGGCAGGTGGAGAAGTGTCATACTCCACTTAAACACAAGCTCTTGTAGCTACATCATATTCTATTTTAGTGAAAATGCTGTCACTGCAGAAAGGTGTAACTTTTGTTCCTGTTATAAATATCCCAGCCAGAGCTAGGCTCATAGTTTGCAAGTCCAAACACGTCTCGACGTATAGGTTAAACTTGGCCTAAAAATAGATTCAGAGGCTGCTGAGTAAACTGGGATCTCTTTAGGAGGTTGAAACTATGAGAGTATTTTTTACAACCAAAGAGCATTTGCTTAGCATGCTACTACTGCAGCCTGGTCCTGGATAAGCAGAAGAAAATGGATGGTAGCGAGCTTTAATGTATTTATGTTTTGCCTTCATAATGTTTATAAATATGTCTGTATATTGTTTTTAAAATCTTGTCTTAAGGCTTACTTTAAGTACTTTAAATTGCAGTGTTGGGTCTGGCTTCTTTTCTGCTGCGTAATGTAGCCTGACAATACAGCCTGCAGCAGCTGAGTGCTCCACTTCAGATCATGACCATGGCTGTGTCCAAAATTACCCACTCACTCACTAACCCCTACTTAATTATATAGGGTATATATAATCTGTACAACCTACAGACTATTATCTGTACCTGCAGCTCTGAATCCAGAACATCTAATTTGTATTAACAATATTATTATTAATACATTATTATATGAATTTTTGCTGCTATCTCTAATAATATCTTTACACTCTCATTGTTTTAATTATAACAAGTCAGAGCTGAAACCTGATGGTGGTCTCTCTCTCCTCCTCTCCTCCCCCTCCCCCCTATCTCTCTCTTCTCTCCCTGTTTTCCACCCATCTCCTCTCTCTTCCCACTTTTCCTCCACTCACCCCAACCGGTCGAAGCAGATGTCTGGTTCTAGAGGTTTCTTACAGGTAATGAGGGAGTTTATTCTCTCCACAGTAGTGGACTATATAGTGATTAGACATTACGGACACAGCCCATGTCTCATTGGCTGAACAAGCACACATATGTACCCCACCTTAATCGGTTTGGTGTTCATACACATCATTTCCCCTGATATCTTCTCTGTCAAATGTGTTTCTGTCCTTTCAGTAAAACAGATTTTCAACATTTAATAGCTCTAACTCCCTGATCCATTCGGTTTGAGTCACCATTTTTTTGAAGTACGTACGCACAGTGCTGACTAGATAGATAGATGGATACTTTATTAATCCCGTGGGAAATTCAGATCATCCAGTAGCTTGTACACTTAACACATCACTGACATACATACATAAATCACATACGGAGAACATATTTACAGATACAGGAATGGAATGCAATGATGTGATTGTGTCAGTGTCCAGTAGGAAAGTGTTCTTGTGCTGCTGGAGTGGATAGTACAATAAAATATAAACTGTATATATATATATAAAAACAGCAGAAAAATATATATCTATATGTAAATATCTTAATATATAAGAATATGTAGTGGTAAAGTCTGTGCATGGGGCTAGTATAGCCAGTAAAGGGATTGAATATTACAATAGAATATAAAATGAATATATATAAAAACAGCAGAAAAAAGAAAAAAATATATATACATATAAATATCTTAATATATTTTGAATATGTAGGGGTAAAGTCTTTGCATGGGGCTAGTATAGCCAGTCTAGTGTTTGGCATTGTAATTGCAGCATGAAATAGACACACCAGTGCACCAGTAATGCTAACAATGGTGAAGACCCAGCTGTGTAGGCTACAGTGTTGATTCTACATAGACATTACATTACATTACATTACATGTCATTTAGCTGACGCTTTTGTCCAAAGCGACTTACATGTTTAGAACACTCAGCATTTATGACAAAACCTGTAAATCTGTATGTAGATTCACAAGAGTGGTATAGGGTTGTTATAATGAGCATACCCTGCTCTGACTGGAAAGTTTGCTGATGTGTACCTGATGCCATCAATCACATTAATCTTTTTTTATGTCCATCTTAACCCATTCTCCTAGCCTTTTGGACCTAAATGTGTGAACACAGTGTAACACATGTGCAGCATGTTACTAGAGCAGCAGCACCGGCGGCTTCAGTGCTCCGTCTGTGTCTGCTCAAGTTCTTATTTTCGGCGTGTGGGGAACATAAAAGTATGAGCCACATTTTTTTCAAATCCACTCAATATTTGTCGAGACATTTGAATACAAACGAAATTTGCAGACCAACTGACGCTGCCATCCCTGGAGCAACGCTGCCAGTATGACTAAATAATTGCCACAGTTCCTTGGTTTATAATAGTTGTATACAACAACCTCCAGTGAGAATAGTTCCAAGTATCTATCTTCTGTGTTATTGAGAATTATCTGTGCTTTGAGCTTCAGTGGAACATTCTAAGCAGCGAAGATCACTGCTACTGACACAGGGTAGGTTTTATAACTCTGGCTTGTTTGCACGCTCTGGGATTTATTATTGGTGGGTGTTTCCCCCTCCACCCCTCAAGATCGCTTCTCTGTATTATCGTCTCCCTTTCACTCAGGAGAGTCTTTAACTGTCTGAGCTGGATACCCAGTTGTAAATGTTAATGTATAACGCGGTGAGCTGGGAATCGATGAAGATTTCAAACCGACCAGTCTCTCTTTGTATTATCAGTCTGATGAAGCAGTACACAGCATGTTGCTCTCTCTCTTACTCACTCACACAACTCACAGACACACAAGATACAAGTCATTTCTTCCTGTTGTCCCTCCCGCCCTCACACACCCACACGAAAAGCCCACACACACATTCATGCAAGATCTGTTTTTCTGTGTCTCCATCTCTGCCGCACTGAATAATTTAATCACTTAACAGAAACAGCCAACCATGCTATTCCAGTCTCCACAGTAGAGTGTAAATTATAGCTGTGTATGCGTAGATCAGCCAGGAATGTAAGGCCTTATGAAGACATATTATGCAGGCATGCTTTGTTGAGACCTTGTCATTGCGGAAGCACTAAATATGTCAGAGGTAGAGTGAAGTATTGCATGTCCTTTGAAGTGGATATAGTATAATGATACTGTGGATTTTTAAAGGCCAAGGCTGTTATAAGTTGATGTGTGCAATGACTGAACAAAGTGACCAAAAGAGGTGTGGGTTTGGCGCACTTCTTACTGAGAGGATTTCCAGACTAACTGAACGCATATATCCCAAAAGGGAAAAAACAGTCCCCATGCATGCTTGTGTTTCTGTCCAAAAAGCTAATCTAAGTCTAATATTCACTTTCTTTTTGCTCAGTTTTGTATCTCCACCAATCCCTGAGTGGCATGTCAGGCTCTTTAAACCACTAAATGCTCCACTATGTTTGCCAGATTGTCACTAATTGTGTGTGCCATTTGCTACTGAGTAAATTTAAGGCCCCCCAAACTATGGAGTTTCTTTCCTGAGCATGGTCTTTCATTTTGAGAGCATTATTTCTTCATTTCACAGTTTATAATGTTTCCCCCAAAACAGACACTGCTCATGTGCAGATTTGCTCTGCTCTAATTCTCCCATCCCCAAATGTTGACCAATCGTGTGTTGTATAATGTGATATTTGTATTTCGCAGTGTGACTGCATAAGCTCTTTTGACTGTTTAGGACAGTGAATGATCTCACAAAACCTTACAATAAAATGCGGTATACAACAATAATTTAGTTTTGATACATTCCTGTGCACTATCATCACTTCCCCTTGCCTAAAAAAAAAAAAGAGTTCCGTGAGTTGGCTGGGACAGACATCAGAAAGAATAAATGGCTCAAAGTCATTCTTCCATAACTAGTTTTGTTACATTCCATTCAATTATCACTTCAAGAATTTGCATATTTAAACAAAGACAAGTTTAAATTCTTCGAAAACACATTGGCAACCTTCTTCTTCCGTCCCTCTCATCTATCCTTGATTTTCAAAGGCTTCACAAAGTCTCATTTCATTAACACAAATACTTTAGGTAATTTCACATATAAATAAACAGAACAGTGACATACGTTGGGAAGGGGCATAACTATATGTATTCAAAAGCTCAGTTAATATTAATAGCATTAAGAATGGCTGTTTTATAGAAGGCCCCGTTACCACGTGGTATTAATATGTGATTTGTGAGTGGCTGCACATTATTTTGTATAACGACATCTTGTTCACTGGCCTTTGCTTTCAGACCTGGTACTAAGACGAGTTGACTCTCTTCCCATAATTACTAATCTACAGTATGCAATTTTGTTTTTTAAAAGGTGTGTTCCAGGGAATGTTGCAGCTACTATCTGTTCCTTTGAACAGAACTTTCCAGTTAGCAGGAGTAGGTGTAGTCAGGGGAACCATCGACTTACTTTCTAGGGTTTTTTTTTGGGACAAAGTATTCAGATTACACATTGCATGGTATTGTGCACATATTTGCACCTGCATCAACATAACTTTTTGCCTCACACAAACAAGACTTCCAGATACAGATCACATTCGTGTGCAGTTGTTAATGCTGCATGAGTATCCCAGGAGGCCATGACAGCATTAAAGTAAAGTGTCTGCTGTGAAAAAGTCCTGTTCATGCAAGCAATGCACTTATTCCTTTCATTTAGAGTTAGAACACTTGTGTATTTCTATTATACTATCTGGTACTTTATAGCTTCCATCTAAAAACACACATTTTTAGATAGTCTTTCTGTTTGTGTACCCATTTAACAAATTAATTAGTGATCTTTGGAGGTGCTACAGTGAGATTATTTCCAACTGGAAAAGAGCCGGGCAAATTGTTTGTAATCCTGATCTAAAATAATCACAGTTTTGATAGTAGAGAAGTACTGATCTTCTGATCCCTCACCAAGAAAAACAAGTCATTTGAATGCACTTATTGTAAATTACTTTGGTTAAAAGCGGCAGCTAAATGATATGTAATGCAATGTAAAGTGTATTTCCCATAAATACAGAACTGTCACTTTAAATGTCTTATCTTAAACGCAATAGCTTCGTGCCAAAATCATGATGTAACTTCTGCTGACTATTATTTGGTCTGCAGAGACATAAAAAAAAACTAGGGCTCACCTTTTGCACTATGAAAACCAAGCCAGGGACACAGGTTTATAAGCCAAACATTCTCACAAAGTGGGGCAAGGGTCAACAGATTGTGTCATCCCTGTAAACAGTCTAGGTAGGCAATACCTTTCAAATGAGATCACTTCTGTCTTGACGTCTTAACTAAACTCAGCTCTGAGCTCAGGGAATGTAGTTTGCATGGGAAGCTAGCACTTTACCTAGTGTAAATACTTATAGTATGCGAAATAAAAAAAATTATTTCAGGATTTTCAAATGTATTGAGTTCAGGTCCAATACTGATGGGGAGACACTAATCAAAGAAATCCCTTGTGAGTAGTGGTAGTGGACTGGCGATGATGGCCTGTGTGCTGCAGGATGAGCAGCGTGAGAGAAAAACAGAAGCTGGGTGCTGCATATACATGCTGTGTTGTGGTTTCCCCAGAAAGTCATTACCCTGACAGTGGTCTGCTGAACCCTGAGGTGTTTCACTTTACACTTTGCTACGGTGGAGCTGTTCCTACATCACTGTTTTCCTTTTCATTCATGGGCCACAACAGCAGCAAAATGACTTACCGCTGCTGCATTTTCTCTCAAAATAAAACCACGACAGGCATTAAAGTGTTCAAATGAAAACTACGCATTAAACAATTGTCCCAATTTAAGTTGTAGTCTTGTACTAGAAACCTCCCCAGGCATGTGAAAAAAACACACTGAGGAAATACACTGATGTCACCTCCGTATAAAAGTCATCACCCATCCTCCACTTTCCTGTTACAGCCATGCTCAAGCTTGCACTGTACACCACCCCAGGGCTTTCTGTCTGTCTGTCTGTGTGTGAGTGTTTGTGTATTTCAGGAGGGCCTTATCTGCACCCTGTGTGTGTGTCTGTGTGTGCTGATGAGCATATGCTTTCAGTTAATGCATACAGGCAGGCATGATTAGTTTACTGTTCAATTTCATTGTTTACATCTGCAGATGGCTGGAAAGCCTCCTGCTCTTCCTGCCTCTACCACCCTCACGTCCAACTGAATGCTGGGCCACCTGCAATTTACCATTGTTACATTAAAAACCCACCCATGTCCACTTTAATTTAAGTATAAATATGTCAAAAAGACCCTTAATACTAAAAATAAATATGAACTCTGCCATAACTAAAAGCTGAAAGATGTAAACCAGCTATAATATGGTGTGATGACTTAATTACAATTTTTCTGAAAACGCCATGGCTTTCCACTCAGTTGGACTTTGTATGTGATTGGATGGTTTCCCCAGTGGGAAGTTAGGCCTTATTCCAATGAATCAGCTTTTCCCTTCCGATATAAGTGAAATTTATAGGGCACTGAGTTCAGTGCTGATTGAAAACACTATGACCAATAATAGCTGATGAACGACAGAACTGAATTGCATTTCAGTTGATAGTAGCCAGGCCAAAATGACTTCACATAGCTCAGCTCTTGTAAGTGAAGAGTTTCTATGTTCACTGTAAATCACAGGAGTAGTTGTTAGAACTTTAATTACTGCGATTGTGGTTTGGGGTTTCCCTAAACTTACACCAATAAATCAGAAGATTCAAGGCTGTTTATATTTATGGTTGACACACTTGGGGTAATGTGAGTCCCACCATAGATACCTGTGGTTTGGGTTTTGATCTATAGCCTTTCATCAACACCAAAACACTAGGTCTTCAAGAAAATAAACGAAATAAAGCAACTTTCAGACATGCACTGAACTCTTAATAATCTCCCTAATTCTCCAGAGTGCGCTGTTTCTCCAGCCAGACCCCAAGTAAAATCTCTGTCGAATGTCCAAATGAGCCTGTCTGAGAACAGAGCAGGCGATCCTCCGCAGGATTAACTGCAAGCTAGTGGTTGTGTTGAGGACATTTCTAACATAGGACGGACTCAAAAATGGAAGAAGAAAACATACAAACAAAAAGAGTACTAATATCTTGGGATGAAAAACCAGTGCGACACACATTGAGGAAGCTTTTGGTGATAAGGCCCGACGCTGGTAATCTCTGGAACAGAATTAATGCGTTACATCCCTCCTCTCCCTGCTGTTCCACCAGTCACCTGAACACTCTGGAGATATCTGTGTTGTTTTGAATGCATCATCACTGAACGTTCAGAGACTCTGAAGAAAGTCTGGACTAAATTTTCCGCAAATTCTCTGGAGTTCATGTCTGAACCCTGCTTAACTATAAGCCTCAACTTCTTCCATGTTCAAATCAAATCAACCTTATTGTCATTCATCCACACGCACAGTATATGGCTGAACGAAATGAAGATTCTCACAGGCCAATTTGCACCAAAAAAAAACAGTGCAGCACAAAAACGTGACATGTACAATACGGCCCCAAAAATAAAAAAAATATACAATTCTTTCTTCTTGCAGTGTATCTACCTCTGCGTTGTGTTGTGGGCGAAGGACAGACTTTCCCTGGAAAGTATCTTTGAGCAATTTCTTCACGGCCACAGCAACAGCAGTAAGAGAGGACAGGACATTCACAGAATTTCTCTGGCACACTGGCTCTCAGCATCTGTAATTGTGAAGCAATAACACTTTCCCGATCTCACCCGTGAGGCTACTGTAGGCCCAGTGCCTTCCCAAGTAAAGTCCGAAGCAAAGAGGAAGTACACTTCACCAAAGTGCGGGAAATGCAGTTTGAAAAATAAAATGCTCACTCTACTTCCACCTATAATCCTAACCAGTTGACCCCTTAGGAAGACACAGACACTGAATATAATGGCCCTTCTACGCATTTACACAACTATAAAAGAAAATACAAATGAGTTTTAAAAAGTAGTTAAGAAACAAAACAAAGATGACAGCGGCATTTATTTTTTTTAAATAAAAGCTTTTCATCAGTGTGGGAATTTCCTAGATTTACACAAATCATACAATAGTGTTCATAATAAACACCACTACTCCATTCACACTCAACATTATCAACCACTTCTATCTTTCAAGACACTAAAGAAGTTCAAATATAAAATGTAAGCAATAACATTACACATTTTGATGTAATGCCTTCAAATAAATAACCAAAAAACGTCCTTCTTCAGGTAGCTTTAGTAAGCATAACCTCAAATAGCTATTTACTAATCATAATGTGGGGGTTGGGAAATCGCACAGGCGTCAAATGACCGTTAACTGTATATCTGCAAATTGTTTTGTTGATTTCCCGCCAACCCCAGCCAACCACCCTCCTCCACACTGCGACACCCATTTTGATGTGTATGTGAGTGGAGCGCGCTTCCTGCAGAGCGGAGCCGGGGCCTGACTCATTTTCGCCTGGCGGGTCAGCTGCTGTGTTTCAGTCTGGAGCCGCTGGCTGCTACTGAACCGTTTGGCTCTTTTCTCTACTAGCGAGCAAAGCTACAATCCAGAGACCTACTGTCCATCCAGCGCCTCTTCCTGGGGATTTATCACTATATGTGCCCGCGTGTCCAAACACACCGCTCACTGGGGACCCCCGGCAGCGGCTGGCCGGCTCTGCGGGCCGTTATAACGCTTCGGTCGAGGTTGAATCAGAGGCAGAGAGCAGCGGTGGTGGTGGAGGAGGAGGAGGAGATCCCATATTAGGAGCACAGAGGAGCAGGCACCCCCCTTGTGTGATCTGGAGCTTCTGGTGAGTGTTTATCGCCATTTTGCCTTATTTCCGCCATTATAAATGATGCCCCGCGCACACCGGTGCCCGCTGACTTTAGACACCGGCCGTGTGCGCGTTACGGTGCCGCTGTGGACGTGTATTTGTGTATTTTCTCTCCGGGTGGGGGATGGGCAGCGTCAGCGCGTGAGGGGGCGCGCGCGCGGCGTGCATGTGCTCACAGGGCAGTTTCTCGTGCGTGGTTTGTATTTGTGATCGCGCCCTTCCTCCTGCAACTACTGTGAATTACAGGTTGTGATCTCTAACCCCAGCAGTGGACACATCGTCTGTACAGATTCCAGGCGGATGGAATACACAATGAACTTTTTACTCTGCTATTTATTTTGGTTACTTTAGATCCTGTTTTGGACATTATTAATCCATGCCTTTATTTCCTATCTGCTTTGGGTTAGTTTGTACCTCATGTTTAACTGTCCCAATGTAAGTGTTGGTATAGCAGGCAGCAGGATAACAGCATTCATAAATCAAAAGTGAAACTGCACAGTTAGGAATTTGTGCCACCGTTGTAGTGGCTAGTTTGTGGAGTTGTGCTTTACAAGTCCATAGTTATTGTTTCATTATAAACAAATGTTGCTGTTTGGTTTTGATTATGGTCTCCAGCGTACAGTAGATCTCCTAAATGTGCCAGAGTGCAGGGAACACTTTCATATCATTTTATTACCATTGTGTCAAATCTCATTCAAAGCTTACTAGAGTGCTGTGCAGCTGGTTGCTCCAGAGCCATGGGTGGTGTGGGGGAGGGGTGAACACCCACTCACACACGCACACACACACACACACACACACACACGCACATAGACACACGCACACCCAGGAGGGCCACTTGCCAACCTTGTGAAGCTCAACTCAATGACACAATGTACCAGTCCCAGATAGGCCTTCAGTATCTGTACAAGGAAGGGAAAGGTTGGTAGTATAGGCTCAGTTGAGCCATGCTAATCAGGTTAGGGCATTTGAAGGCATCCATTGAAAACTAAGATGTATAATTTGGCACATTGGTACAAATCTCATTCTGTATGATACACTTTAGTAGCCTGTTGCCTCAATGATTCCTTTCTTTATAGCCTTTGTTACTTGGTTCTGATCAGATGTTAGGGCTAATATGTAAAGTGGGTTATGTAAATGGTAATGTATGAGGATATGCCCTGATGTCTTAGAGGCGCTAAGCTCATTATTTACATCATTGGAATGCCTTGGAGAGCAGTATCACACAAAAACCCTTGATCCTCCAAAGACAAAAAATAGCTTCTGTTTATATGATTTTGTTGGTCTCTGTTTATAGTAGTTCCAGACTGACCAATAGTGTATTTCTTAAGCTTTGGTATTCGTATCAGATAAAAGTCTTTTAGTGGGCGTTAATGTAAACACAAAAGCACAACATGTTGCCAATATCTGTAGCTTATTTAAGTTTCTCAGGAATTAATGGTTTTATTTGGCCCTTATCACTATTTCTGTTGCACGTCCCCCCACTAAAGTGAAAACACTGCTTATCATCCAGTATTTGGCGGTTTGAACATAGTGAATATATCCAACATATCTTTTTTTTGGCTTTGATGTGATCATATGGCAAGTCTGTTTAATCAGCTGTTTTGGATTGGAACCAGTGACTACTGGCCAGTAAACCTCTTCTGCACAGGTGCACAACAAATGTGCAGGCTCTCCCCCCGTAGCGGTGTGTTAAAGTGCAACATTTGACAGAACATGTAAGGCAACACGTACTTTGGTCTTCGGTGCTCGTATGTTGAGGTTGACTCAGTGTGTCAAGCAAGGACGGCTGCCAAACATAAAACAAGTATTTTATGTGGCCACTGGCATACGTAATCTGCAGCTGTTGATACATCTTCATTAGATGAATGCTCAGATTGTCTCCAGTACTACTATAGGCCCTGTTTATATTTCATATTTGAAGAGAGTCTCCCTCTTTTTTTGTCAGCTCTTGAAAAATTATGCAGGAAATGCAATACGCATTTATATATAGCAGAAAGCAAGACAGTGGAGCTGTAGTTAGTACAGAAGCTAAGTGGCTTTGACTGAATTCAGATGCCTCTTTACCAGAAACAAAAATCCAATTCATTGAGTCTGGAGGGGATACGTATCCCTGGATATTGTCTCTATTGGTTTTTGTTTTTGTGCTTTCATGAGCATAGTCCTGACTTCTTTTAGTTTTGTATTAGTTTATTGTAACGACATGGTTGTTGTTATGTAACAAATGATTATACATTACGCACTTATTATTTACTGGCATCTGATGATTTGCTTGGAACAATACAGGCAGACAACGGCGTAGTTTTCTAATAACCTGGTCTTTGTTGGCCTGTTACAGCTGCCTCTGTCTACCCAATTCTCAATGTTCACCAGATAATGTGTGCATCTTCGCTGACCTTCATCAAGAACAGGGTCGCACATGCACATGTAATGTGGGTTGTTTGATAAAGAAAGGTCCGACCAATTAATTGGTCAATTATATAAAGCATGTGCTGGGCTCCCACTCTGCTCCACTGCTGAACCTTTTAGCACATAACATAATTTCAGTGAGCAACATTAATCATAATTAATCTGGCTTGCTATATTGTAAACTACTGTCTGGGTGCTTAATCACACCCAAACAGACCCTGACATCAAGGATCCTCCAGAGTTGAAAACACATTATAAAATACCATCTCCCAAAAGGCACCATGTCTGTCTTGTAACACCTTGGCTGTTTGTCTTGTAGCATTTAGCTGTTTCACATGTCTCTGCTTCACCTCCTGTCAGAGCATATTACATACTTGCTACCACAACTATCCCCGATACATATAAAATAGTAATCCAACATTAATCAACAATAATTAACATTAATTATTATCAGGCAAGCACAGTTTTGAATCCTGGGAAACTGACGTAACTACATGAGATCCTTACAAGTGCGGTCCAAAAGACCTTATTGTTCAAAGGAATGGGAAGGACCCAAATGTATATGACCAATTATTCTCGGGGATGGATGTAATTCTTAGAGAAAATTCACAGAGCAATGTTTCTGTAGAATTAGTTAAAAAAAATGTAAACAATGTACTTATTAAATTATTACATTTGGGGCCTGTATTAAGCTGAATAATATTCACCACATACACATCAAATTGTTTACATGGCAACATCATAATAAGCCCAGCAACAGAGCCTACTGTTCTTAAAGCCTAGTGCTTTTGGTTTTAGCCTACAAGTTTGTTGTATTCTATTGCAGCCGAATGGAATGTGTTTCTACTAGAGCTGTGAAATGATTACAATTTTTAATCAAATTAATCACAGGTTTCTATGGATTAATCATGATTAATCACATTACCGATTTTCTCGGAATATTTTTGTGAAAACAAGATTTATGACATTTAACTTTTCTTTTGTGCTGCAACTCAACAGTTCTTCAGCAGTTGTAATTGCTTTTCCATATGGGACATTAATATAATCTTCATCCTAAACAGAATTCGGGCTCCTCAGCCATTGTGTGGTTGAATAAAACTTTTTTTTTTTTTTTTTAAATCAAACAGAAATTATTTGAGCTTTTTTGTCACACAACCATTAACCCCACCATGATACAATCTAATGCCTCTAAAGGCCCTCTTAGCTACTCGTTCTTTAGCCAGTTGGTGAGGCAAACTAACTTGTTCAAATTCTCTGACAGTAAAGCTGACCGCTTCTTTTGCACAATGTGTCCTGCGAGTGAGTCTGGTTTGGCGCATTCCACTTGAACGCCCCTCGCCGAGACGCCGACCAACACATGCTTCGCGTTGCGGTGGTTAGGCGGGTATTGCTACGGTGAAACGATAACGTCTTCTCGCAGAGTGTGCATATCACCTTGGTTTTACTGAATGTTCGATCTTTGTTTTTTTGGAACACGATCGTCCCGTCCAGAAGGTCCTCAGGTTCATCAGAATTATCCATGTTGTTTGTTTGTTTGAATGGCAGCTGCCGTCTGACTGCATTAGAGCGGCGACTAATGCAGAGGCGGCGGAATTGGAAGGTCCTTCTGCGCATGCGTTAAATGCGTTAAAAAAAAAACACGAATTAATCCTGTAATTTAATCATAACGCGTTAACGCGTTATTTTTCACAGCTCTAGTTTCTACTATTATGTCCATCCTCTAGTGGATCTAATTGGCCGAGAGGAGAAAACATCACATTCTCAAAGCCAAACGGTCCCTTTAGTACACCTACCAATCATTGATATCAGAATGAATGAGGGAATGATGGGAGTAAATGAGGTTGCTAATATCATGTACAAATCAGTACCGGCAAATTTTTCTGTAAACACAAACCACTCCAGTGGCATCAATGGGTAATATCTTATCTTAGGAGAAGTAAAATAATACAAGCAACATCAAACGCCATCAGTTTCCTAAAGTGTTGTGGTGAGTTAGTGTAATGAGGACTCACACGTCAGGTCTTGAGCAGTGTTTTCAGTCCTTGTAAAGATAAACAACAGAAAGCTTTGAGTGGCTGTATTTGACTCGTGAATTTTACAATTTCCTATGCTGTAACTGAGAAAGATGCACGGCAATCTGATTAGTATCTGACAGCTGAGGGTCACCGCTTGTTGACCATCCTCACATTGGCCCATTTCCCTGACTACACTGCAAGCAAGTTTTCTATTAGTGACCATTCTTTACCAGACACCAGCATCTAAAATGGAGCAGTTAGAGTAATCTGTGCTGCCTCTGTCTGTTTATAGTCACTCGTTTCTTTGAACAGCTTCATTTGGTAATTCCGACAGGGAAGAACTGGATGTGACCGGAAGGCTTTTTTTGAAATATAATGCGAACACTGTTGTTATATCCTGGATTTTCTAATTTGTCCTTGATGTTGTTTTTCCCGGAGCCAACAAATGAGCACATGACACAAGAATATGGTTAGTTACAGTGGAGGCAGCTGAGTCATGTCATCTACACAGGACACATTGATTAGTTGGCCTTATTAAATCACAGAGCGGTGGAGTAGTACAGTTATATAACCAGGGCTCGTCAGTGTTGTGAATTGAAACAGGAAAGGCAAAATGGACAAAGAAACGCAGTGAGGGAAAATGTCTTCCTTAGTTGGATAATGGCCTGACATGAGATGGAGAAACACACAAATATAGATCAGCCCTCTTTCCTCAACATGTGTACAGGTGATGAGAGATCTTAAGGCCAATGTATGCTTCTCCGTTTTGACGGACATGGACAGATAGGACCGCCCTCTCCAACGTGGAACGCCCTCTCCGTGCCTCTCCGAGGCTCCTCGGAGAGCTTTTCGTGCAGCTCTCATTTTTCTAACTACACGTCGAAATGACGGACAGCCCACGGATAGCACTTGGCTGTGATTGGTCCGCTAACGCCAGCATTTCGGAATGGAAACTTCCTGTTCCATTCCCTACATCACAATAAACCAAAATCACAACTACGACTCTATGATTAATGTGACAAGTGTGTTAAGCCAGCGGCGTTGTCCGGCTGACTGTGGCTGGTTAGAGCACTTACAGCATGTGTGTACGGTCACATACGGTTATAACGAACTTTGATAACGGGGGTAGCAGGCTAGCCACCATGCTAACTGCGGTGGGAACAGCGCAAAAACCCGCTGACTTTAATCCCACGGCTCTCATGACACTGTTTCTCAAACACCGGCAGGTTAGAAGCAAACACTTGGTAGTAGCTAGTATCGGGTGTCCGTGCTGACTGTGTGTGGAAGCTGGGGGGAGCTAGCTGCCTCCGTGTAGCTTCAAGCTGTTGCAGCTGTTGAATTAGCAACGCAGTTTGGAAACAAGACCGGGGAACCGCTGCGCTAAGACACGATAACAAAAGCATTTTGACCCGCTGGGTGTCACTTTATTCAGCAAAAACTGTCGTGTCATCAACATCCTTTTTCTGTTAGTTGCCATCGTTCACTGTGTGTGAGGAGCCGGGAGGACGTAAATAAACCAGCGTGGACTTCTTCTATATACCTCATGAGGTAGGCTTGTCTAAGCTCGACTTCCGTTTCGCCATCTACTGTTCTGGCGGTGAATTGTTTTCACAACAAAAAGGCTCGTAGAACTATAAATCAAAAAGGGTCCGTCCGTCCGTCATTCCGAAATGGACTCGGAGAAGCATACTGAGGCCTTTAGTCATGAATTGAAATAAAATTAACGCAACTGGAGCAATCATTTTGGTGATGGCAGTAGAGGGCTCCACATTTGTTCATTTTTATTTGACATTAAAACGCAACTCTATGGAAATGGAGCGCTTTCTTTGCAACGTGATAGGCTGTGTTAAAACTTGTTGTCATCACTGCCTCTTCTGCAGACTGATTATTAGATTCCTGCTGCTGGCAAAGGCTTTGAAATTCCATCAGTGTATTCAGTCCAGGCTTAGAATATTCTCAATCCCACAATAGTATGATGACGATACGCCTCGTTTTAGCTCTCGATCACTAGCTATCTCACAGACCAGTCTCATAGGTAACATTTGCCCTGATCCAAACCTTTACATCTGAATAAAAAAAAAAAAAAGATTTTTCCCAATTGAATACATGGCCTTTGTCCTTGATTGGACGTCTTGTCTCCACTGGTGCCCCTACTTATATAATTTAGAAGCATTGTCTCCAGAAATGGTTGCAAAAAACCCTAAATGACTCAGTCTGAAGTCCTGCAGTAACTTGATGATTGACTAAATGAAATTGACCTGGAAACGTGTGATGTTGTCGAAACAGTTAAGCAATGAATCCACAAAAGAAACAGGATTCCCAGAAGCCACTCATGCTGTTTGTCCTGCCATTGTCCTAAGTTGCCCTCTCATACTTGCAGCAGACAACTGGAGATGGTCAGTGAAAGACTTACAGAAAAATAATTTGATTATAGAGAGGGGTGGCACCTGGACAGAATTTGCAGGAGAGAGGTGCTGTCAACACTCCTACTTTCTCGCTGGTCTCGACTAGCTCCTTACCCACATTAGCACAACCGGACATTACACAAACTTTGCTCTTGGGAGCTGTGAACTAGGTTCTGTTTAATGTCCAGTGCAACTGATTCAGACGTTTGCTTTCGCACATAGAGCTCCTGCGGTGATGTCTAGAGTAGTTCAGGTTTGCAATGCATAGATCTGTGAAAGTAGCTTTTGACTTTGATGGGTTCGGCCTGATCCCCTTCATTGGAACATAATACCGCATATTGTAATGCTGGAGGCTGATGGAAAGGTGTGGCCTAAATACGCTCAACACATACACTAACTATGCATTCCATTGCAGCACAATAACGCCATTAAGTACAACCTCAAAAATGAGTACAGAGTTTAATCAAAACCTGTCTGACACTTGATGTTAAAACTCAGTGATCTTATATTTCGTGGTGTGGAAAGATATTTACATAAATTAATATATATATATTTTTTTATACAAGAAATCAACATTTACAGTAAAACATTGATGAGTTAAGATCGAGAAGCTTGATTAGAATTCTAAATCTAAAGCATAGCTTCTTACACTCAATGCAAAGAGATGCCAAATGGGACCGGTCTTAGTTAGTTTTAGACTGAATGAGTAGTTGTTTTCCTGTCCAGTACCCTCATTCACCCAACATCTGTCTTTGACTGAACCAACGATTGGACAGACAATCACAGATGTTTATGATTTGTTTATTTCATGTGCTGTGAGTGATGTCTACATTAGGTTTTGGTTATTGCCGAAAAGTAATTTCATTGAAAAATCTTAAGAATTAGAATATACTGAAGATCTGCAAACAAATAGAAGATCCAAACCAATTGGCACAATGGGCAAGTCAGTTGGGATACTAACTATTTGCTTCTTTTACCACAAATACTAAATCATGGCGTTATCAATTACAATATCTTATTTAAATTGAGCCAGCCAATGGTTGCGCAAATCCAAAGTGTTCATCACTTTGCTCTTTATGTGTTGTTAAGCTGGAACATTTTGTGAAAATATTTTACCGCCAGATATGGGAGTATTAGCAAGTTTAACAAATTATTAAAGGTTCAAAATGCCACTCTCTTTTATTTCTGTGTAGTATTGCCTTATTTGATTATAATAAGGCAATATGTCTCTGTCTCTCTCTCTCTCTCTCTCTCTCTCTCTCTCTCTCTCTCTCTCTCTCTCTCTCTCTCTCTCTCGTTCTCTCTCTCTCTCTATCTCACTCACACACACACACGTACAAACAGAGAGATGACAGCAGTCACATGGTGTGTGGCAACCCCAGGGGTCAAGTTCAACACTGCAAAGAATGTGTCTGTGCTGGGTGGGTGCCCCCCCCATAAGGCTTTGAAGTGTGCAGGCCTGCAGCCCCTCTTTCTCTCCACTGCAGAGAGTGAGGGTGATAATTCTTACCCTGCAGCTTTCGTCTCACATTGCCAGTACACAGCTTAGCCGCCTGTAACAACTAGAGTTTTTTCATTTGAATATATTCCAACTGATTGGGTTCAGATGATAATCAAGTAAAGTGGCATTATTATGACTGATTTGGTTCACATCATGAATGTCCTGATATTAGGTTATATGGTTTTCCTGTGCACTCTCCATTTAGATGAACAGTAGTGTTGGTCTAAAAAAATTGCAGCTGTCTTGTACATTTCCGTGAGGCCTCAGCAGGAGTTCTGTGTAGATGGCTCTATCCAAGAATATCATCTGAGCTCGCCCTATAACACTGTGTAGTCCAACTTCATCCGGCCACAAACTGTGTTGGCCAGGCAGGTATCCAGAAATACACAAACCAGGAACTCTGTGTGAGGTGCACTGTGCAAAATTGCCAGGCAAATATTGTTTTGTCATGCTTAATGCTAGCACTTAAGTGTTTAATTTGTTTCTGCATAGATTCTTTGGATTTGGACTGCTGACTCCTTGTTTCATGCGATACACTTTTTGATACATATATTGGATTTTGTCAATTGAGTGTGGTTTTGGACTTGTCGCATGACTTGAATCTGAGATTGATGGGATGTCTTAGCCAATGGGAACACAGTACACTTGTGCAATTTACATTCATTATTTTATCCTGTGATTTAAGCACAATTAAGTACTGTCCAAACCGTGGATTAAGAGTTACAGCCCTGCCATTTCTAAATATTACTATATAGATATCTCCATCTTATTGACATCCTTTTACAAGATTCTGATATTAAAAAGTGCTCACTGTGTTTGACGTCTTCACTCAAAGTTGTTGTTCAGGAGAGACCACCCCTTTCACCGCCAGTATCCTCTCTGACTGGGGCTCGGGATGTGGGGAATGGTGCGGTCGGTGAACTACCATCACTGCCTTAGCGGCTGGCTAGCAACAGTGATGTAGCTACACTATGTCGGTTCTCCTAACACTTTTGCTTGGCTGGTTTCTTCATGTTTGAATATCATTGGCTAGGGATGTCCCGATACAACTTTTTCACTTCCGATACGATACCGATATTGTAGCCTTGAGTATTGGCCGATACCGATATCAATACGATACGATATAGGCACAAATCATACATATATTTATTCCTTATTTTGTTGTGTGGAATGTTAGAAAAGGCTTGATAAAGTGATGTTACTGTTACTGATGTTGTAGTGATATAACAGAAAACAATAGTCAGCAACAGTAGGTATAGGAAAAACTGACCCATTTATTATTAACCAATTGGTTACATAAATTTTAACCTTCAACATAAGAGTATTACCTCAACAATAAACATATTGATCAATTATTGATCAAGCACAATAAACTGGGCTATCTTTTCTGTTATGGCCATTGCCTTTTTGCTGTCCCGTGGTATTTTGTCATAGCCTGGATGCCAGACGAATTTAGCCCCGACCACAACAGATTTGGTCGGGCAGTTCGGTCTGGGGTCGCTCCATTGGGAAAAAATTATGGCCGGACCGGGCCAATCAGATTGTCAGGGCGGGCTTTATACGATGATTGACAGATGATCAACGGTGACGTAATCAACCACGTCACCAAAGTGCCCTCGGGTTAAATTCATTTTCAACAAACATGCCTGCCGCTGGCGAGCTGAGATGTGTAGATGCAGCCATTGAGTCTGTTTTAGAAGACATCGACAGCGCATTCATTTTGAAAGAGGAACACAGAACGTGGAGGCGACGCCAGAGCACCGCGCTAATCCCTATCGCCCCGGCGCTTGGCTGTTCACAACGGACACTGAAGCGACGCTGAACCGCCGGGCAGCGCTAATAATATCACCCGTTGATCCAGTAGATCGCTGCACGGCTTTGTGCCGGTCACACCGGAGGCTGAAGCACCGCGCTGCGCCAAGGCTGCCTCGCGGTGCTTCAGCCTCCGGTGTGACCGGCACAAAGTTTTAACATGGGAGTGGATGGGAGCCAGCTGTTATTTAAGGCTTGGCGCTGCGCTGAAGCGTCCGGTGTGAACCCAGTAAATAACTCACAATGCGTTGCTTAGCATACGTCACATACTACGTTGCTCTGATTGGTTGTAGGTCTATCCAATTGAGCGAAGAGGAATTTTACTTCCTGGTCAGTTGAAACACGCCCCATAATTTTTTCCCAATGGAGCAACTCCAGACCGAACTGCCCGACCAAAATGTTGTGGGCGGGGCTAAGTTCGTCTGGCATCCAGGCTAAGTTTGTCACGTCTTGCAAAGCTTTCGGCCAGCGTGGGTTGCTGAAGCGAGCCAGAGGCTTGTTGCTTCGCCTTGCTGCTCTCGCGAAAATCCTCATGTTCTTTTTTGTGGTGTTTTTTCAAATGTGCGATGAGGTTGCTTGTATTGAACCTTCCCGGTTCTGTCCCTCCACGGGACACTTGCGCCTGACAAATGTTGCATTTAGCTGCAACGTCTTTGTCCGAGTTTACGGTAAAATACTTCCACACAGCCGACATCACTACACCTTGCTGCAGGCACACACGTTGTCGTTGTTGTGATCACGTGGGCTGTGCATGCTGGATCAGAGACGCTCTTCTTCCGCGGCCGGCACCAACGTTAATTAAGGGGCATTACCACCTACTGTGTTGGAGTGTGATCAAACCAGATTCACCTATTATAGAAGTCCTGGAGCGGTAAATGGACAGCTTATATCGGAGTTTTTAGATTCAGTCCGATAAAATCCGATATTCACTTTTTTGGCTGATATCGGACTGATTTCCGATATCAATATCGGATCGGGACATCCCTATCATTGGCGGCCCCAAATTGTGTTGCGTTTTTTAATAAGTTCACTTAATCAGGAGGTCAGGTAAAGGGCAGGGGATATTTTTCCCAGAAAGTTAAACACAGGCATGACACACCCAACTCTGCCTCTGACTGGCCCTCTCTGATACTCTTATCCTAAGTACCCAATCAGAGTCAGACTAATGTAGATGATGCTTGCTGTCAGTAACTGAATGGTGTGCACTAGAGGTTACTTAGAAGTGGGTGCCATGATTATTGAAGGTGGGCATACACCATATATCATCAAATGCCCTGCACCAAACCAATGATTACATTTTTAATCAGTCTTTATTCTTGCATTCTCCTAAACTGTTACTGGTTTCAAATTTATCCTAATGTTGTTGCTCTTTACCTCTGTTTGTATTAAGGATTCAATGTAAGTACTAAGTAGTGTAATTTTGTAAAGCATTTTCTTGTTGAACAAGAAATGCAAGGGTCATTTACCTTTGTTTGCTCTATAAAGATCCCTGTGCACTTTCAAAACTGAAAGATATGAACCTTGCACTGTTTACTGTACTGGTCCTTACTTATTGACCCACCAGAAGGCTTAGTGCAAAGTTGAAACAGTAAGAATAGTATTTAATATAGAAGAAATGTGGTCATTATAAATATGTGTGATAGGTCTTGATTTAATTAAGAATGGACCATCCCATACAGAGCTATAATAATGCAAACCACAAGGCAGCATAATGAACTGCCCCCAATCTTCCTTGGAATGTAAACACAAGCGTTGTTCAATTTGATGTCAGAAGCACTTGTAGTTTAATATTGTTGCCTTGGGTAACCCTTGCTTCTAAAAGAAGCTCTGTGTTCAGATTAGCGATTCTGCTTCTGCTGTGGAAGAGTCTCCACTGATAGCTGCAGGTATGACAGCATGACGACTGGCCTGATGCTATCAGTGCACACCTACTTTCTCTGTTGCTGCTTATCTGCTGCTTTTTCTGCTTTAGCAAGTTACTTCAATTGACTGTATTGCTGAGCATGTCAAGCTCTCCAGCACTTATTTGCCACATTCATAATATTATCCATAAACGTAAGCAAATATTGCATTGTTCATATTTAAGAGCATAGGCTTTTGAACTACTATAATTTGTATAATTTGATGATTGAGGAAATCTGACACTGCCTTGGATATTGAGTTTGGCTGGAGAGGTCGGAACGGTAATTTGCCTGAATCCTATAAAGGGCAGGATAAGCATTGTTGGCCTAAACTGGCAGCATCCAGACTGTCTTACATCATATTAAGATTTTTTTTAACTCTTCCTTTATTCATTTATTTGATCATACAGCCAGCTACAGCCACGGCCAGATGGCTTTTTTGGGGATGTGTGTCTATCAGTACATCCTGTTCAGATTAATGTGATATCTCGAGAATGCCTCAAAGGAATTTCTTAAAGTTTCAGGGTCATTAATATACCAATGAACTAGTAATAGCACCAAATTGTGTAGATGTGATTTTACAAAGTTCTGCTTTGCTGCGTTACAAATTTTTTAATTTAACATGGGAGTTGTTTATCTATCCCTCTAACAAGCTCTGTGTAGCTTGGATTGAGTAGGTTACTAGGCAAGGTTCCTGCCCCCTGGTGAGATGTCACTTGTGTAATTAATATGAGTGGAAGTTGAGGATCATTTAACTCCAGCTAAATATCAGGGGATCTTTGAAGAGCTCCAATGTATTGTATTGCATTATTATCAGGATTGCCCTGACACAGTGCTGCTTTAGAAGTCAATGTGTTTATGTGTGAGACAGGCTTAAGTCCATAGTGTCTATGCTTTAGTTGAGCTGGTCTCACATGGCTTTGGATTGGCCAGCATCAAAGAAGACTGATCTCATTGTGGATTTGTGGAATTAGCATGTACGTCAGATCTGACCCATCTTTATGATGTGGCATTGCTGTTATAAATGAAAGGCCTGTGGTCCATAAGCTTCCCTTATGCACAGGGGAACAGTGTGTTATGGCAGAAAAGAGGGAATTCAGATACAACTTGATTTAAACCCAAATCTGAGACGTTTTCATTGGAATGTAGGTGTACTTTTCTGTTATTAAACTTTACATATTTAAAAACACGGAACTATAATTACTGTGGTAAAATGTTAAAAGGGCGGCACTTTAATAAAGGTATAGCAATGGGCAATGGCTCAATTAAATTGGGATCTTACTAACTATTTCACCACCTTCCCACTGCATTCATCTCTGTATGAGAGCACTAGATCTGCTGCGTGTGAGTGGGGGGATTGACTGACGCGCGGAAATGTCTGTCAACAGACCCGTGAAAATGAAAATAACTGAAAGAAAACAAATATTACCCCAAATTTTTCGGACTTCACCCACAGGTCGTGTCTGAAAATTCTTTTAGTGAGGTAGCGTTAGCAGTTGGAAACAACATAAGTTGGCGGTTGGTAACAATAGGCTAAGCAGATTGGCAAGTCTAGCAGCTAAGCTAATATGCTATTTGTTTCAACAATTCCGAAGCCAATACCTGGAAGAGCTTTGTTTAGAGAAAACACATCTGGATTGATCTTTATTCTGGGGAGAAAAACTTTATTATAGTTCCCTTAAATCTCTACTACTCCGTATTCCTTCAAAACTGCAATGCACCCGGTTTCCCTCTCAGCTTTTATCCAGCGGCAGCTGAGGTTAGGGTTAGGGTTAGGGTTTTCGAAAATGACAATTCTTCTAAACGTGAGAGAAAAATAACCATTTAACATACCAGGGATATCGTCCCCTATACAGGGGTCCAACCTAGACCTAGATAACAACACTCTACTGTGAGCAAGCCCTAGTGCCCCCCCCCCCCTAAAAACATTCATTAACTATGTCACTGTCGTTATTATTAGTATGACTCATGATTACTTTTAGTCCTACTATGTCAAGTTTTTCACATCACCCAGTTATTTAAAATGGGCTTCTTTGGGAAACACTACTTGTTCCTGCCATGACAGGGTCGTATCCTTTAGCAAGCCCTCAGCAACCTGCAACTTGTCAGTGTTTCTCTGGCCACACCCAACTACTGCTTTCTTTGTGGTAACATTATCCCTCCTTTTGCTCTGCAGCCTCAGCCTAACCAGAACTGCCGAGAGACGCAGCAGAGACAGGAAAGACATAGGCATCTAGGAAAAGTGCGACTAAAGGGGACCTAAGAGAATGTAGCACAGGAGGAATCAAGGTCGGGGGATTAAGGGAAGGAAGCAGTGGACAAGGTTAGGGAGCTTGGAAACCACAATGTTCAGTGATTTCCAGTGGACGTTGTACTATTATGCAATCCAGCCCCTCTGTCTGCAGCTGTATTCATTAGCACAGAGTGGTATCACAGAACCATTACAGGCTCTACAGAGAGTGTTGATTTCAAAGTTGCTTTTACATGACGCAACTTGTTTTAACTATATTGTCGCGAAAAAATTCAGCAGGTTTTTATAAAGATCAGTTCTATGTGTGAGTGATTAAATACAGCAGAGGAGCAGAGTCACTTGTTGACCGGCACTGAGTAATGCGCCTCGATGCAGTGGTGCTGTTTAGGGGGGGCCAGCAGGCCACTCTGATACAGTGAAGGCCATACGTTTTTCAACACACAAGCCTCAGTGCATCAATGCAAAAAAATCCCAGTGGAAACATTATACCATAATGATTTGAATGAAACTATCCAGCAAGTCTCGAAGACGCAGGCACAGCGTTAGAAATTTACAGCACATTTTAACATTACCCCGATAATACTGATAATGGTGATAATTTTGGTCACTCTAATCGTGATACAAAATGTTCCCCCTGTTTTATCTCTAACGACGGGTAGATTCTGTTGCCAATTTTTCGGATTTTTCCTGCAGGTCATGTCTACAAACGACTATAAGAGCATTCTGTATTCATGTAGTGCTGGTTTACATTCGCAGCTTTTTTCGACTTTGACTTCAAAGCATAATTTAGGGATATTTTACTTGTGGTGACACTTGCTGTCATACCAAAAAGCTGAGTGTATGTACTGTATTTATGTGTGTGTGTGTGTGAGAGACACAGACCCATTAGCCCAGGTTGTAATGTTTACATGGTATTTAATTAAATACAGTTGGTGTAAAAACATGCCTCTAATTGGAAATCTTGAAGCTGTTTTTAATTTGTGCAGCTCGACTGTTTATCTTGACTTTGTGGCCTTTTTGGTGAACTTGTGTGAAAAGGTCATTATCTCTTATTTTACTACCAAACAAGGGGCCAATGGTTCATCTAGAGTTGTTACCAGTTAAACTTGGAAACCACCACTTTCTGGAAGTAAAGAATCATATAATTTATTAGGTAAAGTTTTGAACTATCGGTTAACACTACTGTTGGTGAGGGGTAGAGCAGACGTCCTCCAACTGAAGCTCGGCAGTTCGATCCCCATTCTTCCCCATCTGCATGCCGAAGTGTCCTTGGGCAAGATGCTGAACCCCAAATTGCCCCCCATAGAACAACAAAGTGCTGCTAATAGATGCACTGTATGAATGTGTGGGTGAATGTTGAACTGTACTTTAAAGAGCTTTGAGTGGTCAAGACTAGAAAAGCGCTATACAAATACAAAACCATTTACCATTAACTACCATTTTGCAAAGATTGAACATTTAATTTTGTTTGGGACTATTTATTTTGATTGAGGTGTTTTTACATGGTGCACTTTTATTTAGTTTTGGCTTTGAAACTTATGATTATTGGAACATTAGAATAACAGATTTAGTTTCAAGAGACGAGCAGCCTTGTTCTGCGTGTTTTGCTGGGATATTGCTGCATTCATTAAAATGTTACCACCACTATCAGTAAGTGATTCATCTGTGTATTAAGTGTTTCATACATGTATACGGCTATGGCTGTTGCAGACTGCTTTTGCTCTGGATTTAATTCTTTGGTGTTTAAATTATGTCAAAATAGTAAACAATTCAACAATTCACAATCTCCTCTAACGCCGAAGTTGATGCTAAAAAGCCTTGTTTTACTAATATAGCAAAACCTCAATTAATTTAGTTTTCTATCACACAAGACCTGAATTGATTCTAGCAGAACATAATCTAAAAATGTTGCTCCATAGCAAAACTAGAAGACAAAAATAAATAATCTGAAGACATTGCAAAAGCTTCTCCTGAAAATTCATCGTGTCCCATAAAGGAAAATGCACCAAAGAAATTGAAACGCTGTCAATTTTTTTTAATAGTATGGACAGAACTCTGTTCAAGCACTGTATCAACAGAAAGTCCACAGTAACATGAACCTATGTGTAATCATAAATAATTTATATTGTTTATGCTCATGAATCAACCTTGCAGTTCACAGGTTATGATCAGGTAAAATGTGTTCTTCTGTGACCCTGGATTTTGGGTGAAGCAGTAGAACAATTTTTAAAGAAAACCTTATAGTCAGTTTTATCGTGTCTCATAAAATCCTTCAGAGACCTCTAACTGAGTATTTGATCTTTTTTTGTTGCAGGTTCTGAGCCCATGGTACATGCCCTGACTGAACAGACTGGTGGTGCATACATACATACTACTGTGGTGAGTGATCTACAGCTAGCTGGGGCTGTGAAATACTCCTAGCAGCCTCTATACGGAGTTTGTTGTCTGAGCAAAGACATGAAAATGCAATGATAATTTCAAATATTTCCATACTTGTGCACCTTGCTACAGGAGCTGTTCTAGACTGGTTCATGTTCCACTCACTAATGAACCGCTTGCAACCCATTTGGAACCAGAGTTAAAGACTCCTTATATGGTTGTTCTTGTTGTATTGCTTTGTTCAAATTTACCAATTCATTAGACCAAGGGGGCAAACAAACCAGTGTCTGATTCGACCAGAATAAACATTATAGATTTAAAAATGCCAGAGGCTGATTGACAGTCTCAGTAACAAACAAGTAGCTTTGTTAGTGCCACTGCTTCCCCACACTCTGACCACATTTCCTGTATCCAATGGTGCCCTCTGCCTCACTTCCCCCTCCTCAGTTTATTTTATTCAGGGAGAACTAACATATTGGAAGTGAGTTT
Source organism: Pleuronectes platessa (assembly GCF_947347685.1). NCBI lineage: Eukaryota > Metazoa > Chordata > Actinopteri > Pleuronectiformes > Pleuronectidae > Pleuronectes > Pleuronectes platessa. The sequence goes on along the minus strand of NC_070634.1, from coordinate 4,143,090 downwards.
ATTTTCACTCTTTTAGTTACCCGTGTTTTCCTCAAAGCTTTGACAGCTCCAGTTTGATTTCCAGTGGAAGAACTCTGCTCTCTTCCTGTTTTGTACTGTTTCACACTCCTGCAGATTTCCTGTGAACTCTGCCCGAGCGGCACGCAATGTTAAATGCGGCATAGGAAGCATAGAAGCCCTCGGTCTCCTTGGTGATGCTCATGTTTGTTTACGTTTGTATACCCGAGGACATTTTGCCTGACTCACTGACGCTGTTGATTTGGTTCTCCGGTTGAACCAAGAAGCTCTGCTGTGACGACTACGCTACTACTGTCACCCTTTTTGGCAGCTAGCTGTTTTAATGTCAGGTCAGCCTTATTGGAGGGCTTTGTTTTCCTCACGCTCTGCGTGTTTATTTCATTCATGAAGAAATCAGCTCTGCAGGTCTTAGTCATCTAGCGTATGTGTTATTTACATAAATAGCCTATAAGCACTCATGCATAGTTCTCTTTTTACATCCGAAAACTAGTGGTTTTGACGGTCACACAGGAAATTGTTTTCTATTGCGATACTAACATTGAACAGATGAAGAGGTTTATTTGGTGAAAATGAACAGTGATGTCAGAGGAGCATATTTCTCTCATAAATGACTGTGTTGTTGTGTGGTTTTTATTGTGTTGTCTTTGTGCTGGGGATAGCATGTAGCTCAACTTGCTACTGGGCCGCTGTGTTCCGAGCAATTACTGAGTCTGAGTCAGAGCTGTTAAAGCCACCAACACACCCATTTTGTTTGTGCCCTGCAGAAACCTTTCACTACCAACTTTGTCTCTAATATCACACTAAGCCCATAAGTTGTTAAGCAAGTGTCAAATGTTTTTCATGGGAGTGAGACAGAATGATAGAAATGTCAGAATACCATCACAGAGTTTTGATTTACTGACTGATGGTTTCAGGAGAGATTCAGCAGGGTGTTACTTAGCCACTTTGTGAAGAGTCTTAAGAAAACATGACTTCTGACTTGGAGGTGTTCTGTATTTTTATTGATGCAGTAGTATGGAACAACGAGTTGCTCCCACAAGGCTGCTGTATGAAACAAGAGAAGAAAGATGTCTTTGTTTTAAAATGATTCAGCCCACAGCGTTGATTCGGCTCAGCAGTTTGCCTAGAAATTAGCTTGTATGTTATGCCTCTTCATTCTCCTAAAGAAAGCCAAAGCCTCCACACCTCAGTGAGCTTGTCCCTGCTTCACCCTCAAGTTCAAATCCAATTTTTTTTCTCCAAAAGAGAAACAGAATTGTAGAGGAATGAGGAGAGATACGGTGATGATTAAATGCACATACGGCTCAGGTAATAGAACAGGGGATTAGATTTGCCTATTTTTATTTGTTTACATCTCTTGCAGGAATACAGAAATCACATTCTCTAGGTTTGGTAACAGACATGCATAAAACAATCCTGTGATACCATTCAAATGGTGGGTGGGTCAAGCTAGTATGTGAAGAGGTGAAATGCATTCCAATGGAATAGAAGCAATGCCGGCTCTTTCTCATAAGAGAGAAGTTAACCAGCATTTTCTTGTGTTTTGCTTCAGGTGTCAATAAAAGTGAAACATGGTTTGCAGACAGTTAAGAGACAGCTGGTCCAAAATAAGAAATAATCCTGGAGAGCTGCTATTTTGGCTAGCCAGCATGCCAGCATTTAGCATGTAGTTTTACAGCCAACCCTGTGAGTAGTGTTCAAACACCCTACCACCACATATTTTTTAAAAGATATGCTTATACGTTCAGCTGATATGACTGGGCCTCTGAGTCTGAGCTAATGTTATCAGTCTAGCTCGGTTTTATACTAGTACATAAAATCCAGACTCAACTATGCAGTCTGTTATGTAGCTGCCTTTTTGTTAATGTTCTTCGATGCTGGATAGACAATCAGAGGAGGAGAGATGGACATCAGAGGAGCCAGGAAATTCCCAGCAAAGTTAAGATAAAATGGGCAGCAAAATATAACGATGACAAAAAGCTGGGACTAAGTTCAAAACAAACTAAATGATTCTTTATTAGCTTTGTAAGTTTAAAATATAAGATAGTCCTTTATAATTTTGACTCCCACAAGGGAGACATTTGCTGTATTGCAGCAGCAGATGGGATAAAAGTAACAATTAGATATGCAATAAACATGCAATATTTACAAATATGAAAATCGCAGTAGTAAATACAGTGTAAACAGCATAAGTAAGAAAGCAAATTAAAATATTGGAATTACAACGACAGCTTGACTGCACAGTTGAATGATATTGAGCCTGAGTGAATCTGTAGTGCAATGACTCTGACTTTGGATCATTAGTCCAAATATAAATAACCAAAGCTTCAATCCCTCTATTTGTTAATACCCCCTGCTTAAACTCTACACACTTGGATTCTATACAAACCAACGTGTTTTTAGATGAATTTCTTGCACCTGAATCCTAACATTTTGAACACAAAATCAGCCGGGCTAAAAAAATGCTATTTTTGTTCTGCTCTCATTAAAAGTAGTGTCTTGCGCTGGCGGGTCAGTGGGTGCTTACAGGGGTAATAGAGATCACCACATCTTATTTTAACCCAAGACTACAGCTTTGCTCACCTCTACCCCTTGCTGTCAATAAATTGGCCCATCCTGTGTGTCCACCACTGCAGTCGGTCACTGGAAATAGTTGTTTGTCTGGTTCTTACATGTTGGTAAAGGTATGTGGAATAACATCTTTCTACAATAGAACCACTCATAACAACAGAAAAAAGACAAGGTGTTAGAAATCTGCAAAAATATGTAAAAGCCATCTCTGAAATGTATAATTTGTGTCACACTAATGTTAATGTAATTTACCACAAGGCTTTGGTAAATCTTATTTTTTTATTTATATCATCATTCTTGAGTTTTTAGACAGAGTTAATATCTTGATGAGATCATTGAATCAGACCTTTAATAGTAATTTTTTGCTCTGATGTTTCTGATTGTAACTTAGTGTAGTTTTTGCGTTGTTGACCATAGACACATCTCACTGCATGTCCACTTGCCACCTGTTGTGCTAAAATCAAAGTGATGCTCTGCACTATAGTGAGAGCTGTTGATCGAGCGGTAACCATGACATGTTTCTGGTACATGCATATCAGACTTAACCTTCTTAAGAGATCCTTAAAGTGATTGAGATTCTGACTTAGACAAGTTCTCTTCTAATCCAAGCCAGCACGGTAATTCTCAGGTAGATAACCAACGCTGAATCAGTGATCGTCAATGACCAGCTCTGATCAGGTGGACACGGAATGCCCACGGCAGGTTTAACTGCCCGCCAAGCAAGGCTAGCTGGCAACGCCGACATGCTGCCATCTGTCATGACATACAGCTAGCCTCGCTGACCTCAAATAGGCCATGTGAGGCAGAGCAAGGCGTGCCAATGCAATCTGCCACTCCAGGAGTCCAGTATGCTGAGCCCTGGAGAGGGGGAGGGGTGAGCCTCATGCAGAGAGTGGTTCACTGCTGTTGTCATTGCTCCCTAAACAACTGCAATGCAGAATTTATGAAGGCCCTGACTCAAGCTTACAGAAACTTTGTAACTAGTTGTAGAATCAAGGTAAATTTTCAATTCTTGATGGCCTGATTAGCATTATTGAGTCGGCTAACGGAAGCTTAGTTAGTTATGTTTAATACTAAAACCAGGGACCCACATGACCCACAATGGAACTCAACCTCCATGAGTTTATCAGAACTTGGTCAAAACAACATTAGTCAAGTTACCATGAACAAACATAGCAGCAGAAAAGGAGTAACTTGCTTTGATAGACAGCAGAACATAATTGGTCAAATACATTAACCTTTACAACAATGTGTAGGAATAAAAATCTGCTGATGTTAGCTGATGTGCCAACTCATTGCTACTATTATCAGCCACCCTACTGTGGGAGATGCAAATAAGAAAATGAGCTCTGCACAGAAAGTGGTCAAAACAAACTTGAAGCGGAAGCAAAACCTGAGCTAAACCCACCCACACCTTTTCTGCAGTGTTAGTGATCTTACAGAGAAGGAACGTTGAGTCTTAAGTGGATGAGATCAACTTTATTTTTGGTTTGTACAAATGGTCTTGCGTCGGGCCCTTTTATTGTCAACGTGATAGTGATATTACCAGAAATGGAGGCTGGTTTGGAGAGGCTGCTGCTGCAGACAAAGTGAAGCACCTGTTAAAGAAATCCTGTCCGTCAAACAAGCTTTACATTACTTAATATCATTAGCTTTCATGACAAAAGTTCAATCATTTTAAGAAATTGCTAATTTTAATCAAAGTGATAACATATAATCCCTGACAATGTAATGATACTCTAATTACACTTTTTCATTTTTCAAATGCAACCTTGTCTGGTTTACTTGCAATGTGATTATGTAATCCCATTACTGCCAAATCCTACCCATGGTTTACTGCAGGTTGAAGTAGAGCATCTCTGTCCCTTTTTTCCCTGCACCTTTTTCTACCTGTGGCAACATTATTAGTGATAATCTTTTTTTTCATTTGTGGCTCCATTGGGCAACGGCTGAATTTGATGCGTTGAGGAGTGAAATGCTATGGAAAATAAGATTGTGTCCTGAATCATACCACCCCCACTTCTGTGATTTATTTCTGCTGCTCTGAAAATACAGCCAAACTGTCAGCTCTCACAAATCCTTTCAGTGGGAATGAGCCCTATTTCCACAGGCAGAGGAGAACGAGAGCAGCAGATATCACAGCCTGGGCCTCCTTTATATATCCATGCACGAGAGCCTTCAAAGAACATGGCATCTAAATGGAAGATATCACAGACTGCAATAGACAGGAACACTCATGATGCAGTGTGTGGGCTTCTTCCGTTTCATGGCATACACCTACCACTGTCGAAGATAAAGTGCTCATTTACAGTCAGCAGCGTTTTTTAATGCTTAAACATGTTTTATATAAAATGTTCATTCACATAAAATCAATACATAGCTTCGTTGAGGTATTGTAACCCTTGTTCAAAAATATATGCTCCCTGAGAAGCATGTACACTATTTATATTATTTATATTTGGCGGAGCTCGACTAGCACTGATACCAATGAATAATTGAGGCGGATACTTACGGTATAATCACATTGCAAGTACATCAGTAGAGTTTGAGTTAAAAAGCATTTGCCAATTCTCCTTTCCTAAATGTAAATGCATTGGCAACACTTTTGCCAATAATTCTTGAAATATGGGCCCAAATGGCAACTAAAACAATACATACAATATATACATTTCATTATACATTCACCTGCTGTTTATGCTTCGACCAGACGCCTGCTAATCTACAGACTGCTGGTTATTTATTAGGAGCGACTCAGCAGGCAGGGAACAAGTGAAGCTAAGAATCCACTGACAACAGTTAACACTTGTGTGTCCAGAGTGCAAGTCATCGTTGAAAGAGTTACAGTCTTACACGGGCAGATACACTCACTATGAGTGGTGTCAGGTATGTGATGTAACTGTTCATGTTGCTCTTAACATTTTCAACTTCATGAAGAAGTAATGCCTTAACTAAACAAAATGAATTTTCACCGGATCCATCTAGAGAGCACCGTTTAGTGTTTAGCAGTGGCTAATTTAAGTGTGTGTGTGTGTGTGTGTGTGTGTGTGTGTGTGTGTGTGTGTGTGTGTGTGTGTGTGTGTGTGTGTGTGTGTGTGTGTGTGTGTGTGTGTGTGTGTGTGTGTGTGTGTGTGTGTGTGTGTGTGTGTGTGTGTGTGTGTGTGTGTGTGTTTGGTTGTTGCCCTCCAGGCTACTAAATAGAAGTGTTGTGGTTTGAATGAGCAAAGCCCCAAGTTCAAACATATATTTTATATGGTAAATTGTTTGTATTTACAAAGTGCTTTTCTAATCTTAACCACCACTCAAAGCTCAATTCACATTCACCCATTCACACAAACCTTCATGCAGCACCTTTTCTATCACACATCATTCACACACTGATGGAACAGCCATCAGGGGCAATTCCCGGTTCCATGTCTTGCCCAAGGCATGGGGACCGTAGGGGATCAAACCACCGACCTTCTGGTTAATGGACGACCCGACCCACCTGAGCTGTAGCCGTCTGTTGTTAGTGTGTGCACAGTTACATTCCGGGAGCTGGAGTTCTAAATGTAAAGCGTGCCGAAAACAAGCAAAGAAACAGCTGTGTTGCCTGCATGTAGACTTAAATGTCTGCACGTACATCATCACTTCACCGCTTAAGCTAATGAATTATAAATGCCAGCTGGTAACCCAAGACAAATATGCTTTACTTGATATTGATATTGATTTCATATTGTGAGGCACAGCCGCCCCCCTTCTCTTCCAATATGTTTTCACTCTGGCTCACTCAGGCCACATCCATACTAATTCATTTTTTCAATCCAAAATGCATGAAACCTGCGTCTATAGATATGCTTGGTGTCCACAGTCCTCCAGGGTTTTATAGCCACTAATACAGAGAAGTATGAAAACTCTCTGGGCCTTGTTTTGAGTTAAAAACTCCGGAGCAGCGTTATAGTCAAGGCGGGTAGAAACTCTAATGTTTGGATAAATTACGTAGACACTCATAACCGCTTGGTGATTGTTAGTTGTTAGTCACGATGTAGCCTTTGCAGACTTGTGAGGCTCCTATCACATAACCAATCTCGAGAAGAAAACAACTGGCATCAGCCTTGGCTACCAGTGTAGAACACATCATGGATTATCAATTACCAGCGTTGGTGATACTGGTGTCTTTGCTAACAGCTGTTATGCAGTAAAATTCCTAAAATAACAATAATATAATTGCCTGCATTTGAGGAAGACAAGCCCAGTATACGTGAGTGATATGTGTTTTCAGGCATGTTAGTATGGCCAGGGATTAAAACTGATATGGAGCCAAAACACTTGTATGGACAGATCGATTTTGTTTGAGAATTTCATTTCAAACAAAAACGTAGTTGCATGGATGTTGTCTCAGCATGGCTGTCATCGTCATGTTCTGATTTTCTTTTGGTGGCCCCCCCCTCCCCCCCTCTTTGAGCCGTGACTTGATTTAAGATGTACAGTATGGGCCCAGTTTGCCACTGGCAGCAGTCAGAGGCAAACTGGTGGGGAGAGAGAAAGAGAGAGGGAGAAAAGAAGAAAAGAAAAGCAGAGACAGAGATTCCCTTCTTCTCTACCATCCTCCCATCCCCCATCTCCCTCTTTTCTCCCACACTGTCAACACAGAGGATCCTGGCTGCAGCCGGTGGCTCAACAGCGCCACTGCAGTGGCATGGTGGTGGAGGGGAAGTGCACGTCACTGTTTACAAACACGTGGTCCTCCCCAGGCTCTGCTGCTGTCAGATGGGATTTAAACAGAGGGTATCAGTGATCTGTGACTCAACAGTCTGCAGGTTTTCATTTCAACCAAACACAACATCGGTGCCTCCTATGCTGTTTGAAGTGTGTTATTCAGGTCAGCGTTTGTGTTTGCGTCAAATGAATTCCTGCATGTTCTGCAGCCTTAATATGCTCAGTACCCACCATCATAGATCGTAAAATAAAATATTCTTACAGAAATGTACTTCAATTCATGTCCAGATTCAAATCTAGAGTGATGCCTTATGTCTTAGATTCACTTTACATTCTATCTTAAGACTGGTCAGGTCATGGCAGCAGACAACACCATAATAGCAATGTACACCCTGGAAATGTCACTGTATATTTTAATTGTCAAAACGATATGCCACCAGAACTGTGGAACCAGCTGTTATATCACCCAAAAATAAACAATTGGTTTGGAAATATTTAAGGGCTTGATTTTATTTTGTTTGAAATGGAAGCGCAAATTCAGTTTAATTAGATTTAGCTTAGGCTGAGGATGAACGCAATGGACCTAAAAGCTGTGTGGTTTCAGCTGCTTTAAATACAGTGTACGATTTTACATTGAATCGAGTTATTTAACCCTGAAATAATCTAAAAGAGACAAGAAACATTAAGATGTGAGCATTGTGGCCATTTAAGTCTCTTTGAATCAACCTGCTCCGAACATAAACATATTCTTAAGCAGTTCTTTCTGCCTCACTGTTATACATTCGACAGTTGCTGCTGTAAACACACTAACCACGGAGTGCAGGGGTGTGACGTGTTTTAAAGTTAGCAGGCAGCTGAACTGTTGCAATATGGAACCGCTGTAAATTGGAAGTGAAAGCAGCCCGGCAGCTGCTTATGATTTAATAATAGGCCTAATTTAGAGTACAGTATGTCTGCAATGCCAGGGCAGGACTAATGGCTCATGTCAGCATGACAGAATGTTGCTAGTTAGCACCGGGCAACGCAACTCAATCACAATTACAAACACTTGTAGCAGTGTTTGTAATTGTGATTAAGCTAAATATCACCATGCGAGGTGGTTTGCATTATGTGTGTGGACCTGCTGTAGATGTGACCCTCAGAACAGTCTGCTCGCTGACAGCCTCCTCTGTGGAAATCGTCTCTCACTCGAGACAGTAGGGTCCAGGCACAGATGAGTATCGCTGAGCTAACGTAACTTCTTCTGCTGCTGTCTCGGCTACAGAGTTGTCTCGCGAGTCTTTGACAGATCCCAGAGCAGCTCAGCCATAGCAGCATTATTCTCCTGTGTAGGTGATGCAACTGGCTAGAGTCGTCTGTTGTTGTTGTCTTTGTCACTGTGGTTTGACTACAATATGCAGCATTAGCAAATTAATTGTGAGTGGTCACAGGAGAAGCCACATTAGTCCGCTCTTTAGACATCACCATGTGTATTGTGTAGATGCATATCATGTTTGCTTTGTAGTAACCCGTTTCCCCTTAGGTTGACGTTTAAGATTAATCTCATCTCATCGTCTCTTCTTATTACGTGTGGAGAGTGTAGAAGATGATAGTATCACTGTGTGAAATCCCCTCCTCCTCCTTCTCCTCCTCCTGTCTGGGTTTGATATTCTGCAGTGTTCAGGCTAAGGGTCATCTTAAAAGTTTTCCCGTGCCAGACGACGAGAATCCTAACATCCTGGGAAATTAAACGTAACCTGGTGCTAACAGTAGTCAGGAGACTCTATTTCATCCACTTAAAAGCCATTAAATGCACAGAAAGCCTGCTTCTCATGGGAGAGGGGGCTGCAGACATTGAGCTTCAGGCATTACATGGCTGATTATTCTCAGGGGAAATGGGCTTTGAGCTGCTCCTTGTTTGGAATCGGGTCCCCCGCTCTCCTAGAGTTTTTAAAGTTGTATTACCTAATGCTTTTGGGGTTCACAAAACAAGAGACAAAAGTGATGTTGAATCTTAATTCCCTGATCCCATGCAAGAAGTCAGTTTGTCATGGAGGGCTTCCCTCATTTGTGCATGAAATGATGTATACGTAGTCAGATGACAATTTTTTAGAAGCTGCTTATTAACACTAAATAAGTTCAGCGTTTAAATGTTGTGGTTTCAACCAAGCAAACCTTATATTGTCCAGTTCTGGCTTTGCAACAACAATGAACTTGATGTTAATTTTGGTCCATCTATTACCCCACTCACAAAGGAGTTTCAACTTGCTGTTAACATGAGATCAGTTCCTGTATATCAGATAATGACATCTGATCTCAGCACCATTGCTTTAACACCTGTTATGACTACATGTTCTTCTTATCTCTCGATTCTGCCTGCATGGTGACTGGATCTCAAGATGCAAGAAAGGTCACTTGAGGTGGATTGGCTTGTCAGCCACATGTAGGACCAAGGGAAGTGATGCGAGACACTCCTCAGGGATTACTATGCCGTGCAAGGCTAAGGTTCTGTGACAGATGTTTGACAGCCAACGTCGTCAATAGGCCGTTTTTTTGTTAAAAAGGCTAAAGTTACATGCAGGTGTGCAAAGTGAAAACAGAAAGGGCTGGTTGATGTGGGGGTGTGTTGGTTCATGCATTGATGGTATGATGAACTATGATCCACGAAGGGAGTAATAACTCCATGAACATGCAACTTCATTAGAGCATTTAAAATGTAATCGATGGAGAGGTAACCGCAGACTGTGGTGTTCACATAAAGTAATCTACCAGGAATGTGCCTGCATGTATTTCATCAGCCAACGTAACACCTTGCTGGGTGACGTTCCAACGTGTTGTGGCAAAAGTTGAAGCGCAGTGCTGATGTGGCTCTGATGTGCAGCCTGATAAGATAATACAGAGTCATTAGAGAAGTTTGTTAGTAGTTGTGATAGTTCAGTTAATGCCTGGTTTACACAATTTTTGCCTGATTTTCCACTTGCCAAAACTTCCGATTGGATCCAAATCTGTGATGATAGTCTACATATCTAGAAAACTTCTATCCAGGCATGCTTGAGATGTTAGGAAAAGGCGGAGTAAGGCGACTGGTTAAGTTGTTGGACAGTTGTTTTTTGTTTTAAAGAATGTGGTCAGACTACAGATTGCATTGGCTCCTGGCTGAGATCCAATCACAATGCGGCGTAGAAGTGGTTTGGTCAATCCAGACAACTGACTGCAGTGTGTTTTTATACTTTTACATATATCATCCATGTTGGGACTGCATGTCAACAATCAACTGTTATTATCCAACTATCAACTAAGGCCCCGTACACACCTGGTATTAACATGTGGTTTTTGTGATCTGATCACAAGGGGACAGCTTTGAGTACTGGCGTGAACGCACTCACATCAGACAGCGATCCGATCAAGCCAGACCACATTCGGAGGTGGCCACAATATCAACACTAATCACCACATAATGATCGATACTTTAATTTCCTTAAATTGGTCAAATCTTTCTTCACTGCTGACTCGTCTCTCTACCTCTCTTTCGCTCACTCATGCCGACACAGACACACACACACACACACAGGGACATGGGATACATGTGCAAACTCAGACTGGCTCAAAGCGACATTGTTTGTCTTAACTAACACAGATGACACAAGTGTTAAATTACATGTAGAGCAGGGAAGTGAGATCCGATCACAAGTGGTCACAGGAGACACATTCAGGACGCACTTTAGTGCTGGGAGTGAACACAGAGAGAGACTTAGCGCTGGCCACTTGTGATCGGATCTCTGAAGGACGGATGTTAATACCAGGTGTGTACAGGGCCTAACTGATCATTCTGTCTCTCCGAGCTGCAGAAATAAAGATTCTGAAAACACCTCCCCTTATCCTATACAAGTTGTATATTCAAACAGAGCTGGGGAATATAGTCAATATCAATAATTACCACAATATAATTTTAAGCAATATGACAAAAGTCCAATATATATATATATCAATATAATGCTTATGCATTGTCTTAGCACTGTGAGGAGATACAACACAGAGTGGAACGACATCAGATCTGTAAAATGTTTTGCTGTTTATCAAGTGTTTATCAAGACATTCTCTGATCATAAAGAAGAGATTAAAACCACAACCTTCCAACAAACATTAGAGTGAAAAGAAATAATAATGTGACATTTATCTAGATAATTATTTATTTATCAACTGATATGGAAATGTTAATCTTGCTATATATTTTGTTCATATCACTCAGCCCATTATTTAAACAATGAAATAATCAAAGCAAATGAATGAGAAAGATTTGTTACATTTTTCTTATTCGGTTTCAAATTTTATTTTATTTATTTATTTTTTGTGCTGTGGTCAAATTGATTGTGTAATCTTCTCTGAGCAGTCGCAGTGAGTATTTCCCTCCACTGATCAACCTGTCTCTCTGTGTTTTCAGGTGTGTGTGTGCTGACCTCATGGTGTAACAGGAGTAAAGATGAGCATTAGCAGTGATGAGGTCAACTTCCTGGTCTACAGATACCTACAGGAGTCAGGTATCCTCCAGTCGTTTCACTCATCATATATTCATCCCTCTTATTCCTAATACAGCTGCTTTAGAAACTAACTGTGATTGCATCAGAACCCACTGGCCTGTGGTAACACATATTGATAATTCATTAGTGCCTCTCTCTCCTACAACCTGCCTTATAAACCTATTGTCTTTTGTTTTACTTCTCGTTTTAAATGTGGATGTCCCTTTGCAGCATCATGTTGAATGAGTATCAGTGATGTTGTTAATTAACTAACAGGTGTTTTGGTTCAATGTATTATACAGAGGTGTCTCTGTTGTTTAGCCTACCCTCACTGGTATACATTGGTGAACACAATATAAGAAAGACAACCTATTGTAGCTCAACAGGACAGCATCCTCCAAAGCGATCCTAGAGTTGAATCAAGAAGTGTTTATTCAAATATTTACAGTGAGTTTAGCATTTTTCATTGACTGACTGACTGCTGAGAGAAAATTTGGTCAATTCCACAAACACCAGAGAGCTGCCGGTTCGTTTGTTTGGCCAACTTGATCCTTGTGTATACATAACACATAGGTTTGGGTCAGCTTGTTGTATGAAATCCAGAATGTGGTGAAACAACAGTGTCAGTCCACAGTGTTACATACTGGTACGATATTAAACCATACAGTGGGATACAGTAATTATTCTCTCGTAGGTTTTAAATGGTCTGTATTCATATTGCACCATTACCCAAAGAACACTATAAAAGGCTTAACAAAGAACATACAAAGACTCACTCACAGAGGATACACTGGCGCAGAGACCGTGGAGCTGCCAAACAGAGCACTGACCTGAACATCAGGAGTAGATTCAGGGTCAATTAAAAAAGATGGTGGTGACATGAAACCTTTTCATTTGGACGAGTCTGATCATGGACACTTTAATAGTCTCAGGCCTCCTGCTCTCTGTGTGAGCAGCTCTGCAGCTGTGATGGACTATAACCTTTATCCAAATGTTGTGAGCTGTGTAAGTCCTCATATCAGGGCAGAGGAGACGGCTCGGCTGCCACTGCTTCACTGTTACATGTGTGGAACAATGTTACTGTAGTGTCTGTAACTTACCCTTCTGGTCCCTGATCTCATATGTATCACATTACATAAGATATTTGATAAGATGTAGATGGCATCTAAATAAACTAAATTCTGTCACAGTTTTAATTGTTAGTTCAAATATTAAAAGATCTATATTTGCTTTAAAGGGCTTGTTGTTATGATGTCAGGCCTGGGTTACGGCCCTGGCATGTTATCACGTCGTGCATTTTTTATAGAGGGAGGGAAACTCTGCCTTTAAAAACTGGGTCTGTGCTCAGTTGTGGTGAAAAGAATGAGCGACAGACTCTTAAATTCAACATAGAGCCTGTACTCACCATATGCAGTGAGTAGTTGGTCATGACCTTAAAGATTGTTTTACTTTTAAAACGAATCACTGTTGCTGGGTTAACCCCTGCCTCCCAAAACACTGTGGAGGTTTGGAAATGCTGTTGGTTTGAAAACTCCGGGGCTGCTTGCTTGAATGGGCAAAAACTGAGACATTTGGAAACGTTGACACATTCTCTTAGTGATTGGTGAATCAGTCATTATCAGTCATGACTCGGCCACCAGTGGTGAAGGCAGAATGTTGCCGGTAACAGTTCCCCCTCATCGTTGATCCAGGAAAATAAATCCCTTCTTTTATCATTGGACCAGTGCTGTTTCTCCTTAGTAGTATTAGCTGTAAGTATGCAGAGTAGATAATATGTCTCCTGTTTATACCGGAGTGCTTTCAGGTGTTTTAGTGTGGATGTGCATCAGTACTGTTGTGTAGCTCAAACAGGCGTGTGGACGGAGACCCTTTCAGCTTCAAAACACTCTTTTAAAATGAAACAGTGTTCTAAATGTACATCATTCTCATCTTCCCTCTTCATCTCTTCTCCAGGGTTCTCCCACTCTGCGTTCACATTTGGTATAGAGAGTCACATCAGCCAGTCCAACATCAATGGTGCTCTGGTTCCCCCTGCTGCCCTCATCAGCATCATCCAGAAGGGCCTGCAGTACGTCGAGGCAGAAGTCAGCATCAATGAGGTTGGACAATAGGCTAATAGAAACCCCTGCTTGCTTTCCTCTTCCCACGTCCCCGCCTCTGACTGGTTTCTTCTCCCATTCTCTAGGACGGAACGTTATTTGACGGACGGCCTATTGAGTCTCTGTCCCTAATCGACGCGGTGATGCCAGACGTCGTCCAGACGCGGCAACAGGCCTACAGGGACAAGATGGCCCAGCAGCAGGCCGCCGCTTCAGTGCCGGCGTCGGCGACCGGAGGCAGTATCGCTGGCAATGCCAAGAACGGAGAGAATACTGCCAACGGGGAGGAGAACGGAGCCCACGCCTTAGCAAGTGAGTCAAGGACTTACACTAACGCCCAATACATGTTTCTGCGTCAATGCTACCACGCACCCTACGCAGAGCCCTATGCCGTACCCTGACCAAAAATGTAATTACACGTCAAGACGACGCAGACCCCACTGGTCCGACCGACTCAATGCCATTTTTTGATTGAGTTGTAGCAACGAACAGGGACGACGTCTTTCTTTTCTTCGTTGCAGTTCTTTAAGAAAAAATGATTGCTCTTCAACATCTATCAGCTCCTACTCCAATATGATCCACTCGCCATTATTCTGAAGTAAACAGAGATGCCAAAGAAGTTGTAAATGAGCCGACCAGAAAACGGAAGACATTCAAAACCAGTATAGAAACTCTACTGCCACTGCCGTTTCTGTGGTGTAATTGCAGCACGACTCACACACCAACGCACAAGTATGAGTGCTCGGCCCCGTGTGTAGGCTACGTGCGTACCTGCAGTGTAGCTTCAACGCATGAATTTGCATTTGACAACAACGCTACTGGTTAGACATGAAATTAATGTAACCTGCCTTGACAAAGTAGAACCGTCAGTTAAAATTAGTTTGACTTTATTTCATCAAACTGCAACTTTCAGATTTCATTTATTTCTGTTTATTCTAGAGCTGTGAAGCGTTTACAGGAGGTCGATAGTGTCTGGATATTAATCTCACTCTTCTTATTCTGTGCTCAGACAACCACGCAGACCTGATGGAGGTGGATGGAGACGTGGAGATCCCTCAGAACAAGGCCATGGTCTTGAGGGGCCATGAGTCAGAGGTCTTTATCTGTGCCTGGAACCCAGTCAGCGACCTGCTGGCATCAGGGTGAGTCACCCTCCCCCGCCGACCTTTTCCGATCACCCTGGTCCTTCTGAATTATAAATAAAACAAGTGAACTTTCACTGTTTTGATGCAAATTCAGTCCTCAATTATTTGAAAAATAAGTAAGTGAGTGATCTATTGCTTATGTGATGTAACGATTGGCTGAAATTCCGTCGTCTAATCCTTTTCAAGCAAATGTAAATAGTTATTTAAAGCAGTGAACAGGTAACAAGGACAAATTGTTCACCGCTACAACTTGAAACAATACCTGTCATGGCAACAAATATGACAAGTCCACTGGGTTAATGTATGGGCGTTAGCTTAATGTTTCCGTGCTGGTCTCTCTGTCTGTCTCAGGTCTGGGGATTCGACAGCTCGTATCTGGAACCTGAGTGAGAACAGTACAAGCAGCTCTACACAGCTGGTCCTGAGACACTGCATACGAGAGGGAGGGCAGGACGTCCCTAGCAACAAAGACGTCACCTCGCTAGACTGGAATGTAAGGACACTGACACACATACATGATGTAACGTGACTCACCCGGCCTGGCTGTATTTGTTTAAAAATTCAAATACTCTTTTCTTGTACTTGTACTACGTCAAAGTCTTGACGTAGTACAAGAAATATTTCGGAACGTTTCTCTTTCATTCTGCTACACACTATAAAGTGTGGTTGTTTTTAATGGTTAGTTCTAATGGATGATTTCCACTGTTGATTAAAAGGCTATGACATTGGTTGAACATAGAAAACAATATAGATAAAATACACACACTGTACTTACAGTAACATACAGCATCTACAGTCCTTCATACACTGAAGGTAAATTACACCAAACGTTTCCATCCCAGAGGAACTCCCAGTGAGCACTGAACATAAGTTTTTAGATGAAATCAAACACTGGAGTATCACAGAGTGGAATTTTCCCTTCAGTTCAGCCAGTGGACTGTAAAGCTGAGCCAAGGGCAGAGGCAAACATTTCCTGGAAAGCTTCCATGCTGATGGAAAACACAGGCCTCTCTCTCATGATACCAGCTGAATCACAGCAAACCTTCTCTCAGCCTTTAGGAAAATACTGCAAGTGTGAGAGGCAACATCACTCTGGAGACATGTCCACATTATCTGTCTGACAATCACACACAATGCTTATCTCTGGCTCTTTCTCTCTGACAGAGCGAGGGCACGCTGTTAGCAACAGGCTCCTATGACGGATTTGCCAGAATATGGACGAAGGATGGTGAGAAGACACAAGTTTATTAAACATATCATAGAGTATTTGGGGGAGGGGCTTTCATTCACATCAATCTCTGTCTTGTTATTAAAAAATAATGAAAATGAATAAGCGCTGTGTTGAAGTATCCGCACCATGGTGTGGCAATGCTTGATGCTGTTATAAATGACTTAACCTGCACCACAGCATGCACACCACATGGCTCAGTTAATCTTTGAACAATGCTGCCACCTAGAGGCTGGTCTGTATATTATATAGAATCAGTCTGGGTTACAGTGTGTTGTTATCAGAGGAGTTGACACTTTTTGTGTTATTTAGACCCTTGTTGGCATTTTGTCGTAGTGGTTTCAAGTCACTTACAGTTTGTGTTTCATTCCACAGGTAACCTGGCCAGTACACTCGGCCAACACAAAGGTCCCATCTTTGCCCTTAAGTGGAATAAAAAAGGCAATTTTATCCTCAGTGCAGGAGTAGACAAGGTAAACAAGGAGCTGTTATTTAGATTAGCGCAGATGTCAACACATGAAGTAACAGCCTTTACCACTGTGCCGACATTGTCAACTCTAACTATACGTGTGTGTATCCTCCCAGACAACAATCATATGGGACGCTCATACAGGAGAAGCCAAACAACAATTCCCATTTCATTCAGGTACCAGAGCATCTGCACCACACATCCCACAAATTTTCCAGTTTTGTATGAGTGTTGTATGACTGTTTCCTTCTCCTCTCCCACAGCTCCAGCTCTAGACGTGGACTGGCAGAGCAACAACACGTTTGCCTCCTGCAGCACAGACATGTGCATCCATGTCTGTAAACTAGGACAGGACAGACCTATTAAAACATTCCAGGGACACACAGTAAGTGCTTCATTTGTGTGTGGCTGTGTGTCTATATGTGATCCCTCAATGTGTTATAACATAACACAGAGGAGAATACAACCTGCTGTTATTGTTTGAATGAATAGCTGGTCTAAACTGGTCTGGAGAAGGGTATATTTAGTAGCACCCTCATTTCAAATGGTATTGGCAGAAGGCTGGATGATGACAAACAAACAAAACACTTTATGCACCTACATCCCTTCATCCCTTTCCCCTCTTTCCTCAGAATGAAGTAAATGCAATCAAGTGGGATCCCACAGGGAACCTGCTGGCCTCCTGCTCAGATGACATGACGTTGAAGGTGAGCCGAGAACTAAACCTGGTGAAATGTTGGACATACCGTACCGTCATTATCACCATCCCTGCTGCCCTGGACCTGAAAGTGCTGGGCCTTGGCTAAAGTAATGAAAGTGTCTTGAGATTGGAGTGGCTCTCTATAGTTTCCTACAGGTGAAATGTTGTCACATTTCAAACCCTGAGTATGTAGAGTCAGATGAGATGATTAATAACGAGCTTTTGAATAACTAAATTATATAAATGTTCACCCTTTTCCATTTTCTCTGCTCTAAATTTGATAAGAACAAATGTTAAACCCAATGCTGTCTCGAAACAAACTGTTGGGCAGTTTGTTCTCCTCAAATATTTCCAGTGGTCAATATGTTTACCAGCCTGTGCAGCTGTATTTTCTATGTGTAATGCACCTGCAACTTGATGATTCATATACGTAAAGGTTGAAATTTGCTCTGTGGTTTGTGTTTTCAGATTTGGAGTATGAAGCAGGACGCATGTGTCCATGACCTGCAGGCCCACAGTAAAGAAATCTACACCATCAAATGGAGTCCCACAGGGCCAGGAACCAACAATCCCAGTGCTAACCTCATGCTAGCCAGGTGTGTAAATTTGTACGGTACTTAATTTATGGCAGTTTCAAGTGGTAGTCTTGAGCGTTATTCATTTAGCCTAAATGTGACTGGGACCTGGACTCTCCCTTTGTCTGAAAGAAAGAATGAAAAGATTTCATGACTTTCTCACGTCTTATGAGGATAATACTTTGAATTAGAATACATGCTCATGTGCTCTGTTTTATTTAATAAAATCCTCCTAATGACATCAAGCACATTCCTAATATTTTATTAGCATACATTAGAAACTGTCTGCTACATGGTGGATTGTTACCTACATGTCCCAGCAGACACTAGGAGGGAGGAAGGGTTCGTCCTGGAAAGGTCGCCAGTCTATCACAGAGCTGAACTTGTATCTGTCTTATAGATTCATATCAGCAGCTCTATGTCACAGTATATTAACTAAGTCTGTGTCTTCTTTTGTGCCTTTTTTCCACTTGAATACTGATGTGGTCATGTAATATCAACCCCTGACAGGCAATCAAACCTGTAGCCTGTTGTAGGTTTCTGCTCACTAAAACATTTCTTTGTCTCCTGTTTCCACAGTGCATCGTTTGACTCCACAGTTCGTCTTTGGGACGTGGAGAGAGGCATCTGTATCCATACGCTGACTAAACACCAGGAGCCTGTCTACAGTGTGGCTTTCAGCCCCGATGGTCGGCATCTGGCCAGTGGCTCTTTTGACAAATGCGTGCACATCTGGAATACACAGGTAGGGGGAGACATGTGAAGTGACCTCGACCACTCAAAACTCAGAGGAACCTTTAAATTCCCTTCTCATATAATATGTCATGACGTAAATACAATGTTTGTGTGTCTTGTGTCTGCAGACGGGCGCTTTAGTCCACAGTTACAGAGGGACGGGGGGAATCTTCGAGGTTTGCTGGAATGCAGCAGGGGACAAAGTCGGAGCCAGCGCATCAGACGGATCTGTAAGTACACAGGACTGTTTGGAATGATGCTGAGCTGCACATCGCCTTCACTTTAGCTTTTATAGTAATTGTTGCTTCCCATCAGTTCTTCAGACCTCTGCTCTTCTTCCTCAGGTGTGTGTACTAGACCTGCGGAAATAGTGCTGCTGTTTGTTGGAAGCCATGGACCGACCATGAATGTGTACATAGCCAAATGACTGTCCCTGCCTGCCCTGCGTACTGCTCACGCTTACGGCTATGGCCCCGCCCACCGACAGACAGGAAGCAGGAAACAGGAACAGGAAGCAAGCACCCGACACAGCAGGTCCAGATAGAGGGATCGACAGATGGACAGACAGAAGGATGGATGGATAAGCGCGCAGATGGAAGAGCCCCTCTCTATCTGTGCAGACTCTTACAGAGATGCAGAAGGGACACAGTGATTTAAAAAAAAAAAAAAAACTGAAAAAAAGTTACAGATCCGTATATGTACCAAATTTGGAAGCTATTTTGCTTTTTTTGATCTTAAACCATGCTCATTGTCATCAAAATGAAAAACAATGAAAAAAGTGTTGATCTTTGTTACTAGCTGGATCTCATTGTGCAGACATATCAACTTCTCCACCATAAAACAGGATGGCACTTAGTTTTGTTTTTTTCCGGATCTCTTGTTTAAATGTTTTTATATTTTTTATCTCCAGGGGAAGGGGAAGGGGCTGGTCAGGTCAGAGTTTTATTATGTGGAAAAGTACATACTCACAGACATGCGCACCAAACAGTTCTAATAAACCGTGTCCTCGTCATGATTTTGAACTGATGTGACAAACATAAAGGTTTTTTTTTTTCCAGTAGTGGTTTCTGCAGATGTCAGTGGGTCAGAATGCAGTAATTCATGTGAAGTCTCCTCCAGAGGACAAACTCTGGACTCTTCTCATACATTCACCTCTGGACACGTGACACTGATGATGAACATGTAGATGCTTTAAAAACAGCTCCTCTGTGCACTGTTGACCTGCTTTTACCCACAGTCCTCCTCCCTCAACGCCTCAGTCGAAGAGGTCACATGTTGGATTGGAGGAAAAAACTGAAATTGGCTGTTCCCTCCTCTTGTCTCAATATTCAACGTAGTTCTAAGTTTAAGGTATTGCAGCAGTATGTCAGGTTGCCATCTTGAATCAGTTCATCAATCGGAAGCATTCGTACCTTTCGGGAGAACCATACAAAGTTGCATGTATAACTGGTGTACTCTGGGTACCGCCCTGGACACAGCATTTATCAGACTTAAAGTGTTTTATCAAAACCCCACTCACTGGTGAGGTGACATAAATCATGTCAGCCGATTAATCCCATTACAAGCTCCTTTTTGCAGATATTAGATTCTCAGAGGTCGATGATCTATGTCATCTCAGTGAGTTCAACCACAGACGGCAGAGCCAAAGAAAAACCCACCACACGACTCACATCACAGACACAAGAGCTCCACTGCAGACAGGGCACTTAAGCTGTGTTCAAAACCAACGCCTGTTTATTGCTTCCTATGTGTCACAAAATAATTTTATTCTACATTGATGGAGGATTTTCTCTCTCTTTATTTAAAAGAGAGGTCTTTCAGTTCCCAGGTTAAGACTTTCACGTTCCAATTTTGTAAGGCTCTCAATCAAATAAAGCCTGCTTGTGCTCAGATCTCCTGCGCTCCAGCTTTAACTCTTATCCTCAATTTCATTTATTGCCGCGGAGGAAAAAAATTCAAGTGCTGAAAAAAAAAATCCAGGAGCAGACGTTTCACATTTGCACAGGAGCAGCATCAGCCTGAGGAGATGAGGCTGAAGCTGGAGCGCAGGCAATCTAAGCACAAGCGCTTAAACTGAAAGACCAGGCTCTTGAAGAAAGAAAAGAAGAATATATTTAAGACTTAGTGACGCACAATTGACATTTTTTGCACATTTTGTTGTGGGGTTGTTAGCAAAGTATTAAAGCTAATGTGGACACTACTGTCTTGTTCCATCGTGGGAATGTTTAAGTGAATATTTCAGAATTCAGATTCTCACCTGAAACGTCGGCGAGTAAATAGCAAACGGATCCGTTTTGGGCACAGCTTTCGTGTAGCTACTCTAAACTCATAGCAGCCACACCTGCCTGATGTCTGTTTAGTTTTCAATTAATAAGGGAAATTTCATCTCCAATAATTTCATTTCAAATGTGTTCTGACCAAAGTTTTGTCCTCAACATTCAAATTAGCCGGTTTGCAAAACATTTTCCACTAAGAGAAACGTCCTTGGCTTCACTCTGAACATTCAATTCAAACAGCGACGTAAATATAACTCCAGAGCAGCTCTGCCTCCCAGACTTGTGTAATCGAAGTTGTAATGTGCTTCTTTTTTTTTTTTTACCCTTTTAATAACCCAGCCATCCACATTTCTCTGGCATGGAGTGGAGGACGTCAGTGTGACGGCAACAGGCTGTTTTTACAGAGGAAGAGAAAGAGAGACATTCTTTGTTTGAACTTTCGACCATCATGAAAAGGTTCATAGCTTCAGTCTCAAACCTGTGTAAATGCAGCCATGAAGGATTGTATTTTTTTTTTCCTGTTGCTTTTTAACTGACAGGTCCCTGGCACAAGGTTGCTAATTCAGAATGGAGCCCAAAAGTAGATCAAATGTGAAAGCAATATGCAACTATTAAAAATGTTCTCTTTCATAACCAGTATGGTTCATAATGTGGGAGAGTAAGGACACTGCAGCTCTGCTATGCTGTTTAGAATCCAGCCAGAGCTTAACAAAGCAGACATTAGATATCTTAATAGTGTGTTCCATGACGTTAACAGTCCATAAAAACAGAAAACAAGCTGTAACCTCTGGTGTATTTAATCCATCTGCCCTCTATCGCCTTCATCATTGGTTTTTCACCAAAATCCTGCCCACGTTCTATTCTGAGGTTCTCCGCTGACTAAACATTTTATACTCTTTTAAAGACAAATTTAAAGTTACATTTTTGTAATTTCTTTGTAGATTTGAGAAAAAAATGTGAATTGCTGATTTATTGGCAGTGTTCAATTACCTGTTCTATAAATTTGAAAGACTTTTGTTGTGCTACGTGGATGCTATTGCAAATAGTAAAGGTTGACCGTGTAATGTAAGGCTTACTGAGCTGAGCTGTCATTCTGAAGGCAACTTCGCCTGGGAAGAGTTCCCCAGGAATCACCACTAAATTTGTCTATGTTTTAATAAAGAAATGTTTTTTTTCCTTTTGCTTGAATCTTTTTGGGAAGGCTTGTCCCAGGAAGTGACTCTCTCCTGAAGCTCCTCTTGGCTTACACACAAGACAAATTGAATAAAATTGTAATTTTTCAATCAAGCCAAGATTTATTTTTCTGTCCCCTCTCTTCTAATCGCTGAAATCAGAAGTCGAACAGATGATCTGTGGAGAAAGTTGCTCTGGAAGCAAATAATCTCGTTGGCTGCATATGGAGTTTTATTTATGTCTTAATTTGGGGTGTGAAGTGGGACGTCTTGAGACTATGAAAACATCTTCGCAGTTAATTGCATTTTATAGTGAAACTTAGTTAACACAATATACATTCATTTGAAAACCTCTTAGCGCAGTAGTTGTGTTAGTGTGGCTGCTATTTTCATAAGCATACATTAATAAACAACATTGGTGAGTTTTTCACCCTTGTCAACCTGGCATTGGATGATGCTTTATCTCCTAGGCACTTGACAGTAGGTTCTGGTCACTAAGGAAGTCGACAAATGCTTTTTATGTACATGCTGAATATCTTTTTCGAGGCTGTAAGAGTCCCATCACGCACGCATACACACACACACATACACACACACACACACTACCATACGTGGGCTCAACCTCGGTTGAGCCAGAGAAGCACTAAAACCCAGTTATCAGTCAGCAAACATTGGCCAAATAAGTCATTACCAAATACTGTCTTTTTAACTGGATCTTGTATCCGAGCATTACTGTTAAAGTTTAACAGTAAGTGGCTTCACTGAGGTTTGATTAAACCAATAACTGTGTCCAGAGCAGCGAAGCTTCTTACAAACATTTGTTCAACTACGCCTCAACATTTTCTCCTCCGTCCCCTGCAATTGGAGACTTCTAATAGACGGCGGTAACAGAGTTCATGTGTCAGAGTCCTGGGGACCATTAACATGTTCTCTCTCCCCTGTATATGAAGCACTTACGCCAGCGGCTGCTGAATCTAAAACTCATACAGGCTATCTCCTCTAATGTGCTGCCATCAGTAGGCCTGTCCCGCACAGTAACTCAGGGGGGAACAGAGCATCACAGCATCATGTCAGCCCGACAGCATCTCTCCCATGAGCCTTTGGTTTGGGTTTTGCCACTGCATCATATCGATCTGTAATCGTTTCAGTCAGATCAGTGAAACAAGTCCAGAATAAAAATATATTTTGATATTTAAAGAGTTTTGAGTTTTTATTTGTGTGTGTGTCAATGCTGTGTAGTGATGGTGCAGCAGTAACACCATAAAATGGTGTGCCTTTCGGCATTCAATAAATGTAGTTATCTAAATAAAATATAAAACATTAATATTCAAAATATTGATATTAAATCATAACTTTAGTTGGTTAAAGTTCCCTCGGGGCACCAACCTTCAAAGGAAGGGAAAAGATAGAAAATCTATTGATTAAGATCAGTCTCATTTAGTTCTGCTTCAATTAGAGATCTCAATATTTACTGTTAAAGATTATATAATGAACAGTGAAGGTTATGGAGTTCTTGACAGTGTAGAGGTTGGCAAAATTCACTTATGCAACATTAATGAAAGAACATTTGTAAAAGAAAAAACATTTATTATGAATATAATAAAGCATAAAAACACAAACGTACTAACTAAACAAAGATTTGTATGTTAGTGTATGTAAATCAGGGTGTTTTCAAGATGGTGGCTTAATTAAAGTTCACATCTTCCTTAGCATGCTTTCAAGATGGTCGCTGGCCACCCGAAAGTTAACAGCCCCCCTTTCTTCAGAAGTAGTTTTACGACATGTAGCGGGGGTCTGAGCTAATGAGGTGAGGAGATATGCGTGTGTAGATGTTAAATCAGAGAATGACAGAGACAGAGAGATATGCAAAGAAAGCCTGTGAAGAGCGTTATAAACTAACCTTACTTTCGAATAATTTATAACCAACATATCACAACACATATCAAACTTATAAACCTCACACAGAATCGAATAAACAGTCTTGCTTAGCTTAGTATAAGTATAAGCCCAGTTTAGTTACCAGTCATTGGAAAAGGGAGAAAGGAAGTTTTATTTCAGTTCGCAGTTCTGTGAAGTCTTCTGGTTGGTCGTAAGGTTTCTGCATTCCCGGTTCTGTTGAGCTGTGGGACTCAGTTGGTGGTTCGAAGTTCTTACCTGCAGGACATCAAATCACTGCTAGGAGTTTGGTAGAGCTTGATTTGAGAGGAGGTTTCCTTGATGAGGTGAGCTGGAAGCTGCATCTTTGCGCCCCAATCGTAGAAGGGAAGAGATGATGTGCTGGAGCAGCCAGGCTCCCCCTCGGCGATGCAGGAGAAGAGAGCTGGCCGCCTGTCTCCTTGGTAGGATTGTAGAAGAGAGAGTAGAAGGGGGAGACCTGGCCTTATATTGTCCCGGGGACCTCACAGGTCATGGGGCCAGAGTGACCAGTTGGAGTTGACTTTTTGGCTTTTTCACATCTGTGTGTGAAGTTGTCCGGAACAAAAGGACCTGCTGCATCCTGGGAGACTGAGTTCGGGAGGTTTTCTCAAGAACAAAGACCATGCTTGTAGGCCGAAGAGGAGGCCTGTGGTTCCACAAAAACCATGTCCCAACAGAAATAAGAATACTCATATCACCAGCAAGTTTTATTCAGGTCAAAATCAATTTATTTGAATGAATTGAATAAACAGATAGAATGTTGATTCACAGAGCTTGAAGCTTCCTCGTGTTGATGTCGACATGCGGGTGCACTCTGTGGTGCGCAGCAGAAAACAAAGTGATCAGAAAGAGACATGCTTCTTTCTCTCTGTGTTTTAAAGCAGGGATTTTCAAAGTGGGTGAAAAGGGATGATGTATTATTTCAAATCTACAAAGGAAGTTGGAGCCATTTGGATTTTCACTCCTAACTGAACACTGATTGCAAATGAACACTGGCTCCACTCCGGCAGCGAGCCATGACTGCTGAGTCACAGGTACTTGTGAATATCAATAAAGGATTTTTCCTGTAATTTATTTGATCCCATTGCAGATGAGACACAATGTTGTGGAAATCAGAACAGAACAGTAGCGTCTGCCAGAGACGTTTCACACCTTTGGGCTGGAGACTGGAACTGGGAACATTTACCAGTGCCATGATTGAGCATTTTGGAGTAAAGAGAAACATAATTATACACTTGATTATATCACTTTATAAGCAATTTCATTTTCTAATTTTTATGTCAAGACACATTTGTGTGTTGGGAGGAGAAATCCAGAGAGATCATGACTTAATCAAAACTTCCTGAATTTAGGAACATGCATTTGAACTTGTCTAAATCTAAAGGGAACCTAGTGTTTCCCCGTGAATACTGATGAGGCGTGGAGAATAATAAGGCTCCCCCCGTTCAAAGGGTCATTATGTGAATGTAAAAATGTTGAGAAGTTTGGAAAACTGCACTTGAAAACTAACTGTTAAGGTTTTTGGTGACGAATTATAGTAAAGAAACTATTCGAGTCATTAATAATTTCCCCAAAACATTATTAGCTATAAAAGTCACTGATTTCATGATGACAGAGCTTAAAGAAGTGAAGTTAAAAATAGAATAATTAATTAAATAAATAATAACAATTTTAATAGGTGGCATTTTGAATACTCTTTATAGTACATCGATAGTGGCTCAGTTTACAGCATAATATATAGTCGCAAGTATTTCAGTAAAATGTTTGTATATATGTGTCGATAAACAGTTATATATACAGTAATAAAAGATCAGGGACCAGATGTATAAAACACTCTGTAAACACAGAGACTGAAATATGTGCATTGTGTCAGATTTATAAAGCATGGTTGTGTTTTTAAACTGCATGTTCACTACTTCATTACCTGTTTGTATATTAAGTTCTTGTGTCTGCTCGACCTGTCGTTCAAACAAACATAAAGACACAAAAGCTTGGACAGCAACAGTATTGTGGTCTATTATTTAGATATCTGTATTATATATTCATATGAATTTGCTACTGTAGCCTTGCAGTTTTGAGAGAGTAAGTATTGTTTTTACAAATGAAAAATTGATAGTCCGACTAGAAGTTGTATTGTGAATAAATTCAAACTAAAAAAGGGCGATGACCTCCTCATCACTGATGTTTGGTGATGTACGTATGGATTGCGTAATTTTCACATGGTGTGGGTGACCAAGTCTACTCTTATCATGTAAATGTCACCTGTCTCCTTCAGTAGGTTATATTGGCACAATCCCCCCCCGGCCACACTGTACCTGCACTGGAGGCAGAGTAGTAAACAAAACAAGGCTCAACTTTATGTAAATATCCTGGGACAGACTGCGAGCGACAACTAGGGCAGGAGCCAATCACAATCATTTTCATTCCTACTGCATTTTGAAGTACAGATATTGTTCTACATTGAGCTGAATGCATTTTCAAACTGTGTATATATGTCTGAGTATTATAAACCGTTTCCATGTAAACTTGGACTACTGTTTAGTATTGTCCCCTGGTTGGTGGACCTATTTTTGGTCATTGTTCTGTTTTTGTTACACAGACCTGGCAACCCTGGTGAGAGGGAGGCAGAGAGAGACTCGTTAACATCATTGATATTTACTCGGACAATATTTGCTTGGATCCTGTAAACACCTACAGGTCTGGTCTCATGGAAAAAGCTACTGAAGAAACAGAGACTTGAGCGCCCCCTACTGCTGCACTGTAAGATTGTTAGGTGATCATGGGAAGATGCGTCGCAAAAACACACAAGCCTAAATTCAAACTTTTAGGATAACATCAAGAACTTGATAAATGTGAATACAAGAGAAAAAAAAAAGCTCTTGCTAAGCGTCTTTTTGGCAACTTCAACCCGTCGTGGTCCATATCTTGTTTCTTGAATCATTGGATCAGAGCAGCGCAGAGACATTGACTGCTGGGATGCTCACGCTCAGATTCTGGTAATGTGCTTCCTGACCGGGGCTGTAGAAATGCAGGTAATGAGCCACGTCTGCCAGCGTCTGCAGGACGTCGTAGGTCACAGCAAACAGGAAGTAGGTGGGGAGCAGCCAAGTGAGGCTGAAGATGCAGTCGCCCACAGGAAGAGGG
The DNA here is from genome assembly GCF_947347685.1 of Pleuronectes platessa. NCBI lineage: Eukaryota > Metazoa > Chordata > Actinopteri > Pleuronectiformes > Pleuronectidae > Pleuronectes > Pleuronectes platessa. Next base: position 4,115,850 of record NC_070634.1, on the reverse strand, counting down.
ACTGCGAGGTGTCTGATGGGACAAGCAAGGAGAGGGAGGGAGATTTCATTTCTAATCGGCCCTCATTAACATTTTGTTATTAATAATTAATACAGAGAGAAACATTTGAACTGCAAGAACAGTTTTTTACAATGCTTTAAAACCAGATTATACGAGTAATCTAAGGCTGAATTTGGGGAAATTTTGTAAGCAGTGATTCTCAGGATATTTATTTTTGTATTATTTAATTTAATACAATTTAATGAAATGATAGAGTGGAGGAAAACTGTGTGTTTAAGCTTCAAGTCAGAACTTACAATTTACTTTTAATTTGTCTTTGGAAACTCAGGTCCATTATTTTCTGATTATTGTCCTGAAAATAATCTGGTGCTTTTCAATGGGAATTCACTTTCAGGAGCACCACAGTTTAAACACATACATATTCCTCTAGTATTGATTATTGGTAACTTGATTCAGCAAACATGTTTAATGTTATTTTTTTGTATCCTGTTCAGATCAGAATAAGTATCCACTGTTCCTGAAAATGATCACAGAATTAACATTCCTAAAACCTTTTTAAGGATTTTTCACACCTGTGAAACAAGTGTTAAAAGTTTTTTAAATGTATTATTTGAGTCCACAGTTAACTGTGATGAGAATTGGTTTTGAATCACCAAAATACTGTTTATTCAGACAAACAACAAACAATTCCATAATTCTAAAATCCAAGTTATAATGAGACTAAAGTTTATAAAATAAATAAATAAGGTTGACCTCATCATGACATGGGAGTCTGTGTGTTGCAGCGAATGTTGACAGAAAGTATATGGATGACGAGAGCAGACGAGCACAAGTAACAGTACTAGCCAGAGAAGAATCTACAAATACTAATCAGCTGCAAACTAGCTTCACTTTTAATTACACATATAAATATATATAAATCAAAAATCAAACTCACTGGAATCTGTCCTCTCTGGATTCTCTCAGCATGATGAAGACAAACAGTCCCACTTCAGTGTTGAGAGAGAACGACACAACTTTGTCCAACATGACAATAAAACCCTAACAAAGATCGGAGACACAGATGAGTGGGAGTCTTTCAGCCGAGGCCTTTGTGTTTTCTGTGTGTGTGTGTGTGTGTGTGTGTGTGTGTGTGTGTGTGTGTGTGTGTGTGTGTGTGTGTGTGTGTGTGTTTACCCTGGGATCAAACACTGACACGATAAAGATGGCAAGAAATGCGAGCAGGGACATGAATCCTTTGGCCAAGCTGGAAGAAGAAACAAGAGCATATCATCAGCTTTATAAATCAACGTTAAATAAATTACACATCCCACAAGTTCCTCCGCTTTTTCATTCGTTGCGTAGAGACAGGAAAAATACAGCCGAATAAATACTATACCAGGCGTTAACAACCTGGGAAATTGGCTTTAAGGTAAAAATCAAGGAGTAAAACAATTTAAGTTTTGTGCCTAAGTAATGAGAAACACTCATTAGTTTAATAATGTGTTTGTGATTCTTTTAACCCAAATTACAACAAAACTCTGACAAAACATTTCTGAAATAATGTTAGATCTTAGACACCAGCAATGACTGTCTACTGTTAAAATGGTGATTATGGAAGTCTTGGAGTAGTTCTTAGCACAAACTTTTAGATTTGTATGCATCAACTTTTTCTGGGCCATTTAATGAGCTGGTCAGACTGAAGGTAAAGATACAGAAGCAATGTCACGAACCAGGTTTTATCAGGTAAAGTTTCACAATTAAGTCTGGACTTCCTCTAGAGTTTTCTTTTCACATATGTACAACACACAGCAGGAGATTCTCTAGGTTTGACATGTTCACAACAACAGAAACATCTCTGGAGCATTTAAGCAACTGGGTAGATCATGCAGGAGGCAGGAATGAAAGTGTAAATTCTGTTGCCAAGATCTCATGTTTTAGTATGCATTACATCCCACAGCGTCACACCGTATCACCCAAAACTCTCTAGTTGTTCAAAGATAATTTTGCCACTTTTTTTGCGATTGAACATCTTGAAATCACTGGAACCTATTTCCCTATTTTTTAACTTTCATAAAGAAATAATAAATAACTACTTATTGAAATGTTTAAAAGTCAGCGCTCTCACTCATCTGTGAACGTGATTTGTGGCTGAGTCACATCAGGCAGATTTTCATTGGCAATTGGTGTTGAAGACAACAACTCCCCTGATTCTGTGCTGCTTCATCTCATCCTCAAACTTGGTCCACTGTTATTTGTTTTGATCACAGACTGTATATAAAGAGTTTTGATTGAGAGACCCCTAGTGGTCGAAGCTACATATTGCACATTTAAATGCGACAGGAGAGCTGCTGTGTAGCTCTGACCAAATCTGAGCTGTCCAGAATAACACTTCACATCTCTAAGAGAGTGTTCACTTACTGCCACAATGATGACACATGTAATAGACAAAATGGCAGGTTGACTTAAAACCATACCCGTTGGATCGTGGATGTCACTTCTTACTCAGAGGTTTCCTCTTGTAGCCGTGTTAGCAATGGTGTCAATTCTGATGTAGGTAATGGGGAATACCCAGCCAGTATAGACCCATTATATCCATACCCATTATAAGGCTCCACTGAATGAAACACTTTGGGTTCACTCCTGCGCCCACTGCCACTCCTCACCTTCTTGCCGAGCAGATGTGGTGTTTGTTTGGCAGATTTCTCTCCCAGGCTTTAGACAGCCACTCCAGCCTTTTGGTCCACATGGAGCTCACCAGACCATCAACTGAAACAAACACTACCAGTCAGGTCAAACACTTGGAGAATCATCCAATTAAGTGAAATTGAATACTAGTACTCTTTACCACTGGTCTTATCATTTTCTGTTTCTGGAGTCTAATTTCTAGCAAAGGAAAAGTGACACATACTGTTTTCTTTTACTGTTAATTGTACCTACATGTAATCAGAACAACTGAATGAATCCAAACAGCAGTAAACTTACTGGTGTGTTTCATGGCAGATCCCATCACCAGGAAGGACACAGTGACACTGATGGCTATAAACACCTGTATCAGCTCAGCCACCCAGGAGTAAGCCCTGTAACGTTCATTAATAATCTGCAATGGTTGGTGGAGGGTGATGGACGATGGCGGATGTTAAAAATGAGGACACACAGAAGAAGGAAGCCATGTTTTTTTATACTTAGGCACAAACATCTTTAAACTGTTTCAGGTTTTAAGATGACTGTACGATCAGGAAAGGACTCTTTTTACATGATATTATGCATTTTAACTGCATGTTGCTGCTGTGATAACCACTGTGCAATCTCTAATACTAATGAGTTGGTCAGTCGGATCTGGGCAGCCGCTATAACTAATTGCTAGAAGCTCTGTTTCATGTGTAATTTAATCCCAACACACTCTGATTGCATTTCGCTTGAGTTGAGCTCACCACAAAACAATTATCTGGCTCATAACTTATACACCACACAATGACTTAAAAAAGCAGAGTATAATGCATACTGTTTTTATTATAGCTGCTACATGGAGTCTAGGCCTCCTATGACTAGTAAGTGTCAGTATGGGTTTCATGTAGCAGTTGTAACTGTCAAATCACAACACAACTTAACAGCATTTGCATTAATCCTTGTGTTTCTCATGGGACATGGGGAATGGTCCGTCTATAGCATCTTGATGTCTCAAAGTGCTTAACAGTTCACACGGTCCATCTCACTATACTTCTGCTACATCATGTTCCACATCAGGACTGCACCAAGAACTGAGGCGCTCTCTCAACTCTCTGTCCGCAAAATTAACTTATTCACCTGAATGTAATGTTTCCATCTCTGCCGATCCCGAGCCAGAGCCGATTAAAACCCCTACTACTGCAGGATCATTTGACCCCGGAGTGAATGCTGATGTCAGAAGGTTTTAGAGCAGTGGTTCTCAACAGGTATGGCTTAGAGAACGCCATCACCCCTTATGACAAGCCGTGACCCAAATGGACGAACATCTTCAACTTCTCAAATGTATTTGATAAAAAGATGGTGCAATTTGAACCTGAGATAGTACAAAATATCACACTATGCAAACACAAACATTTTTTTCAGGATAAAGCAAAACGACCAGCAGATGGCGATGCTAGAGAGGGAAATATTCCCTTCTACACTCAATTAGCAGCATTTTAATTAAAAACCAAAAAGTGCATCTTAAGGACACAAGGTAAAACAACATACATAACAATTCAGCAACTTCAGCCTTTTTTAACAGACTCAACGATGCTTTCATGCACAAACTTGAAATAAAAAAGTCCAACTACTGAGAAGCAGTTTCAAAAAGACAAAAATTATCTATTTTTAGCTGAGAATACTCACTCACTGAATCTATGACAACCAACAAAAATTATCCTATTCACATAGCTGCATAAAAAAATCCCCTTCAAAATAAAAGCACACAGGATTTTTTTTCTTACAAGGCCTGCGACCCACTGAAAACGGGTCTGCGACCCACTTTTGGGTCGCAACCTACTAATTGAGAGTCAAGCACGCAATAGACGTAGCTGGTTGCAATTAGCACGGAATGGTATAATCTGCAAGTCATGGAGTTCTAAATGCAAATAAAAAGTCCAAAGTCCAAAGGTAGATTGGAGTCTGGATATACACACTTCAAAACTGAGAAGATCGCCTACTATAACCTTTACCGCTATACTGTGTGCCCAAAGAGAAACAAAACACTGGTACACCCTTTGCACTGTCATTCAGGTGATAGGAAGTCTGTGATTTCTTGCTCTTGGCGACATCCCCCCCTCGACGGACTTCTTGACTCTGGGAGAAAATCACTAGTATTCATATGAGGTCAAGGTGTGTCTGACAGAGGTTAAAATGCCTACCTGACTGAAAAGGGCTTGAGCCGACAGCCATTATGTAGATTCTGAGTGCTTTGGATTGCACAAGTGTCTTCTGTTGTATAACTCATAAAAACACACAAAAAGCCGTATGGACTCTCACCTTTGTCAGTGGGATGGTTGCAATCTCTCCTGCTTTCTCAGACCTGAGGGGTAAACAAACACACATGTGACTTAGAAGATCCTTCAGAGCTGTTAAGGTGGTCATTGAGCAAAGCTAATAGTTAATCAACCAGAACCTGATGAAGGAATTGGCATCAAATCGATTATGCATGTTATTATTGATAAAACATTTTTTTTGTTAAATAAAACTAAATTTAAGCGACGACTTGGAAAATCACAGCAGCAATTGGCTGTCTTGAAATCATGAGAATCTTGACTGAGTGCCTGCGTTTACACCTGGTATTAACATGTGGCCCCACACGCGTCTTGTGATCGGATCTCAGATCGGTTCTCACCTCCCTGCTCGTGTCAGCACAAGCGAGCAAAAGAGAGGTACAGAGATGAGTCAGGAGAGTCTGAATCTTGTGTAGCTATATATCATTGTTGATAGTTTAGTGATGGTTAAAAAAAAAAAAAAGATCAATAGAGAAAAAATACATTGATTCGAAGAGAACTACACCAGGTCAGAGGACGTCAGCTGATCAGGAGGTCCTTCATATGTCAATCAATCGATCAAATTTTATTTGTATAGCTCATATTCACAAATCCCAATATGTCTCATAGGGCTTAACAAGGTGTGACATCCTCTGCCTTTAACCCTCCACAAGAGTAAAGAAAAACTAATACAAAAACAGAGCCTTGTGCGTGTTTGTGGGGTGTCAGTAGGTTTTATATAATGCTATACTACCTCCAATAAAGTGCAAGACTCATCTTAAGGATAATTAAAGCAAACAGGATGCACATGTCCACAATATGGAGTATGGGCAACAGTTCTATCGCTAAGCTCTAGTTTGGTTTCAGTCTAAACTCTCCTCTCTGTGCCTTTACATTTATTACAGGGATCCTGCCCACTGCATGAATTAATCTTCATTAAGACTCATTGAAATTGAGCCTGGTAGCTGGCCAGCTCCCAGCCTGCAGAGGGATCTCCTGCAGAGATACAAGATTCTACAGTGTGGGGCGGAATATTGTCCTAATATTAAATGAGGCACAAATGGTCGTAAAACAAATGGGAGGCTGGGGCTAAACCTATGAATCAGTGTTTCCATTTTAAACTCTAATTTGGGCCATTTGTCTGCTGCTGCTGTAATGTGCTGCAGGTCTCATTAGTTGTTTTCTCTGCTTTCCTTTGCAGCCAAACTAATGCAAGCAAGCCCTTCACTGTAATAGCAAGTGGAAGGAGGAGGAGGTAGCCAATGTGTGTCCTCGATGAACGCGGTGGTAACACAGTTTAATTGCTCACACGATAGGGCTGTGAAAAATATCATGATAATATTATGAAGGTCAACCAGTCGCTACTAAACTCCAAGAACTGCTAGCTAGACTGTAGAGTTTGGTTTATAGATATTCTTGATCCCTGGAGGTCATATCTTCCACTTAACAGCAACATTTTGGGCTGTGAAAAAGTCTGGAAAACAGGTTTGTGTTATTTAGATTGAGTTATACTTATACATAAATATATGCAATAAATAAATATTAATTTATTTAATCAAATCACTCTCAAGTGACTTGATTTATTCACACTTACTCAGCATGATCAAAAATACTTCTTTCAAACCCAATAAATTGAACGTTACAAGACTTTAATATGTAATTGAAATACAGAAGTCAGTGCACGTTAATATGTTTGGGGGTTGTAGCTTTGATGAGAGGGAGTGGGATGTATCGGTTGCACTTTTTCAGTGTAGCCTGCTCTTGCTAGCTTTTCCAGGATTACCAACCCAAACTTTAAGAAGTAAAGCCAAAATGATTTTAATGCAGCACAGTAAAAATGCAGTTTTTATAATTTCGAACCATAAAACATCCAAAATAATAAAAACACTAAACGGTAAAATACTTTATGTTTGCTTTACGAGGATATGTGTGAGGCGGCTGATTCTGGACACTAGGCCATTCTGCTTAGATAAAAAGCTCAAGGCCTTGGAAGCCTCTGACTTTATTTCTGCTTGCACCCTCCTTGCCCTCAATCTGATCCTGATCTCTATCTGTAGTTTCTCCCTTTCAGCCACTGAGTCACTCTTTGCACACGATGAAGCTCCGCCTCCTGGTGCTTCCTCTGCTGCTCCTTCGTCAGATTACACAGTGTACAGTGCCTTGCATAAGTATTCACCCCCCTTGGACTTTTTCCCATTATGTACTGTTACTAACTGGAATTCAAATAGACTTAAATAAACTTTTTCCCGTTTGATCAACAAAACATGCATAGTACTTTGGAGGTGCAAAATAAATTTTATTGTGACACAAACAATAATGAGAACAAAAAAGTTGACATCTGTTGGGTGCATAAGTATTCACCCCCCTGTGTCAATACTTGGTAGAACCCCCTTTCGCTGCAATTACAGCTGCAAGTCTTTTGGGGTATGTCTCTACCAGCTTTGCACATCTAGAGATGGAAAGGTTTGTCCATTCTTCTTGGCAAAAAAGATGAAGCTCAGTCAGATTGGATGGAGACCGTCTGTGAACCGCAATCTTCAAGTCTTGCCTTAGATTCTCTATTGGATTGAGGTCTGGGCTTTGACTGGGCCATTTTAAGACATTAACATTCTTTAATCCAAACCATTCCTTTGTAGCTCTGGCTGTATGTTTAGGGTCATTGTCCTGCTGGAAGATGAACCTCCGCCCCAGTCTCAAGTCTTTTGCAGACTGCATCAGATTTTCTTCAAGGATTTCCCTGTATTTGGCTCCATCCATCTTTCCCTCTATTCTGACCAGTTTCCCTGTACCTGCTGAAGAGAAGCATCCCCACAGCATGACGCTACCACCACCATGTTTCACTGTTGGGATGGTGTGCTCAGGGTGATGGGCAGTGTTGGGTTTTCGCCACACATAGCGTTTTGCATTGAGGCCAAAAAGTTCAATTTTGGTCTCATCTGACCAGAGCACCTTCTTCCACATGTTTGCTGTGTCTCCCACATGGCTTCTGGCAAACTCCAAACGGGATTTTTTATGGATCCCTTTCAACAATGGCTTTCTTCTTGCCAGTCTTCCATAAAGGCCAGATTTGTGGAGTAGACGACTAATAGTTGTCCTGTGGACAGATTCTCCCACCTCAGCTGTGGATCTCTGCAACTCCTCCAGAGTAACCATGGGCCTCCTGGTTGCTTCTCTGATTAATTTTCTCCTTGTCCGACTCTTCAGTTTGGGTGGACGGCCTCCTCTTGGTAGGTTTGCGGTTGTGCCATATTCTTTCCATTTTCTTATGATGGATTTTATGGTGCTCAGAGAGATGTTCAAAGCTCTGGATATTTTTTTATAACCTAACCCTGCTTCATATTTCTCCACAACTTTATCCCTGACCTGTTTGGTGAGCTCCTTGGTCTTCATGATGCTGTTTGTTCAGTAATGATCTCCAACAAACTCTGAGTCCGTCACAGAACAGGTGTATTTATACTGAGATTAAATTGCAGACAGGTGGACCCTATTTACTAATTATGTGACTTGCAAATGTGACTTGTGAATGCAATTGGTCGCACCAGATCTTTGTTAGGGGTTTCACAGTAAAGGGGGTGAATACATATGCACTCAACACTTTTCAGATTTTTATTTGTAAATAATTGTGAAATCCATGTAATATTTCCCCCCACTTCCAAATGATGCACTATTTTGTGTTGGTCCATTACATAAACTCACGATGAAATAAATTTTAATCTGTGGTTATACCATGACAAATGTAGAAAAGTCCAAAGGGGGTGAATACTTATGCAAGGCACTGTATCTGGGCCTTTTAATGGAAACCTTCCCCTCATCAATGATGCTTCTTGTAGTTCAGGTTCAGTTGCTTCTGTTTTTGTTTAATCAGAGACTTTTGCTCTCTTTCTCCACAACAGCACCTGTCTTGGATGTCTCAGAGTTCCTGTAGCTCTCTTTGAGCCGGTGAGCATCCTGGTCTCATCCTGGTCAGAATCAAAGCTGAGCCCAGTCGTAGGTTTCTCCCTCAGCTACTGCAGGGAATTACAAGATTTATGTGTTTTCTTGGAGAAAAGGTGATCGGCAAAGAGAAATGTGTACTGTTAACAATGGTAATTTTAACAAATGGATACAGATACTTTTGGACTCAAGGCTTGTTTTTTCAGCAGAGGAGGGAAATGGCTCCTCTCTAAACGGATCTTCAACAAAGATTTTATTTACTCTGATATCGGCTTTTCATATCAGAGTTCAGGAACTTGTAGCCGATTTGTCTTTCACTCTTTTCTCAGCAGAGCTCAACCTCCACTGCTGCTCCTTCTTCAGAAATGCATATTTTGATTGGCTCCTCCATCACCACCATTTTGCCACTGAATCTTCTCATTGTCCAGTTGCTCCTGATTTTGTTCTCCAGGGCTTTTTGCTCATCTGCCCTCCTGCTATTCTCCTCAATTCTTTCTTCCCGCTGTTGTATTCTTTGAGTTTCTTCCTCTCTTTTCTTTTGTTCTCTCCTGACCCCCACAGCAGCTCCTGAACGGTGCTTCATTTCCATTTCTCTCAGCTCGAAAACATTTGTTTCCCTCTCTCATCTGTTATTTTTTTCACGATGCACTTAATCTCCAGAAGGTGACTTTGGTGTTTCTGTATTGTCTCTTTGTACAGGTTGGTTTGGTCTGACATTTGTAAAGGTCTAGGTGAAGTAATATAAAAAGCTCACAGAAACATTATACAACTCATCACAGCCCGAGTTTGACTAGTTATTTGGCTTCGACCTGTAAAATGGTGTATTACACCTTGATACATTCTTTCTTTTGATATTAAATTGAGTTTCTGAATTGAAAATGTCCTTAAAATGCAACTTTTTGACTGCTGAACTAGAAGTGTGGCCCAAAAGGTTATTGCAGCTGGGCAGGTAGTAAGTTGGGAATTCAGTCATCATTTTGGTTCAGAGTAAAACATTTTGACAAATATTAAATAGAATGACATTACATTTGTAGAGACATTAATGATGTCAAGAGGACTTAGAGGATATAACTAATGACTTAAATAATCTCTAGGCTCTTCCTCCTCCAAGCTGACATTGATTTATATTTAAATTATATATATATATATATATATATATATATATATTATATTATATATATTTACAGCCGCAAAAAATGAAGGAGACACAGAGAGGAGCAGTAAATCACCGACGGGTAAAAACTATAAAAAAATAACAACACTGGATGTGAATTACCTTAACACTATAACCACATTATTTGGGGTAGGTAATGCCATGATGTAAAGTTTCTCATTAGACAAATCTAAAACTGGGACAGTGAAATGTGACCAGATGCCGGATGCCGGGCTATTTCAACAAAATTCAACTGTCTAAAATATCTGTTAAATTTGAGAAAATGACCCCTCAAAAATCAAGTATGCCAGATGCAACTGACACTGTCAGTAATCTACATGTTTGACAAATCACCAGAAATCTATTCATAGCATCTTAGCTGCCTTTTAACTGAAAAAAAGGATAACGCTGAAGTCATGAAGTCATGAAGTCATGGTTGTCATATAAATAAATATTAGAGTTGTAAAGCACAAGATCATTCCATGTTTATATCACTGACCTTGCCAGATAATATTAAAAACACTTCAGTTGCTAGGTAAGAAATTTGACTCACAACCTACTATGAACAAAATAAAGGAATGAACAACAGGTTTACATTGTTTCTACTAAAGATCCACTGAACACCTCTGAATGACTAAGATACTGCCATTTATTTGACCCATATTGCCATATTGCAGAAGTAAGAGGACTGTTAAATAGAAGCCTCAGTGAAAAAGTAATAAACAAGGAGGCACGCAATATAAAAGGACATTTAAAAAAAAAATATATATACAGAGTAATAGGATAAATACAGTATAAGACACATGGGAAGTGATAAGCAAAGATAAGAGAGAGAGTGTGTGTGTGTGACAGTGACTGTTATTGTATTTTTTCAGAAAGCATAATGTTAGGTATTGCTTCATGAGGCATCAGATGGGACCTGAATTGACAATATCCCTGCATCACGCCACAATAACTCACATCTGATTCGCTCTTTAATTCCTTCCCTTCTTCTCCCCGCTCTTCCTCTGCTGCTGCCGTACTGCAGTCGGTGCTCAGCCAGCGGGCTCTAAAACTCGGGGATGTGACATGCTGAGTCACAGCAGGGGGATCGGGGAGACAAAACTAATTAAGAGGACCAGCAGCAGCAAAGTCATGACACTGTGTGCATCACAGTGTTTCTAATCGCCAAAGATAATAAGCCTCATACAGTCAGGGGGCAGCTTTTGTCTCCGGCTTTGAGTAAATGCTGTGAAAGGGAAAAAGACTGCAAATGTGTCACTTGCAGATATAACTGGAAAGGCGACAGATTTCAGATATGCATGGAAATGGGAGGGAGAAGTCCAAAATAGCAGTGAGCTCCAACATGATGATGGCATGTACGTGTCACAATAACTGGCGTCTCCAGACACATTAAGTGTATGATATTGCTGAGAAATGACAAACAGGACAGAGAGAGCAGCTTTCAGCAGACTGTAAATAACTTGATAATTGCAGAGTTTTCAGGGGTGTGTGGATGTGTGTGGGTTTATGTGATGAGCAGCTGTGATGACAAGAGGGAGTGTGGGTTGATCCCACTGATGAAGGAGTCCCCTCTGTCAGAGTTTGACCACTTGTGTTCCCCTCTGCGGCGGCTGCCAGTGAGAACTCCATCCAGAGTTTCAGGAAATGTAGTCAGCAACTGGCTCTTTTCTAACTTAACCAGTGACTCCACATAAGTAACAGCCTACATAAGGCTAGTAATACGCTTATTCTCAGATGCATGGGACTACAGATAACAAGTGAGCTAGTGTTGCTACTGTTAGCGGCTGATGTTGTGCAGACAAACACACATTTTTATCTATGCCGTACAATTTTGTTCTTGCATTTATGGCCTTGGAAAAAGCCAACAATAATATATGACCTTCAAACTCAGTATCACATGAAATACTTCAATGTGTGGAGAAATCCAAAGCTAGACAAAGTTATGCTCAGCCGGCAGCCAGTTAAGGTGATTGACATGAAGGAGAATAGTAATCAAAGTAGTCGCATTTCATTTCAGCTTTTTATAGAAATATGAAGGCTGTGAAGTCTTCAACCTGTTGCTGTAGTGTGGTGACAGGTGGCTGTCCTCAGGCTATGTGCCAACACACTGTGTGACCTCTGAGAGGAGCTGTTTTACTCCACATATCTGGAGACTGTGCAGAGTCCCAAGCTGCTACATCTGACACCTGTATTCATCTGAGTGACCTGAATAAATCTGTGGATGGCTCGTCCTCATCCATTCTGATGACCGAGGATAAGGTTGCAGTTCTCACAGACACTGACACACTCACAGGAAAGTGTGGTCGTGTTTTTTCATGGTCTAACCTTGGAAGTACGAGAGTGTCTAAAGTACTCTTATTATAAATTCAGATTTTTGTGTAATTATCTGCAGGAAACAGAGGAACATTTGGCAGAGGAAACATGAATATCAAAAATTGCTATTTAAATTTTCCACTTTCTTTATTTTACTGTCTGTTAAGTATGTTAAGCATGAAAAAGGGAGAAACTAAGATTCCAACTATAACCTGTTGTTCTTTTCTTCTCAGTATACTTAACATTACTGACACATTTTTTTTCCAGTTTTCCTTCCCCTCCTATAAAGTATATTTTTGATCATCTTGAAAGTGATAATAATATATGAAGCATTTTCAATTCTTTCTTGGTTTGTATATTAACATATTCATAAAAGTGAGAGTTATTGCAGCAAATTTCCTGTGTGTAAGAAGTGTTTCCTTTTATCTGTCTCGGCCTTGATCCACTCATCGTTCTAGTTTCATATTTGGCCATGACTGAAAAAAGACGCATTACTTTGTAGAGAAAAATCATTCCAGGGAGCATTTTTAAATATCTGCCGTCAGTTTTATTGCCACACAGGGAAATAAAAATGGATGGCGGAACTTTTACTTTAAATAATTTTTGTCAGTTATGGAATATGACTTTAAGTTTGCACAGACAACACAGATGTCAAGGAAGATCAAGATCCCAATCTCAGTTCTCATGAAATGAAACAAAGAAAATCTGAATAAAACTTTACCTTAAGGCCAGTGGTGTCACGTGGAGACATGCACACACATCAGCATGCACATGTGCTATATGAATGAAGCCATGACAACAAACAAAACAAAAAACAGAGAAGATCGGATCCCAACGCATCCAGAGAGTGAGATGTCTTACAGAAAAATGTATAAATATACGTATATATATATATATATATATATATATATATATATATATATGTACATTTTAACATTCAAACATTATCAACCATGCTTTTAAAATCTTGCAGCTGGATCTACATAATCAGTATTTCAATTGGAGGATGTGTCAGACTTTTGGACCCCACTGTATTTTGTAATTGGCTTCGATGCTGGCCTTGACTTGTTTTCTAACTCATTTTGTATGGATGTCAGCTTCACTAAGTCGTCTAGTAAACATGGCCTGAACCTAACAAGCCCCAAGTGTTTCTGTCTCAAAATTACACAAACTCTCCTGTCAACCATGAAAGCATAACAAAAAGACTGTGTACTACATTCCTATTTATATTTGGAAAACAAAGTATCATTCAAAGTGAAATTATATCATTAATGTCTATTTATTTAGACTTGTTTCTCTAGTTCTGCATCATTGAACAAATGTAGCTTCATACGTGAGCTCCAAAAGATCCATTAAATATGTTTAATTGCCAAATTAATTAATAACAAACATTTCAGTAGCATCAAGTTTAATTGATTTAATGTCGCTAGTAGTATCATGGTGAAACTGTTAAACATGCAGCAATTTAAATCTATTCGATGTCTTTGAATTCCACAGAATTATGTAAGATGAATGATTGTTAACTGATCCTCATGATGAGTCCTTGAGAAGAGATCGTCACAAAAAGAGAGAACTTTTTCACACTCTTTCTGTGAGGACACCACATTTTCTCTGATTCTCTGTTGAGTTTTACCTCTGTATCCTTTTGCTACCTCACATTTTTGTTTACTACAAGTAACTGTACTACTAACGCTACAAGGTCACCAGAGTTTTCAGAGGGATGTGTAGGACATATAAGGACTTTTGGGTCGTACATTTTCAGAACTCTTAGGTTAAAGAAGACATGTTTGATGAAGACAGACATTCCCCTTGTTATCTGCATGACTTGATAATTGAGACCTGTGCACTGGACAGAGTCTAGACTCGGTAACAGTTGGACAAAATCATCCCCCCCCCCTGCAAGTTGTGCATCGCCACCTTAACCTTCACCTGAGCAGTAACACTCTCAGAGAATCCCAAGAGTTTAGCTAGCTGCAGCATGTATAAAAGCAAACTGCTGTTTATCACCCCAGGGACAGAAGACACGAGGCCAGTGGAGAGTCGGGAGAATCTCATGTCCCCACTTTTGTTTGTGTTATCGCCCCCTTCACCTTAACACGGCTTTAAAAGCACATCACTGCTCCGAAAGACTCAACAGATGAGGAGAACAAGGTTAGAGGTTTGGGATTTGAAGCAGTATAACAGCCATGAGCTCCAGATGTGTTTTTTCAAAGTGGTTCATGAAAATATAACATTCCCACTAGGGGGCAATGTTGTCCCATGAAAGTCGCAGCTCTGGCCGGGAGAGGAGAGATCCTGTCATAGAGGTTGTCGTAGCCATGTGGGTCATAGACGCTCTGGTTTTTAAAGAGTGAACCGTGATGGGGGGGGGGGGGGGGGGGGAGATAACATAGAAATAAAAATTCATGCCAAGCAATCAGAATGAAAAACGATTGTTCTGCAAATCAGTGGAATGAAAGAAGATTTAATGGAAAGGGACAGTCTGAGCCAGGCAACCATTACAATTCAAGGATGCTTTGACACATTACAGATTCAGTCCAGAAGTTGTAATTGTGCACATTCACACACTTCTCTGCTGATGTATCATCACTGTCACCTTTTGGTATCAGCTAAATGACACACTGTACAATAATTCTGATGACAAAAATCCTCCTTTGCATCAGAAATGGACAACGGCTGATTCTATTGTCACAGGTTGGCTGTGGATGATCTAATAAATAAAAAAGAGCTCCATGCCTGCCAAATTATTTTAGAACAGGCCTGATGTCAATAGATGTAACTTCATAAAAAGTCCCTCTAGCTGAGATAATAAAGGACAATTTGGAGTATGATAGGCAACAGCTCAAAATAATCCAATTAATTTACAGCATGTATTAATGAGTCAGCCTTTAAGTCTTTTTTCAATGATTTAAATTCCTCGAGAACCGAGTGAAAACTGGGTTTAAAATGTTTTATCCACTGCTGATTTCAAGATAAAGACTCAAGTAACAACCTCCACTTTAAAGCCAGAATGGATGAGAGATGCGTTTTATCAAGAACACAAAAAAATTGTGTTCTGGCCAATGCAGTTGTTTGGCTTTGGCCCAAAATAGTGTAAAGGCTTCTTACCATCAACTACTGAGTGATTATCTGTGACCTCTGGAGCATTAGCTGTTTTAGTTTGGTTCATTTGATCAGTCAATAGCAAAGTCCTTTGAATGCCTGCATTCAACCACTGCACCGAGACGTTTACACTGAAGCACAAAGTGTGGGCCCTTAATCAAAGTAGCAGTGGTGTGGTTCATGAAGGTTTGAGCTTGACAGCCAGCCGGGGGCTTTCTGTGTGGAGCTGTTCTCCACTTGTCTGCGTGGATTTCCTCTGGGTTCTCCAGCTTCCCACAGTCCAGGCAAATGCAGTTAGATTAATTGGAGTCTCTAAATTAAAAGTGAGAGGTTGCTTGTGTTCAGGGGGTCGACCTGTTCAGGGTGTACCCCTTCTTCTCCCCCAAATGACACCTGGGATTGGCTCCAGCCCCCCATCCCACCCTCAAAACATGAGTGATAATAGATGCAAAGAGAGGTATCTTTAAGGAAATCTTTAAGCAAATATGTGAATATGCCTAAAATTGATTTTCGCACGCAGATGCATGCTGTCCCCTCAATACTCAAATAATCTAAATATCTATTGGGATATTGGAATGAAAATGTACCACTGCAAGGCAACGTAAAGAATACAACTTTCCAAGTAAATGCTCTGACTTGATGTCTAAGCCTTTGTTTATAATTTATTGGAAAATTGCGGCTAAAAGATTGTTGGTTATGAGGAAAGACAAAAGAGGAGAGGAAGGCATACAGTGTAAAGACTCACTCCTCTAGTGAGATGTTGGAGTACAACAGAGGGTGTTGTGCAGGTCCAGGTGTGCCGTTGGATTCAAGATGGGTATTCGTCCCAACTGCCGTCCGCAACTCTGGTAAAGATGTTTGGGGAACAATTTCCAGCACTGCCCAGCACCTGAAACCGACAAACATACACCCAGTTCCCAGTTAAAATGAAGTGTCATTTTTAAGTTCACATATCTCCACATTTTCAATAACAATAACTACATGTTTTCAGCACTTGGAGCTGATAGTTACAAGGTAAATTATTTTTAAATCAAGTTAAAAGTCCCTTTAATGTAATGTATGTATACGTATGTACAATCACTTATTGTATAATCAATTGGCTGGTTGAGAGGGCAGTATGTGTGAATGGGTGAATGGCAATAAACTGTACTGTAAAGTGCTTTCACTGGTCATCAAGTCTGTAAAAGTGCTGTATAAATACAGACCATTAATACCACTGTAATACTTTCTGAACAAAATAACTGTTTCTTAAAAAATAATGTAGTTTTCCCTGTTTATTAGTTACATACTGGATTAAACCTGATCCTTATGGCAACTTAAGTTTCTGGTATTCCATTCTACACAAAACTTGATGAAGTATCTTTCACAAAACTACCGTCCGATCCAATCCCAATGAACAGAGGGGCAGCTAGCACTTTATGGCAGCAAAGCACAATAGGCTATAGCGTTAATGGCTGTTCTGTGCCAACATGAGGATAGAGAATCATGACCGAACAGAGAACACCACGAGCAATGCTGCGATTTCCAAGACATGTACTAGCACACATCTAATTTGAGCAACTTTCCTCGACTGGAGGGAGCAGGATTTAACACGTTTCATGGTGTGAAACAACAAGGATTAAAAACAGAGGTACATTTCTCAGGAAAGGTCCAAAAACAAGCTTAATTCTCTTACAGGGGGACGTTGATGACAGGGCCATTTGTCACAAAGATACAACAGGGCCTCTAATCTGAGGTAACACACACACGCACGCACGCACGCACGCAGGCACACACACACACACACACACACACACACACACACACACACACACACACACACACACACACACAGACTTGCTTAGTCACCACTGGCACCAAGCTGCATTAATCAACATTTTTATATGAACAATGGATCAAATAAATGTGCGACGTGAACAAGCCACAGAGAATTATCACCCAACTCTGCTGTTCCTCTCAGCCCTTAAGAGTGTTTTAGCATTTTCAGTTCACCGTTTTTGTTTTATGGCACAAAACTTTACAGTCGTGATTCGGTCCCACCGCTCTCTGCAACCTTGTACCAAAATCTCCAATGCACCAAACAGGAAAGATAACAAATTAAGCAACTTGCTGGGGGACATATTGGAGCATTTAGTGGTCATTTCCCTCAGGAGTGTATTTAAAGATGGACACTGCATCTCCACCTCCTCCCGCTAATCCAGAAATGAAGCCAAAATATACCGCAAGATATGCCCTCTTGCGCTGACGACATGATTTAGTGCCAGTGTCTGTTTGTTCCATGTCACATCCACAGAGATGCCGAGGTTTATGACTTCTGCTGCAATCACCCACCAAGGGGCAAACAAGATGCTTTTGCTTCACTTTGGGGAGCCTTCATTGTTTCCATCTTTATATAGTCTATGGTGGAGACCAAATGAAGAGAGGCTCTGTGACACTGGAGGTATGGATGTTTTTTTAAGTCTGAAACTACTTCTTTCTTACTTAACTACTTTCAGGCCTCACAGGGACACCAGTGTTAATTAATTACACATTAATCAGCAAAGTTGAAATGATGTGTTACCTTAGTTTTGGTAGATCGCTGAATCAAACCCTAGACTGAAATGGTTTCACTTTAAACATAACCTGTGGGGCGGCGTATAGCCTACCTGGTAGAGTTGCCGCCCCAAAGAGGGAAGCCATCAACCTGCAGAGGCCCGGGTAGGGGAGGATATGCACATCCATGCATGTCCTCCCCCCCTCTCTCTCTGTCCCCTTTCCACAGCTTACGCTCTGTGCTATCAAAAATAAAGGCGGTAAAAAGCCCAAAAGATACATAAAAAACAAAACATAACTTGTCTGCAGCTCTTAACACTGTTCAAGATTCAAGATTCAAGATTTTTATTGTCAAATGCACAACAATAACATTAAGCAGTCGCTGGCAATGAAATGCTTAAGTCACAGGCTCTCTTCCAGCAATGCTCAAGTAATTACAACCCCAAAAAAATACAATAGAAATAGTATAAAATAGAATAAAATAGAATATCAAAATTTAAAATAGAAAATAAAATATATATATCTAAATATATATATTTACAGATGAAGAGAGAAATAAAATAAAACAACAATAGTGCAATTTGTGCAATAGTGCAAATATGCAAATATGCCACGGTGCTGGTTTGGTGGAGTTATTGCAGTTCAGAGGTGTTTAAAAGTCGTATGGCCTGTATCTACCTGACAGCATGGAATCACTGTTCCTGCAGGTGTCCAACACCACAGCCTGCTCCTGTTCTAGTTATTCTTTGCCTGTTTGACTTTGGCATCCATGTCTCAGCGCTGTGTGTCTGCCGGGTTCAGCACCGAGCAGCCCTTGAGGTTTATTGTGCTCCCTGCTGAATTCTTTAGGAAAGAATTTCAAGGGCAAAGCTTGTTTAGAAAAAATCTATTTCGCTGTGTATGCTTGGTGGGTTGTTTTCATGCTGGATAGAAAGTATTTTTCTAATCTATAATGTAAATTATATTAATTCCTACGTCTTTTATTGTTTTCATATTTAGTGGAAATATCCTTGGTGAAAGATGTTTGTTGTCACTAATAACATATCCTAAATATCTGTTATTATACTTAATAAAAGAGTCATACATTGTTTTTCATAATGTAGTTAAATCTTCCAGTAGGTAATAAATATTAGGTAAGAAAAAACAAAAAATATGAACCAAATTCAATTTTAAATAACCTGACGTTTACTTTATGAAAACATCTAATTTTCATGCTTAAATAATTTCCTGAAGAATCAGTTTTATTTGCATCAAATAATGGAGTGACAAAATATGTTAATTCACAAGCGAGCATCCACTACATTTGATCTCGACAACAACTTTTCACCGTCACTTTTATGTGTGCAGCTTGTCTTTGTTGATGGAGTGCAGGAAATGCTCAAAAGGAATTTTACATGACCATCTTCTACTTATGTGGAAATGTGTCTACATGATTGATTTGAAATGTTAGATTTATATTTGACCTTTCTGTTGTCTATTGGTCTGATGTGCACTACAACTTTGTTAACATGTTAAGGTGTTTTGGATTACAGATTATTAATCCATTGCTGAGCTAAATGTTGAATATAAAACATTCTTAAGAATGTTTTGAGCAAGTTTTGCCGTGTCAGGGCTTCTGTTTGTTGAATTAAAATGTCTGTTTGCTAATAAACTACTTGTTGAACTTATCCAGTATTCAGAAAATATGATCAAACTGCAACCTGCATGTGTCAAGTGTGTAGTATCTAATTGGTATCGTTATTTTTCACATGTATCTGCGCCATGGAGGCTTCATTATCTTTTGTTTGTTTGTTAGTCAGCAGGATCAAACAAAAACTAGGGAATTTAATTTTGTGTATTAATGGCACATCACCCAAGGAAGAACCCATTACATTTTGAAGCAGATTTGAAGAAAAGGTCAGATCGTTTCTTTAACATGGCGAGATAGAGCCTGGTTTAAACCTGCCCAGTAACAATGTAAAGTTAAGATTCAAGAGATAAGTGTTACCTTGAAACTCAATTAATCTGCCACAACAACATTTAGATCATCCGTCTAGAAATAGCTGGACATTAGTATTGAAAAAGTTCAGACTCCTCACAACGTCTTTTGCTTGAGGCTTCCTTATGTCTAGATAGTTTAAGGAACATGTATCATCCACTTACATAAAACTCATGATCCTGTTTCTTCCCTTTTTCTCCTTATCATGTGATAATATTAAAACTCCTTAACTACAATGCAAATACACTGCGTGGTCGTATTGTTGTTTTCAAGTTCAAAGGATGAAAACGGACGAGCATTTCCTTAAAAATTAAGTTGAGTCCAAAGTGAGTTTTAAAGGCTTTGACAAAAACTGTTTCCAAGAATTTTGTTTGAAAATCTAATCTAGATTCATATGGTGCCAAATACTTGATGACAGATTATAATAGTTTTGGATCTCATCTGAAGACGCTCACACTGAAGAACAATAGTCATAGTCACTCAACTACAGCTACACAACTACATACTTGTCCTATGAGACAGGGTGATTAAGCAGTCCCCACGAGCCCCCCATCAGGGATTCCCTTTGGATTTAAGGTGTTCTCTGGTGGAGTCAGCCTGATAATCCTTTAGGGTGCAGCTCGTCTTTGAAGGTTTTCTAAAAACAAAAACCCAGAGACTGGGAAACAGAGTATGAATCACAAGTTCTTTGTTTGAAACCAAAGGCCATAAAGTCAGGCTGCAGTAGAGGGAAAGGAATTCACAGACAAGTAAATTCTCTCCCCTCTCTGCGGCATTGGCTGTTGGTCTCTTTGAATCGGCAGAGCAGAGTGCAGCTCTGAGAGATTTATCCATTCATTTGTTGTGGCCACGCTCGCATGCACCCGACAACACACCATTTCTATTCTAGTCTTTCACTCTGCTGGGTGGCTCAGCAGAATTATGTCCCCAACGATAATTATCAATCAAAATTATGGTCTGAAAAATGGAGGCAGAGGAAACTGCTTACCAGGACGTCAAGCATGAACAGGACCCCGGAAAGAAGTAGTGTGATAAGAGAACAAGAGAGAAAGAGAGGTGAGAGAATGCAAGGGGAGAGAGCGGATTTGCATCTGTGCTGCATAAGTCAGGACAACTTCAGTCAATTTATGGTCACAAACTTTGCAAGACTTCAAGTAGTTTGAAGAACAAATAGTTTCAATTCAAATGCATTGCACACACTGGAGTTCAGTTATACCATCATATTTTAGGCTATAAGATAATGTGAAATGTTTTGTTATCACTGGCAGTCAACAAAAAGGGAGCAAGAGAAAGATGTGTGGCAGAAAGGAAGCAGTGCGTATTTCTGATGAATGAATTAATGCTTTAGTTTTGTTAGTATTTGTTTTAAATAGGCTCTACACTCTTCTAATCTTAAGATATCATAAACCTATACATTTGCAAGGTCTTGACGTCTACAGGATGAAATACAAATTAAATAGATCTAGGTCTGTGTGATATGACTATATTTATATATATCATGTAATGATACAATTCTCTATTGTTTCATATTAATCTTTGCTTATTTTGTTGTTCTACAAATCACCCTTGGCAAATATGGCAACATTTCATTTTGTCATTTGGAATAGTTCTTCAATACGGAACAGATGTAGCCAGGATATTTGCATAAAGACAACACACCATACACGGAGGGGAATAAATGTGACACAGGACGTTGATTCCAAACAGAAGATTGACTCCGACCAGCCAAGATAAAATGAAGAGTGCATACCTAGAGGGCTAATTCTGTCACATACAGATTTTCTCCTCTATTTGTGGAGGTCTTCAGGGACAGTCACAGATGGCAGCAAAACAATGGATGAGACCATCAGATACTTGGCACAGATATCTGTCAAATACACCACCACTTCTTTGTCTATCTCCTCATCATCATATTTTCAGTCATGGATGGAGGTTGCACACAGACTCAGTGCCTGGTCACATGGGACTGCAGTACAATGAAAATTCATTCGCACATCTTTATGAAAAAGTTTTTGGAGCTTGGGGACATACTTGGTCATGGTGTCAGGTTGAGCCATGTCTAACATTGGCCGTGGAATTTAATCCACAAATGACATTTAAACCCAAAACAAATACAAAGATAATCCTCAATTGCTGCTATTTGTCATTTGATAGATATATGTTAAATAATACAGATACAATATGATAATTTTCCTTCTGTTTACAATCGTAGCAATTGTTTGATAAGTTTTATGGTTTGCAGCTGGTCTACAGCACAAATTTCCATGTCAAACTTGTTGAATATACTTGAACTCATGTTACAGATTCTGCAGTGGACATGACCTCAAACATCAAGAGCCTGACTCAGTGCTACATTTGACTCCATTGATCACTAAATGCTATTCCAATGATTGGAATTTCTTTTTTTTTTTACATTTTATATATATAATACATACTATATTAATTGATAACACTTTTCTTCAATTAAGTACACTAAAACTATAAACCTTTAAAATCAAAAAATGAAATACTGTTGAACATGAGAGCACAAAGTTCCGTCTCATGCACAACTGAGGGACTGACAGCTTCACAAAAAGTGCAATAGTTACAACAAGGTCTGGCTGCCCACTGAGTTGACACGCGACCGCACAGGAACGTGCACAGCTACAGATGAAACTATTATGATGTCTGGCTGCCTACAAAGATGGAAAAACTGAATGTATATTTTGATGCCCCACAGATGTGGCAGCATTTTTCCTGGTGCTGCTGTCAGGTAAATTGGATGGTAAGATAGATGGAAGCAAGAGTAAAAGCAAGACATGGAGATCTGCAGGCAGCTTAAAACAAAGCAATGGAAAGTAAGGGGCCTTATTTGTCATTAAGAGTGTTTTACAAAATGTGGTTAATGATGAAACCGTGGCAGTACAAATTAAGGGTGAGGACAGGATGGCTGAGTCCTGAACTTATCTGTGGTCATCCAGTTAGTGACCTTGGCTGTACATGAGCATGAATCTTCCACACATGCAAAAGCTAGTTACTCTCAATGGCATTGCTCTGGCCTCCAACACCGTAACAAATCTTTGTTTTCTGTTTGATCAGGTCCCATCCTTTTACTCCCACATAAAACCTACCTCAAGGACTGCCTTTCTTTATCAACTTAACATTGCAGTAATTGAAAAGAGAAAGAGTTATCTAAAAATCATTCCAGCTAATCTAGAATGTAACAACACATGTAACAACCAGATCTATAAAAATTAGATCATATGTATCCCTTATTAGCTTCTCAGCACTGGCTCTGCATTGGCGCCCTGTAAAAAACCCTAAATAATTTAAAATCTTCCTTCTCACTCTATAAAGCCTCAATATTTAACTGTCTTATGCATCGTTTAGTTTGGTTTTCTATTTCATTATTACTAATTCAAGATTTGTTCCCTTCAAGGTAAGGCAGAGTACTTTCTTTAATACGATGCTGGAAGCTGGTTTGCCAGCAATCCTTCTGAGGTCATTCTCTCATTTAATCCTCTACATCAGTGATTTTCAACCAGTGTGCCGCGGCACACTAGTGTGCCGTGAGAGATCGTCAGGTGTGCCGTGGGAAATTATCTAATATCTAGTGTTGCACCGAAGTATCGGCCGAACATCGGTAGCGGCAGATATTCGCCTCGTTTACCGACATCTGCACATCGGTAATAAACTTGACTTTCACCGATATCATTGGTATTTGTGGTTAAACCGCTGGGCAGGTGCCGCGGCTGGGGGAGTAGTCGCCCTCCTCTCCACGCCGCCGGAGACTCAGCGTGCGGCACGCCTCAAGGTTTTTTGGGGGGGGAGGTCCTATTCCGCTGTGCCTCACGGCGTCAGTGGTGCGGGGTGCTTTCTTTCTCTTAGACCGCAGGGCGGTGTCCGTCGCCGGTGCGGAAGGCGGGCCGTTGGAGGGGACCGGGTACGGCGGACGGCGGCAGCGACTCTGGACGCGTGTCGGGCCCTTCTCGCGGATCACCTCAGCTACGGCGCCCGCTGGGGGAACCCTCCGTTCGCGCGGGGGGGGGCCCCTTCCGGCGGTGCGCCTCGGCTGGCGCCTAGCAGCTGACTCTGGTGCGGACCAGGGGAATCCGACTGTTTAATTAAAACAAAGCATCGCGAAGGCCCACGGTGGGTATTGACGCGATGTGATTTCTGCCCAGTGCTCTGAATGTCAAAGTGAAGAAATTCAATGAAGCGCGGGTAAATGGCGGGAGTAAGTATTGGCACTCAAAACAGGTCAATCTGTTTTAGACAGGGTTAAAAGGTACTGTTTTAAATGATCCTTGTGGTATTTTGACCAAAATATGTTACAGACATTTTAATAAGACCCCAAGGAACCATATCAAATGTGATAAAATGGGTATAATATGTCTCCGTTAAATAAAGTTTAGTTAAATCAAAGATTGTTTCATAAATCTGATTCAATTTGTGCTCATTAAAAGGTAAGAGTAAGAAAGGGCTGAAATAATTTAAAATAGTGCTTTTTAATACATTTAGAAATTATATTACTAACTATATGTATTATATGTACTGTGTTAGTCCATAGAGTGTCATTTTGGTTGGTGGTGTGCCCCAGGATTTTGTAAATGTAAAAAATGTGCCGCGGCTCAAAAAAGGTTGAAATTCACTGCTCTACATGACCTTACCATCTCTACCCTTAGAAAAACAAGTGTACTGCATAGTTCTTAGCACTCAAAAACTGATAGATCCGGTCAATACACTCGAAATATCATTTCTAAGAATAATACTGCTTTCAGTTCTTTCTCTTCTATGATGAAACACTTGCATTGCTCTCCAACCCATCTGGCGACACCCCTGCTCACCAACAATGGTTGAAAACCCATGACGAGATCTCCTCGAAGCTTCGCAATCCCTGCCAGACCTGCGGCCTAACACCTGAAAGCTATTCCCCCTTACTCCCCAAGAAGTGGCACAGCTGCAACTGCAGCTCTCCATCATCCATGCTTACCGTGCTATGTCAGGCTTCACAAGAAGGAATATTGATTGATTGAAATTATTGTACATTTTACCTCTTGTGAGATTCGCCTAAAACGCCTGTCTGACGCCTGTCTCTTTTGAAAGGTAACATTCTGAACTTTGCCCCCATGAATCACTCTAAGTGTAACTGGCATTGAGTAATAGCAGTTGGCCCACAGTGTAGTAGAAGGTTTTTATTTCTGCCTGAATATTTTTTAATAAACAGATGCCTGCAGATGACTCTAGCTGGGACTTATGAGCTGGAAAACACAATGGGACCCTAGCATGAAGCCTTGACTAGCCCAAGTTCAAATTTGATAACAATACCACAGAAAATGAATATTTGACAGATTTTTTCCTAAGCACATGTCTAGGCGTTTTCCACAAAGGCCATTTGGAGACTCCAAAGGACCCTTTGTAACCATGGTAACCAACCAGGCTAAAAAGCATAATTTTACACTAAAAAACATACTTTTATATAAGGAGACAAAACCGGTCATATGGTTTAAAATGTATACAAATAAACATCTTTCATATATTTTAGCAACAATCACGACGGGGACGAAACACTGACGCACGGGGCTCTGGGACCAGCTGGACACTGTTGCGCAGTGATTTGCGTCGTGTGTCCCCCCCCCCACCCCCTTAGGTGTGTCGCATCAACTTTCTGATCGTATTTTTGTCTACTTACGGTCTGACTGAGACGTTGATTGTACCGGCTGTGGTGATTGGATCTTGAAATGGTTTACATCAGTGGAATCAGAAGAGTCTTAGCTTTCTAACGATATGTTGCATTAGTGCCTAGCTGTAGGTCGCAGTTCTGTAAATAACAATGTTTGACGCTGATCGGTAAAACAGCGCACCTGGACGGTGCCCGTTGGGGGGTGTTGCGATCAGGTTAAGTAAAACAATTATGATAAATTGAAGGGCACTAAAGAATTTTTAAGTTGCTGCTCTAAAGGTTTGCAAGCAGATGGCACAGACGATGCAGACTATGCAATTTGTCTGTAAATTGTAAATATTTCATTGTCTTTTATTGTTTTAGTCTGTGCCTGATAGGCAGAACATGGATAAAGTGTGCTTGCGAATGTCAACGAGGATAACAGCAGACATTTAGTTTAAAAACCTGGTGTAAATAACACTGTATCGAGTCAAATTTTAATGTCTGGGTTTAGTGCATACTTATTCGTGTTTACAGTGTACCTGAATATTTGTTGTCGTATATTCAACTTATTTGGGCTTAGAGTGCACGAGAAACCTATTGCGTCTCTGTAAATAATATATAAAGTGTAGGGGTCTAGGCCAGACATGGGCAAAGTACGGCCCGTTGGGCTTTTTAATCCGGCACGCCGAACTTGTCCAAATATAAAAAAAAAAAAAAAAACTATAATTTTTTAAACTAACAATTTGGTGGCACTTACTTATAGCACTTTGTAGTTTTGCTTTATTTTTGAAGATATTCTACTTTCTAGCTTCTTGTTGTATTGGGTTTGTACCCTCGGGGTTGTATGAACTTATTGTAAGTCGCTTTGGATAAAAGCGTCAGCTAAATTAAATTTGACTGGGAGTGTGGTGTATAGGGCTCGACAGGGCACATGATGTCCCTTCACATTTTCGCTTTGCCCTGTGAGCCCTTCTGTAAAATGAGTGGATCAAGGAGATGAAAGGTGTACAATGAGTGCAGAGTGTTTGACACGGAGTGGACAACAAAATACTTTTTCACTGAAGTCCAATCAAAGGCTGTATGCCTGATATGCTGAGAAACTGTCACAGTTTTCAAGGAGTTCAACATCAGTGGTCTCTTTGCTACAAAGCATGCTAACTACGCTAGCGAGCTGTCAACGCAAGAACGGGCGTCTATGGCTCAGAGGTTGGCGGCTAATTTACAGACTCAGCAACATTTTTTTCACCGACAAACTGCGATTCAAGAGTCAACTACCAAGGCAAGTTTCTCCAAAGGCGAGTTTTTGTTAAATTGCCTTGTAAATAAATGCTTTGCTACTTGTTAAAGGCCAAATCCTTTCATGTAATGATTTTTGCATGTCATTAGTTCACAAAAACAATCCATCCATCTGGTCCTGGCCCAGCCCCTCTGTCAAATTTAGAACCCATTGTGGTCCACGAGTCAAAAAGTTTGCCCACCCCTGGTCTAGACCTACACTGTATGGAAATTTTCCTCTAACTGGTTTGGTGCTTAATACATCAGATCCACTTGACATGACAGAATTTATGTTGCACAATCTCAAAACTGAAGAAAATGTGATCCAGTCCAAAGTTGAGGAAGCCTGGCAGGTTGGGATTTTCAGTGAAGGTGTGACCGAAAACAATACAGACCTTCCCACAATCACTTGTACCATAAAGGTGAAGAGAATGTAAACACAGTGGCAATGGGGAATATAATCGAAGCACAATTGGGCTAATTAAAGAGCATTTTATTTGTGTCACCACACTCTTCTTGCCATGTAAGGCTGCCAGTTTCACTTCATTTGTTATATTCACCAAACCGTTGTTATAGCTACAGCCTCAAACAAAGTGTTACGACAAGACAAAGCAACACGCAAAGCAACATCGAGAAGACACAAAAGCGCAAAACAGGTGGTGCGAGAGAACAAAGTAACCAGACACTATCCTGAGAGGAGACACCTCAAAACAACAGACAACATTTCCACAACTCAAAACCATTAGAGCCTGAAAAGGTAAAGTGTACAACAGACCCGCATATACAACAGGACCTCTCCAACTTCCCCCAAATACCCTCCACCTAATCATGCCCATCACGCTCAACAGAGAGAAGAAAGAGTGACGAAAAGGAGGATGAGAGAGAAGGAGGAGAACATAGAGTAAGTAGAATATTACAGTGCGAAGCTTAAAGTTGTCTATCTGAAATTAGGAACCAAAAATACATACAATTTAGCAACGTCTCTATTCAAAGCTGCTACATCAAGTCTTTATAAAAGTGCGGTGATCCATGACTACTATGCAAAGTGGTCACAGAGTAGTTGACTAGAACATTACAACCTACAGTGAGTGGGTGATAGAGTGTCGGACAATGCTGGACAATGACCTGCATTACGAGCCTGAAGCAGCCGTCAGAGTCAGAAAATGTTCCTACTCATTACTGATATGTATTGTTGAACCGTAAGTTGTAGCACTGCATTACTTTTATCAACAGACAAACATTAAATCCTTCATTGTACGTATCTATAGCGGGTCTCACATATTCACACAATATATCACTTTAAAGAACAGAAGTGTTGAAAATACTTTTCTACTGACTGGTTCAATCAAAGCCAAGAAAAGTCAAACAAAGAGAGTCGGACAAAAGCTCCCGATGAATTAAAAGTAAAAAAACGTATTGAAGATTTTTGCATCCATGTGTGTGTTGAGCGAAGGGTTCTGTTTTCTGCAAGCAAGTGAAATCTGTTCACACTGCAATGAAATGTTATCATGAATCAATAAATGGAGCTCCCCAGTGACAAAGAACCTGCCATTATAGGGCATTGCTTTTCCACCCAACAATGCTTTCAGAATCTGGTTTGTAGGTTTGACACAAAACAAAATAATGCAGCCTGAAGCTCATAAATCTCAGAGAAGTATCCCAGAGGGGAGAGACTTATTGTGTGGAGCTGCTGTAAGTTGTTTTGCCAGAAGCTGATCAGTAAAGTACACCCAAAGTCAGATACAACTAATTAGGCATAGCTCAGTGAAATTTGCCATTGGTGCACAGCTCATGCAGCAGTGGAACAGAACATTGTCCTGAGTTTAAAATGGGAATGACTAAAACAATTGTGAGAGGTTGCACAGTGTGAAGTTGGCAGTGTTTTCTGTGGATCAAGAGGTTTGAACAACCCGGCATTTTAACAGGGGTGTGTAGACTTTGGGCACGCAAGAAGAAGCAGTTAGGTGAAGCTGGCAAAAAGCTACCTGGCTATCCCAGCTACCATACTCTGAAAGAGATGATTTTATTTCCTGGCCAGAAACATTATTACCCAGCAGCGATCAAGCTTACACTCAGCCCACATGGATGCTCTTTTCCTCCTGAACACTGCTAGCTTAGAGCACTGGATGAGAATTATACATGCAGAGGACATTAATGTGGGAGAGAAACCGAGGCAGACATTAACCTTTGCAGTGGAATAAATGTTTCCTCCATGCATACTCTTCATGGAATTGTATTATGGTGAGTAAGTTTTGCATGTCCGCATAGATGATCCATTAATGAAACAGAGGTGCCATAGCTGCAGAGGATGCAAACAAAAATGTCAACTTTGAAAGACAACAACATTTGAGAGATTTGGGATTTGGTCTGGACCCAATTGTCCAGACATTCTCCAGAGTTCATGTCTGAAAAAAGCTTGAATGTAGAGTAAGCTATAATAATGCAAGACCATTTTTGTCAAAGAACACAAGGTGGGATGTGGGGGCGGGATTGAGGTCTCTGAACCGTCATAAACTGTATATACCAGCTGTTTGCTAATCCTCTTTTCTTCCAGAAAATTTGATAATTTCTTAGCAAAGTTGTCCTCAGATAACGTACATTGCTACTATTGTTTTAGCATGTAGCAATTCTAGCCATTGGAAATGTTATCTTCAAACTAGCCCTTCAAATGCCAAGTGCTAAAGCACTACAGACTACAGTGATCCGAGAGAAGATGGCAGAAAATTAGAGGGCATAGACAGTCAGGGTCACCTGTGTGAGGAGAGATGGCTGTCACTGCGAGGACTTTGTGTCAAAGCGAAAGGGAGAAGCATCTGTTTGGTATTAATTAAGTTTTAACCAGAGGACCAACAGTGAACCTGATATCTGCGAAGATGGACAAAACTTTATGGATTTTTTGGACAGTCTATCAATGTTTGTTTTGTTGCTGAATTACAAAGCTCGATTTAAAAACGTTGTGAACCTGGGTCTGAATATTGTGTGGATTGCTTAACAGATCTCTGAAATAGCTAAGATGTTTTGTATGAAAAAATAGCACCAGTTCAATAAATCATTCAAACGTATATAATAACCACACACATGAGAGAAAGAAGATTCTGTTACAATATACTATAAACTATAATTTAGGCTATAAAAGCTTAATTTCAGATAATCCAGGTATGACAAACACAAATTTTTCTAACTTCATAGACTGTTTATAAAAAGCTTTTAGGAGGACTCACTAATGACATAAGTAATTCTGAAGTAGCGGCGGAGTTTTACCACAGGAAAAGAGAGCAGCACATTACAAACAGGGAGATTAAGAATGGACACTGCACTAGCTTTACAAATGTGAGGACATTCGCCAAGTTTTGTTTGCAGCTAAAATGAAGTTCGATAAACTCACAAGATATAATATATGTAATATAAATCATACAAAAAAGTAATTACAGAAAAAAATCCATATTTTAGTTTAAATATAAAATATGGATCCCTGTCAGTAATTAATAACTATTACTGACTCTGAGATCCAGAGTCAGTAATAGTTAATACCAGCGATAGCTCACACTGCTTTTCCATGATCATATTGTGACTTTTGCTAACATATGAGACTATAACAAAGCAATTACTGGTCATGTTATACTGGCAGAAGTATTGTTATTTACCTACAGGATACTGCAAATAATTCAATTCAATCTTGTATTGTCCCACAAAAATCCACTCAAGGCAGATTCTAAACAACAAAATAATAATGTTTAAGGTGGATAAATTAACAAATTAAGTAGTTTTTTAAATGAAGAATTTAGGCATGGATATTGTTAAGATTCTAATAATGCCTCTATCAGAAGAGACTTCAAGAAAAAGTATTGCTGTGCAGAATTGAAGGTGGTGTGAATTTCTTTTGTCTATTTGCAATTGGAACCCCTGTGATGGCATCAAGGTTTAAACAGGTGTGGCTTCATTGTATAGAAAACCATTCATCCCTGGGACTAGACACTGGTGGTGGTTGATAGAACCTAGAAAATATTGAGGGTCTGATGAGATGAGTGGACTCAGCTGGGCTTGACCGAAGCATTGCATATGGAAACAGAGGGAAACTGGAAAAGAGGAGGATCACAGCTAATCACTGAAATGACAGCTGACAGTGACCGAGAGAGAACATAGTGGAAGTTTGACAGGAATTATATGATTGGCTAATTGAGATAATGTCAAAATCGGTTTGGATTAGTGTAATCATCCAACAGTTAGCTGATTATAAGAGGCAGGGATAGCAAAATAATTGTGAATGAATGAGACATCTAAGTCCTCCTGATTAAACACATGTTAACAGACTATAGACCACAGATTTGACTAAAATAGCATATTATGCATTGTTATTGATTAAACTGGCAGCATATATTAAAGAATTTTAAAAGCTCCACCTTGAACAGAGGTTAGTCTAAATGTAGGTGCAATAATTATGCCCCGTTACTTACTATTAATAAGAAGGCAATTGACGTACTGATAATACTCTCAATATTAAGAAATGTTATTAAATTATAATAATAATTATTATAATGTTATTAAATATTAAGAGTTAATTCTTAAATCAAAAGTAGGATATTCAAATTAAAACAATTCAGACATTTTAAATAGAATAAAGGAAATACCAAGTTGACATATTCAAATAAGTAGACATGTTAATTAAACTAGAGGGGTGCTCAGAAATTGCAAACATCTGTCAAGGCCAACTCCCTATATTGCCAAAAAGAAATGACAGAACTGATCCATCAGGACAGGGAACATGATCTTCACGAGTCAGATACAGGTGAAGATGTTGCAAGTTCTCCATCTCTGACGATTTGTTACAGCGAATGAGGTAGTTTCTGTGAAGTCCTGCCTTCAAACCAACTAGAATGTCATTCAGTAGAGGAAATGCCCAAGAACCAATAGTCCCATAAAGCAATCTGTCAATTAAGCTGCACCAAATAACGCATATTCATAGACATGAATTATGCATTATTCCCTGGTGAATGAGTGAAGATATCAAAAAACGCCAAATCTCGCAATGTTTAGGAAAGCGATATAAAAGATTGCTGGATCGGCACCCTGATCTGGATAGGGACCAACATGTAATGGGTTCTTTCCTGACACATACAACGTCCTTCCACCAAGTGCTGTGATAATCTGTCCAGTAGTTTATGCATAATCCTGCTAACAAACACGGAGATGAAAACATCATCTCCTTGGCGGAGGTAACGAGATGCCATATAAGCTGCTTAGTAAAAGGTGGTAAGTTTTATGTGATGCAGGCCCTCAATTAAAACCGAATTTTCTCCAAGCCCGAGCTGAGAAACATGGCTGATGACACTTGAGTAATTCTCTCAGACTTGACAAAGCTTCTCCAGAGCCATACAGAACAATATAGAACAGCTTTCATGGCTGAGTAGAACTTCATGATTAGTAATTTGACTCAGACATGTAAAATACTTCACTGGTTTCTTCTTCTCTCACTCTTTCTCACAAGTTCACACAAACACAGTCACACAAACTCACACTCATCTAGACTTCCAGCAATATGACTCAAAGTGCATGTGTGAAGAGATGTGAGCCTTTCATGTGTGATTATTTTATCTTTTGTTCTTCAACACTAGATGTGGCCAGTTTACCTGAAGTAAATGAGGTAACTAAAGAACACGCAAAAACACAGGTGAAGTACAGACAAAACAACAGCCTTAGTTGTGAGTCAGCCTCACTGTGGCAGCCTTCATCACCATTCAGAGTGCATGTTGAAGTAAGTAAGGTTTAAATACTGCAGGCTGATTCCAGGCCTGTTTCTATCTTGAGCACATTAAATGTTCCCTCTGCAAGGACCTGTCGGACACGGTTCAGCTGAAATTTGGCTTTCATGAGATGGTGCGTGTTCTCTGGACTCCTTGGTGGAGGGTTGTTATGCCTCCTTTCACTGTGGACCCGATTTACACTGTACAGGCTGCTGAGGGGACTGCCCAGTCTCAGAGGGTCCTTCCTCTTCAGCCAGACGATGATCACGTTCCAGCAGTGTGGATACGAGTGATCACCAGACCACATGACTTTATAAATGTTGACTTAGCAAACATTCCACATCTGGATCAAATGGCAGTTTGTAAAGCCCAGTTCTGCTTTCTTGGCATGAGACGCTCCAGCCCTCTTCTCAGCCTTGCGTTTCCAAATCACTTCTCCAGAAAAACAGCCCGGGAAAACATGCTTTTTCTGTTTCCATAATCCCTGACCCTCAGCCTGTAGAGAGGTTATAAGCGTCATTCACAGAAATAACAAAGTGTCCTGTACTGCTCTACCCGGGGAGACTGTACACCAGATGCTCTCCTGGGCAAAAACGGCCTCTGCCATAGTAAAAGAGATGATTCAGAGGAGCTGGCGAATGGTATTTTCGTATAAGATACAGTTTTCTCTCTGTTTGCAAATCGCAGTACAGCCTAGGTTTGTCTTTGTCATTAAAGCATAATGAAACCTGAAAAGGTGTTTAAGGTTATAAATATTTATTGCCTTTTGGCTGTTCAGTAATGAAGATGTTAAAGAGCAGGGGAGAGAATAATATGCTCACCAGAGGATGTTGAGTACAGTGCAGGTTGTCAGGCCGCCAAGAACTGCTCGACGAAACCACAGGATCTGGACAGAGAGCATGGTGAGCATCATTACTCAGGAGCAGTTACAGCAGACTGTGCATCAACATTAGTACATAAACATAAATGTGATCATAGCATGCCATACAAAACTTGTGAGAATTTAGAAGTGATAAATGATCTGCCATCAACTGCAAGCTTCAGTTTTACACCCAGTTATTTTGTGTGCAAATGAACAATGTCGAGGAAAACTCTTTCACACAGAAATACGGTTTCTGTGTTTTGATCCACACCCCCTGCTGCACCTGCCTGTCTCAGTATCATTTATGCAAACATATCTGTGTACTATGCAAAATACTGCTCTTCAAAGATTTCAGTCACAATGATCCGTTAGGGATGATGATACACTTTTGGGGTTTTGTTGCATATCTGTATCCCAGAGTGTTGTTCTGACAATGACATTGAGAAAAATAGAATTTCATAAAACAAAAAACTCTGAATACTGGAGAGCATTGGGATTATATACAGGGTTCTTTATTACTGAAAAAGGAATGCAAAAATGAATATATTACTGGAACCAGATTGCTGATTAAATGTTTTCGTATTCAATCATAGCAGGTATTCAAAAAAACACAAACATTGGACAAATCATTTTTGGATAAAATATCCCCAGAGATAAAGCAGGAAAGCATCAGTGTCTATGTAAAATATGTAGAATCTCAGGCCTGAAGCAAATAACTAGGAATTGATTAAAACTATCAAGTGTGTCAGATTGAAAAAAACAGCAACACTTCTGACCTGAATGATTACATCCAACCAGCAGGCAGGGTTGAACAGTGACAATAGCCAATGGAAACCAGTGCAGACCAAATCTAAAGTGTATAATAAGTAGCGTGGGGTCAGTACTGCTGATCTGTAAGCTGCACAACTGGACCAGATATCCCCCGTCCATGGTGACCAGCATGGCTCGGGAGGTGCTGCTCCCCACTTGTTACAATATTTCTCATAACTGAATGAATACTGCTGAATTCAGTACAGAATGTAGAGGAACACAAACTTACCTGTGTTTTGTTGTGCGAGATCTGTGAGAAAAGCAAAGGCATCACGTTTACAATCCCCCCTGTTGAGACAAAAAATGGAACAGCAGGTAAATCTCACTGGGCTGTGTAATATTTGGTATTTCCTCTTTACTGCACAGAGACAAAACTTTATGAAAAATGTGTTTTTGCAATGTTCACCCATCTGCTCCATCTGCACTACTTGAAGACAACACCCTTTTCGAGGCATCCTAGTACAGATGAAAAATAAATCAAATCCACCGACCCAAATTTATGTAAACTACAGTTTCCAATACCTCAGTTGTCTAAATCCCGTCATCATTTTACATTTGCTCATTTAACCAAAGCGATTTACTACTGAGGGACCACACTAAAGCTTCAGTACAGCAGGAGACCTTGATGCCAGCCTCAAGTGCTAAACCTGTGTGCTCTACTTTAACAATCCAAGTGTTTGGACTGATGTACCAAGTATCTGTGCAGTCAGGGCGTCTCCATATCCACTGCTGGGAGTTTAACAGTGGAGGAAAAAGTTGCTGCAGCGAGTGCATGGCTCAGGGGGATGAGTTTTGCATGAGGGTGAGGTGGGTGGTCAGTTGGTTGCAATATGCAACTTCACATCTAGATGCCACTGAATCCTACACATGGAACCTTTAATACATTTTGGGTAAATATTGGAAAATAACATGCAATGAACTACACTTGTCTTTGCTGGTTTGAGACTGACGCAGTTGTAATTTTCCTGTCCAGTGTCCATGTTGTAACATTTTCATTGCTGTTGGTCAGTCTGTTAGCAAGATTACACACAAACTAACAAACCAGTTTTATTGAAACTTGGTGGAAGCCTTGGATACGGGCCAAGAAAGAACCATTTAACATTTTGAAGTGGATTCGATTAAGGAGATGATCCAGGATTTAGTTTCCTCTTTTGCTTACAGCGCGTTTACAGTTTTGTGAACTTCGCATGAAATAATGCAGAGATTCTTCTGGTCCTTCAGATATTTGCTCTGCTGTCTGCCATGCTAGTAAGTAAAAATGAACTCGCACCCATGGGCAAAGGAAAGCTGCTGTGCTTTTCACCGACAGAAACCTGGTCTGAAGTCAATGTTGCAGTATCTATCTGTTATTTAATCAAGATGATAACATGCGTCTACATAGGTGTTTGCACAAAAAACATCCAATCACAAAACTGTTCCCTCTGCAGAGAAAATAGGAAATAAATCAGGATTTCAGAGTGAACGGGAAATGACATTCAGGTGATTTACTGCCTTTGACAACTACAACACACTAAAGATCGATGAAGTGACTATGCCCAGCAACCCTTTTCTCTTCCTTAAAAGTCCAACTCTAACATATCAAAGTGAGAATCTAAGACATCGGATCCATAGTCTATGTAAAGTTTTCAAATTTGAATTAAATTTATAGTTTAAAAAATGCATAGTTTATTATAATACATATCTAATAGATATCTAATCTGTGTGATGTGCTTTGGAAAGAAGTTACTTTTCTCCCTTGTTTGGAAGCTGACATTTCTGACATGTTATGCATTCAAGATGTCACTCTGTATAAGCTGCTTTGAAATCTGTCTCACCTGCGTTTAAAAACTACACGGCAAACACAAGTCATCGTTTTATTCTCTGCCTCAGTGGTGTTCTTCAGAGTCCCTTCATAGCCAGGATGGTGTTTGAGAAACTTTTAAATCCTGACCAGAGCACATTGCAGACGTAAACATAATCCTGTTTTTCAATCTTACGAAAAATGATTTAATGTTGTTCTGTATAATGTTCCACACAACTAGCGATGACAAAGTGCAAAGCGGCTGTCATCATTGGCAGTTTGCATGTTCGAATGGCTCACAGAAGTAATGAAAGCTCAAGGAGGCACAGCCAGAGGTGTCACTGAAATGCTAATGAAACGAAGCGATCACCCGCTTTACTGTCACAGCTGATGTGCTGCTGTGACTTCAGGAAATCAAATCAATCAGTCAATCACACTTTATTTGTAGAACACCTTTCATACAAGCACAATGTAACACAAAGTGCTTTACATAATAACGCCCCCACACCATCCAAAGCCCTAAACATCTTGATTTGAGTGAATGTGAA
This sequence comes from Pleuronectes platessa, assembly GCF_947347685.1. NCBI lineage: Eukaryota > Metazoa > Chordata > Actinopteri > Pleuronectiformes > Pleuronectidae > Pleuronectes > Pleuronectes platessa. Next base: position 4,079,215 of record NC_070634.1, on the reverse strand, counting down.
TCACATCGCAATAACAATTCAATGGGGTAAGATAAAAAATATGAATAAAATAAGACATTAGTAGAATAATGATGTGGGGGCGGAACAAAACTTATAATGACAAATAAAGAGTGAAGTGAGTAAAACAAGAAACAAAAGTGTACTGAAAGGAAAACACTCTAGAATACGAATAGATAAGCATATCAAATTGAAAATGTAATTGTAGGAATTGATTAACAGATACATAAAATAAAATAAAATTCTTAAAATACTTAAACAAATATTAATATGAATCCTCTACTGTCCTCAGGCCTTCAGAGAGGCTGTACCAGAGACGTAGACAACAGTGATAAAAATAAGCCTCACTGTGGATTTTGTTCTTACTATGGGTTTTACAAAAACTGTCGAACCAGAAGACTGAGGTTTTTAGAAGGTTCACAGTGCAACAGCAAGTCTGATTAATAGATGAGAACATTAAAAGCTTTATAAACCAGTAGAGAGATCTTAATATCTACTCTGAAGCAGACAGGTATAGTCGGCAAAAACTTTCAAATTGTTGTAACGTGTTCTCTCTTTCTGGTCTTAGTTAGCACATGTGAAGCTGAGTACTAAAGCAGTTCAAGTTGAAATATACTTTTCCTTAGGGAGACGAGAAAGCCAAGCATTACAATAGTCCATCCTCCCGGTAATGAAAATGCTAACTCAGAAGCGGTTGCACCCCAGCAATGCTCTTTAGATGATAAAACACATTCTAAGTCTGAGTAATTTGAAGTTCCTGCTGGTGACGTTTGGGAAATACTTTTTTTACTAGTTTTATATGCAAGTAAAAGCATAAAGTGTTGATTGTAGAGATTCCTAGTTATGTAAATTTGAGATGAAAGAGCTTAAAAGGGTATTTTTTGTGAAGATGTAATATCACAAGGGAAAGATGGGAGAAAAGAGAATGGTGGACATGGCATAAAGAGAAGAAAACCTTGAGTATAGTTTGTTATCGGATTCATTATTCATTATTATAAATTTTATTTTTCATTATTATTCAGATTATCTCTTCAATGTGTCTCTAGCTCAATTTGCAATTTGAGTTATGAACAAAGCTCTGTGTGTTCAAAGAAAATATTAAAATGAGTGAGGGGACACAGATTACCTTTTAAAACTATTTACTGGAATAATTTCGCAGCATGTAAGAAGTTTTGTCAAAGCATACCAGAGTCAGGGTTGCACGATATATAGAAAATCGATCGACATCATGATATCAATGTGCGCGATACACGTATCGCAAAAGACAGCAACACTGCAATAAATAGTGATCCATTCGCAGTGAATTCACACTCTGTATGTTGATATATTTGGCCAATCAAATAGAGTCCTGCTGCCCTAAAATATAAATTAAAGACATTGAGATGATTGACAGGTTTTTCGTCATAGATATCATTGTCGATAGGAAGAGAAAAGAGAAAAAAAAGAATATGTAAACAGAGAGTGAGATTTGACGGAGCCGCATCGATCCGCCTCCTACGACTAAAATCTACTGTGGAAACTTAGTGATCACTTTTGTCCGGAATCGGCTAATGTCAGTCTTGGTGTACAACAATAAATCCTATTAAAAATATTCAATATGAACATAGCATAACTTTTGGGAACGTCCTGCATACATCGACTTTCCAGGTGCTGCACTGTGCTCTCGCTGCTCATCTCCGGATTTTAATAACATCACGTTATTAGCTATGTAATCTCATGTAACTTAGTCGCCCCTCGCCCATACTGTCAGATGGTGAATGTATTTCCGTCATGAACGTGGATGCACAGTAGTACATCCTATCTCATGGCGTAGATGACGTCACAGACTGCTGTATGGCACGAAACAACATTTTGCAACTAAAACGACCTCTATCCAGACATACATTTTAGCTCGGTATCAGAGATCATGTTCATACATACTAACACACCTGAAAACACCTGATCATTCACATACACTGGTTGTGTGTGCCGGTGTAAACAGGGAGCAGTTTGTCTACTGTGCAGTCTACTGCAATGATGGAAAGTAGGAGCAGGGATTCATTTTATTGCATCGACAATAAGGAACTGTTACTGACAGTATGTTTATTTGAGTCCTGAGTGATACCACCCAGTCAGGAAGCAAGTGTGGGTAACAGTGGCGAACCTTTGAATCCCGTTCTCATCCAATCTGCGAGAGCCAGGGAGTGAATAAAACATCTGCTTTTTTGCGAGGCAAATCTCAGCATGGCTTCGCACGGAGTTCAACTTTGTTGAACTTTGGCCCTTGATGTTCACTTCGCACATGTGTTTGTGTCACCGAGCACTTACACGTGAACCTGGAGTTTTTCAAATAAAACGGGAAAAGCAGCATTTCCTAAGTCTGGAGTGTAGTGTAGATGGCAGGAGTAAACATAACAGACACAAACTAAAACTTCACACAAATGTCAATGTCAGGTTTTATGCCGGCAGTTTAGTATGAATGGAGATGCAGTGATACAGCATCTGGAACATCTATAACTTTCTATTCATGAAAGCTACTGGAGTCTGTTTGTCATACACTACACATTCCCCCCTAAACAAACATCAGTAAGACACAGCGCAAAGATTTCAGGATGTTAAACAAAATTTGAATCCAACAGCCCCATATTTGGCTCTACTTCAAAAAGGTTTTTAGCTTTGTATTCAAATCTTGTGTTTTTCCACATTTCAATGAACGATCTACTCTACCTCTGGATAATGATATAATGGTGAAGCACATTTCAACCACTTTGACTTCCTTGCTGCAGAATGTCAACTGGTTAGTTTTTTTCAAATCTGGCAGGCGAGAGAGTTAATCAACGACATTCTTACGCATTAATAGCCCTCTAAAGTATTCCATACCAGCCCACACAAAGAACAAAGAATATAAATGATGGTGATTCAGGAGACCATGAAGTTGAAAGGGTGGAATGAGGGACAAAATAGGAAAAAGAGAATGCTTGATTCTCACCCAGCGCCACTGTGCCCATTAGGAAAGGTTTCCCCATCTGACTGAAGTCACTGCTGCTCTGAAGGCCGACCTCTGACCCCACTGCAAATGTCACAGCCACCTGAGACACAAAGACACACACACAGGCGATTTGTGACAGGTCCTCTGAGATTCAATCTGTCAAGGTCCAGTTCAAGATGAAGGTGGACAAACATCAAAGTATCTGACTTGAAAGCAGGTTGATAAACTCCACGAAATAATAATACAACATTAAAAAAAAACACTTTACAAAGCTTATTCCACAGAAAGTGTACATTTTTACAATTTCATTTATGACTCTTTGGGTCAATTGTAAAATGCATCATTAATTGTATTTGCTAACATTGTAATATAAAGAAAACATACGTTATTCTGTTTGAATGGAAAGGGGGAAAGCATCAGTTCATTTAGTTTATTTTGTAGCTTATGTAATATATGCAAAACTTTCTCATAGTTCAAACTTTCGCAGGCAAAGATTACAACCAATCTAGTAAGTCACCTCTTCTTCCTCCACTGTCAAATTCTGTCTCAACTTCATGCAATTGTTCTGGAAGTCTGAACTATCCCAAAAAACCAGAGCAAAGTTCAGACTGATCAGGAATGAGACCAACTCTTTTGGTCGGACTAATTTCAGTCCGTTGATCCGGACGAAATCCGAGGAACCTTTCACCACTGATAATTTGGTTCAGACTAAAATGAAGACCAAACGTCTGAGCCCAAAAAAAGGTAGATGTGAAAGACCATTAATTTCATTTGATTTAATAAGACCAAAGTGAATATTAATCCTTTCAAATTAACTCTTTAGAACCTCATCAGTTATTAACCAAATCAAGACACATGATGAAGTCAGTGCAACAGCCTCTCCTTGGAACCCTTCCAGCCCTAATCATTATTTTATTTTCATGTTTTAGATCTCTACTTTGTCTCATTTGATGTGTTAATAATAAAATCATTTTGAGTATCTACTGCCTTAGTTCTTCCTGGTAGAATGGTCAAAGCGGCTGAGAAGGGAGAGAATGTGTTTATTGAGAGGGACAAAATCCAAACACTGAAAGCTTCGGTGAAACCACTCAGCTACATAGTGAGATCAGGATGCTGTGCAACATTTAGGTAAATGTGTGTCTGCAGACTGCGTGTGAGGCCGAGAAGAGAGTGAAGAATGACCTTAGTGCTTTCTTGCAACACAAACAATCTGTGGTCTGTTTGCTAATGGACAGAAAGAAATGTGAACACTGTGGAGATAAAAACACCATTTTACAACCACAAGCAGGAAATGAGGGTGAAGGAGGAAAAGATGAGAGTGGAGAGATGAGAACAAGCTGAGAAAAGGGAAAGCAATGAAGACAAGGGAACAGCACACAATTCAACCAACCTAAAAATGAAGAGGAGGGAGAGAAAAATGGGAGATACGAAGTAAGTGAGGAGGAGAGGGGGTAAAATCTGGTAGAAATCCTGTTTATTAACTAAAGCTTTTTTCAAGTGGACCGAAAATCAAAAGAGAACTCTTTAATTTTCATCATGTCAGAGTGGGCCGCTTTCATTAAGGCTGAATGAAGGCAAAGAATGGAGCACATTTTACACACACCTGCGCACACCCACACACAAAAGCACACAATAAACCTGGCTGCATTGCCCTCGTCCAAGCCATTTGAACGCCCCGCACCAGGTAGCAATATTCCCCTGCTGTCATGGGAGCCTACAGCATTAAAGGTTGAATGACAACTTTATTAGAGGTGAGGGGCTGGAGTCTTAACCAATTATAAAGCCTGAATAAATGACACGCTAATTATTTCCAGGAAGCCGTGAAATTGTAGTCGATTCTCTGTGAATAATCTACCGACCAATACAATCCCACACCTCAGTGCAGGGGATTCATTTAAAAAGTATGTGTGTGTGTGTGTGTGTGTGTGTGTGTGTGTGTGTGTGTGTGTGTGTTCACCCAAATCTCTCTGTGTGGCTGTGATGGTCAAAGCATCAGTCAAGCCTATTTAACAATTACCTAAGAGAGGTTTCATCACGGTGTATCGCCTTCATCTCAGGATCCACTGTTATTTCATTCATTTGCAAGTTTTTGGAGGGAGAGGAAGAGAAGGGAGGAGAAGCAGAGGAGAGGAAGAGGAGGGGAGGAAAGAGGGTAGAAGAGGTAGGGAAAGAGGAAGAGGAGAGGAGAGTAGAGGAGAGAAGAGGAAGAGGGTAGGGGAGGGAGAGGAAGAGGAGAGGAGAGGAGAAACAGAGCAGAGGAAGAGGAGATGAGGAAGAGTCTAGGAGAGGAAAAGAAAGAGGAAGAGGAGTGAAGAGGTAAGGAAGAGGGTAGAATAGGTAGAGAAAGAGAAAGAGGAGAGAAGGGGGGAGAAGAGGAGAGGAAGAGGATAGGAGAGGGAGAGAAAGAGGAAGAGAGGAGAAGGGTAGAGAAGAGGATTGGAGAGGAAGAGGAGAGGAGAATGAGAGGAAGAGTGCCGGTGAGGAAGATAAAAGGGGTTTGTTCTTTATATTTCTGAGTAGTTTTTGTAGTTTCCTGGCAGCCAAGAGGGAGATGACAGGATACATGTGGGAAATATATCTGAAGGTTGTAGATTCACACAAATTAAACTTCCATATAATGCGTTACATGGAGAATAAGAAGATGACGACATGCTTGCAACAGATGGTCCGGGTCAAAGTAAGGAAAACATTGGAATTTTATAGATTGTAGTTCTGATTATATTAAATTATATGAAAAGTATAGCCACGTAATTCAACACTAAGTTATGATTTCTCTGGTCTAATTCATAGACTGCAAAGATGGATGACGTGACAGATCCCCCAAAGTGAAGCCAAAGCATTTCGATTGACCCCCGGTGGCTGGCTGCAAAATAGGTCACAGAAACAAGGACAAAACTAAAAAGTAAATGCAATTTTTTTTTTATTTTTTCAAAGATCGTTATTGTTATTTTAGGTTGTTTTTATCACACTGATGTTGATGGTTTGAATTAGTTATTTGATGCTAAAAAACTGGTTGCATCATGATTGACAGCTGACACTGTCTCGTGATTGATCGTGTGCCAACATTGACAGGAAGTTGTTATCTCGGCACCATCCCAATCTTTACTATGTAGGTTTTCAGATGGATGGATATTTTAGTGTCATATCTGAAAATGCGAAGAAACTGGAGACGTGTCATCCATCTATATTTAAAGTCCAAGGTCTTATTCAGTTAAGCACTTAGTGTGCTTTCTTTTACACAGAGAAAAATCCAAGCAAACCAAAATGCATCATTACATATCACATGAAATAACCTCCCTACTAAAAGTCAAAGTACATGTCAAATGTATTTTTTTATATATTGTTTATATATATATATATATATATATATATAGCTCAAGTGCTCTACTTATTTGATGCTAGAAAAAACTTGGTAAAACGTGGCTTCATTTCTGGATAGATGGAAGAATCTGAAACATATCGTCCATCTTTATATACAGAAAAACAAACTGCCAGTGTCTGTCTGAAACCCATCAGGTGCTTAAATTGGCCTTTATCGCACAAGAATCAATCCTAATCAATAAAGCTGCCCTAGGGTGCTACTTACAGCCCCCACTTAACACATAAACACACACACACAGACACACACACAAATTCCCTCCACAGACCTCCAACAAACCCTTATTTAAATCCTGCTCAAAATATCAGTCAACTTGTTGTTTACTGCCAAGGTTTCACATTCACTTTTCATAAAGCTGCCTTAAAAGAAAACAGATAGACGCACCATTCAAAGTGAAGAAACATCTCCCTCAGGCCATTGTTTGAATATTGGAATAAATTAGGGATGGCTTTATTTTGGATTATGCTCCTATGAAGGGAGGAAATCAAAGAGACCACAGTACTGACTTCGTTTGGAGAATATTTTGGGAAAACTACTGGAAAAGCCTTTTCCACACATTATCTACTTAAAATGTGAGATTTTTTCCTTTTTTGGTCTGTTAAAAATGATGTATCTGGTGTTAATAACTGGATAAGTTATTTGCCAATTAATAACTAGTAACATTAAAGATAACTGCCATTCATTGCCATAATGCATTCCCTAGCCCCTTAACCTAGACCAAACCATCCAAACTAATTGCCTAATCCTAACCCTAACCTTAAAACAAGTCTTAACCCCCAAACATTCCATTAAAGGGGGATAACAAAGTGAGGACTGGCCAAAATGTCTTCACTTTCCCAAAATTTCCTCACTACGTAGGTTGTAGACTCAAACCGGTCCTCACAAAGAGGCTGTACAAGATTATACACTCACACACATACACACACACAGCCAGAGATGAATAGTTGCTTTTCAGCTTCTTTTATCACTAATCATAACACGAACAAACATAAATTAAACTCAACATAACACCCTTTAAAATGAGCTTAAATATATATTTATGAATCATCACTATTCATATTCACCTAGTTTACAGAGCCACGTGTCCACAAATGCAGTAATATTCATTCTTTGAAAATAGATATTGAGGTATAATGTGCCAGTCCCCAGTAACTGTGTGGTTAATACATGATGTTTAATCATTCAATTATATGACAAGTAGTTTCAACCAAGAAATTTGATTGGTAAAAATGACATTTATAATACGAGCAACTGCTTATCACTAAAAATTTTACCCCACTGTTTCCACTTCACATGATATTTACAACAGTGAGACTTGACCTGAGACTCTCCATCTCTGCATGTGCGGCTGCTGCTACCCTCCATACATTGTTCTAATGTTGTAAATTGGCACAATTATTGAATATTCGTAAAAGCAACTTATTAATTTTCTATGATAACTATCATCAACTACTATTTGTAACATTACTAGGTCGAGTTATGCTCTTGTCAAAGATGGTTTCTGTAATTTTAGGTGCAAATGTAGTTCAAGTTCTAAACCTGCTGTTTTGGAATGGGATATTTATTTGACCTATGGTAATGGTAATTGCAGATTTCTTTCTGAGACCTGAACAATAAACTGGACTGGACTGATCCTGCCAGTGCACTGTTGAAGAAGGGCCAGAGCAGATTGTAACTCAGGAGAGTGAAGTCTTTTGGAGTGCAGGGGTCGCTCCTGAAGACCTTTTATGACTCTGTGGTGGCATCTGCCATATTCCTTGGAAAAGTTGGCTGGGGCAGCAACATTTCATCTGCTGACAGGAAGAGACTGGACAGACTGATTAGGAGGGCCAGCTCGGTCCTGGGATACCCCCTTGACCCAGTGGAGGTGGAGGGACTGAGGAAGATGATGGTGAAGCTGTCCCAGCCCCTGCAGGACACCAGCACAGGGCAGCTCCTTCAGCAACAGACTGATTCACCCTAAGGGTCTGAAGGAGAGGTATCACAGGGTGTTCCTTCCTTCCTGCAGCAGACTGTGCAACCAGCTCCGCTCCCAGAAGAAATACATTCACCACCATTATGGACTGCACTTTAACACTTTAACTCTCAACTGTGCAATATTGCAAAATTGATTATCCATTCACTGTACATATCCTCACATTCATTACACTTTGTGTATTGCATGTAACTTATTACTTGCTAATGTCTTTTTGACTCTTGCTGCTGTAATACTGCAAATTACCGCATTGTGGGACTAATGATTTAGGATTATCTTTTTATAACTTTATCTTAAAAGTGACCTGCAGTGATTGACTTCAGTATTTGAACCGATTTTATAGTCCATGATTAATAACATTTTACTGAGTTTGCTTCATTTCTGTTTATGTGTGTGGTTTGGAGTGTAAATGATTTACTGAACTGGTTTTATTTTGTCATGCATTACATGTCAACTATTTCAGGGGGCTAATAAGCAGAGATTCTCCAGACCCAATTTAAAAACTATTCAAAATAGAAGCTCCACAATTTCGCTCAATACAAACCAATGGAGATCAGCACCCACAGCACCTGTGAATCTTTCAGCGAAAAAAGATAACATAAAAATGATCAATACTCATTATCAAAATCATCTGGTAGGACAGATGGGATTGTTGATGGGCAGCCAATTGCTGCCTGATGCCGTAACTTAAATGAGGAGATGGAAGAAGACATGTTCAATTTGGTCTGCAGAATGGCTGTTAAGCAACGCCCCCACAGACTACAAGGCACTGTTTGTCTGTTTATTAAATTTTAATTAAGATTTAATTAATGTTGTATCCAACACTGCACTTCCTCGGGCCACAAAGAGTAGATATTGCAAGTGTGAAGCCAATAAGATGAGCTGTTAGCAAGATATGTGTTCCACATACACACATTTGTGAAATTAGAAGTTAGATTATCACACTGATGTTTGCTCAAATGTTAATTTTTCAGTTTGATTCTAATTAGTTATATGACGCTATAAAACGAGTTGAGATGTCTTTAAATCCCCTATTTCTGTTGTACTAAGATGAAAGAGCAAGGCCTGTCTTTGTAAAGAGCTGGCTGTAAAAATCATGTGTTGGGAACAGGAATACCTCAATCATCTCCTCTTTTAGAAGAATAATAGAACATGCATTTCTACCCCTCAACATAGGTGTCCCAGCTGCCTGAAAGCATCATTTTAACTGGCTGTTTTGGGAAATGGTTCTTGGTGGTATTCAGCCCAGTCAGCAGCTTCTCAAAGCATATAACTGAACATCACTTTAATGTCACGCTCAAAACATTGAGGACAAGGGGAGATTGTTTGAGGCAGCGTTTCTGCCGTTTTGAATTGAAGACTAGGCTGGTGTAATTTTTAAAAATAGCAAGACCATTGCAATATTTCCCTCTAAGGAAGAGCAAAGGCCCAAATGATCACAGAGCCTGACATACAGTCAGTTGGTGAAATGTATGTTATGAACAGAGCCCTTTTTGTCCTTGTTGCTGGAGGAAAGGACAACAAAGAGCTGGTGGTCAGCTTCCAGATTTGGCGAATGTGGCAGTTTGTATGGGAAGCAGCCACCTCGGCAAATCTAATTCCACTATCAAAGTCCTCTAATGGCCAAAACAAAGACGTGAAATCAACCGCATTCCAGCAGTGTCGAATTAGAGAAGCCTGTAATAACATTAGCTTGAAGCCCTTATACCAAGAGGAAGAGAGGAGCAGACAAGAGAATGATGAGGAAACTGCTGACAATGTCTATGGCATCTGCTGTGCTGAAAAATAGGAGAGCAACTGACCAAAAGTGAAGTGTGGGATTTTCCAAGCGGAGGAGAGATCTGCCTTCTCTACTTTTGCTTTTATATAATGAATAGTTTTATTGCCATATGATGCAAGTCATAAATAAAGGTACATCAGTGGGTACCTTCCTAGTAACAATGGCAAAAAATGGCAATAAAATAATCTTTTAAAACATTTTATGTCTGTGATATTGGCCTTGATGTTTACAGCGGTCACTGTCTGAAGGTCATACTTTACCCACCCTTTTATTTGGCATGACATCACTTATTAAAACCCTTCCCCCCTTTCTTTCTACCCCCCTCTATCTTGGCAGCTCAGGGGCCTGCAAACTGCTGTTTTCTTTCAAAGTATACCAAGATAGAAACATTAATATTTCAGCCATAAAGAGAAAAATCACATTTGCTGGGCCATAAATGGATGGTGCTTGACGATGCTGTGTTTTATTCTGGTGCAGTCGGCCTTGCCTGACCGGCTCTCTCTCATATTGATGCAGAGTGCAGGCATTGGCTCTCGGTGCCCTGCTCCACAACTGGGGCTCTAAATCTTTGCACCCCACCCCGTTTGGGACTTAGCTCGAGGACACATTTCTTTCACGTGTGTGTTTGTATTATTGTGTGTATGCAGACACACAAGAGTGACTTTCTGTGTAAATGTCTCCATCTACAGGACGTAGGCGAAGAAACAACCTTCAAAAACAATACAAATGGCAAATGCTTATTCTTCGGGTGTTTTGATGCTAGTTTAGTTAACCTTGTTTTAAAACTATAGGCTTCAGAAAGGACAACAGTATATCCAGGACCTCTGCGGTTCAGCTTTTATCGCGTTTAACAGTGTGTGTGTGTTTGTGAGTGTGTGCCTTCAATGCAATCTAAAATCAATCTGTCCTATTTCTCTATTGTTCGTCAAGGACAGCAGATCCTTCAGGGAGTCATAAAGGTTCCACTGGCCGCCTCCTGCTCTGGAGGGATGAAGTCATTGATCTGATGTTGGTGTGTGGAGAGCCGAGCCCCTAAGGCCTCAACATCTATTCATTCATCCCCACTGTGGCACTCCAGGACAAGGCACTGGCATCAGTGTACATTGTACGTGTATCACATTTGAGCAGCGAATGATAAAAAACTGGCACAACGTGCACTCTGTCATATTCAGTGTTAACGGCTGTATTCTAATATTATCCAGGTACAAATGATGATATTTAAATGTACTCGCTGTTGTGCTATTGAGCTGCTGTTGATTATCTGTCTCACAAAAAGTTAAAGACATACACCTGAGACAGGTTGTGAATTACAGGATACGTAATATATATGGTGCTGACTTTCTGTGAAATGGAAAAGCCAAATGTAATGTTTCAAGATAATGCTTGGTTATGTATTACAGAGCATCAAAGTTTCACATCAATACATCTCAAATGCAGTGGCGGGATACTGGTAAAGGGCAATGATAAGACAAGTAATTAAATTCATGAGAAATTAAATGAGATGTATAAATAACTCTCCCAAAACTGAATAAATAAGGAGCCAATTAAATAAGTAAGTAAGTTACAAAAAAATCCGCCCATGGGAAATTTACTTCAAGTGAGATAAACACTTATGACTGTAAAAAGTCTATTACCTCTCTACAGCTTTTTAATGGATTCTGAGGTAGGTTTGCTTAAAACTTCGTTTTTCTGCTGCCTCTTGCATGATAGTCTGTCTCATGCCCTTATGCTCAGAAGAGATGCAGTCATTGAGCATTGAAGTCGAAACATCTCAGATAGTCAGAACTAAACATGTACACAAGTGAGGTTTTAAACCCTAAACATTTGCATGTAAAAATACGGCAGTATGCTGCTGTCTCAAAGAAATGAAAAAATAATAATAATAAATTCAGAGTTTTGTGGTTTAAGTTGTTAATGAGTTCAGTTTTCACATCGTAAGATTTTTTTTCTTTTTTGTATTTTCTCCTTATTTCTTAATACGAGAACATTTTAACCTGAAGATAAAAATTTGAACAACAAGATCTCAATAATCTGTTTAATCGCAAAATAACTAAAGCACCTCATAAAATAAACGAGGTTATTACATTTCTTTGATAGTACAACTAAACTAGTCAAGATAATCAAACTCGACTCTCTTTGTCTCAGGACCACAAGTGACATGAAAACATTAGGATTTATAAGAAGGTTTACTTATGTATCCTATAGGAAAAAAAAATATTCAGAAGTTTCCATGAGAGAGAGGAAGGCTGAATCTACTCAACATTGATTTAGAAATTAAACCTGATTAAACCTAATTTCTGAGCATCTATTCTAGAACAACAATGAGCACCAACAAAAACAGGGAACTTAAGAAAAATCTCTAAATTGTTTCCTACAGTATTTCTCCTGGATTCTGAAGGCCAACATTATAACCCATTTGGATTTAAAGTTGCTGCAGTTCCCCAAATATAACACTGACAAGTGTAGTTGCTGTTTTGTATCGAAACACAATGAATATGTCTGTTTTTAATGTGGAAGTTTTTTCTTATTGATGAGTTTTGTGTTGTTCTTACTCTGGTGTTCCTGCCAAAAGACCACACACTACTTAACTACTGTCTGGTGTAACAGTAGGAAAGCCAAGGCTGGCTCCTACTCTGCCGTTGGGATATGACTTAATAACACTGACATTGATCTCTTCCGGTACTAATCCCTGCAGCACCAGCTCATCTGCCAGTATTTCAATGATTGAGCAAAACTGACGTGGTTTATAAACTGCAGAGAAACAAAGTTAGAGGGCACACGGGAAAACAGAGAGCACTGTCCTCAGGGAGACTTTATGTAATGAAAGAATTGTGACAAACTGTCTTCAGCTACAAAAATTGCAAAGTCAAAGAGAGGCAAAACTGTGGAAAGCCGCGTAAGCACTTCCTCCAGTGACTGGAATTTTTTTTTTTATAAGTTAGGGAACTCATGTTTTGCGAAGATGGAGAGACTCACACATACAGCAGCATTTTGAGACACAAAGAGAAATAACAAAGGGCAAATAACACATTTACGTGTTTAATAGTTTCACATCATCGACGGTTGTCATGTATTTGATTATAAAGAGGTACTATAGGTTTTCCTATGCCTCACTAGAAATGTAAAGTAAAAGGGATTAGAGCTTATCCACAGCACATTAAACACAGAGATATTTTTCTGCATTGGCTGACCTAATTTAAATGTCTCTGGAAAAAAGCTGAATCTTTAATCTTTACATGTATATTTGATATAATAATTACTTACATTAAATAATCATTGGCAGTGTCTGGTCTGCTAGTGCAAAACAACTTTGACTCTCACTGAGCTCTGTAACCCAAAGGGCCACCGTGAACACATAAGGGACAATGGCACTGTGAGATGATGGGAACAGGCAGTAATGTTGTTGTGGCAATGTCACTTGCCACCGTGGGTCTCCCAACAACAGCCAGACAACAGCCGCTCTCTGGTTTCAGTATTTCTATTACAGAAACCCCAAAACAACCACCAATAATTCAATGGTCAAACATAAATCGCCCGGCACATAACTTCTCCCTGGCTATGTCTGTCTCTCAAGCTTCTTTCAGACATGCACTCAACACCGTCTGGCCCCTTTTAACCTTTTTACAAGGAAAAGTAATTAGCGAACAACACTGAGCTTTGCCCTGGAACAACTGGGGTTGCTCTGATGAGGTGTCTCATGATGATCATAGTTAAAGAGAAGAGAATAATAAATAATGTATTTATAATCAGAACAGTTCTCTGGATATAATACTTTTTGCAGGAAATTGAGGGCAAACATCGAGGGTAAACCACACATTTAATTTTTTTAAATCATATTTTACTTTCTTAAAGTGAAACGCAAGTGAAGCACAATCGGTTTGGTCACCACTGTAGTGAGCGAACAAACATATACACAGGGAAAAATAGGGACTACTAAACACTAAAGACAGACATATCTGTTGAAATATGTCATTACCACTATGCGCAGCTGGTTCAAAGTACGACAACTTGTTACTCAAGCTGAATGAACACTGAAGAAGTTTGTGTTGGGCAGGAAGTGTTCTCTTATTAATGCAGTTTCACAGTTAAGAGAGAAAAGGTCAAATCCACAGTTTAACGCTTGCATGATTGGCATGAGAGCTTTACATAAAGATAGACATAAATAAAATATAAAAATGGGAATTCCTTTTTATTAATTTGTAGAATAATTGTACAAAATATAAAGCATATTACAAAGTCTTGTGCCAACATCTAACCCAGTCTATATCTTCCACAGCAGCAGCAGGTGTAGCAGCTCTCTTCTACAACTCTTGGAGGCGTTGTGCCCTCGCGGGACGTGTTGGTGGTGAATGTACAAGCCTAAAGACTTCAAGAGCTCCTGTGCTGAGTGGCTCACACTCCCTGATGTTGGCAAGCACTGACCTGGAAAAGCCCCAAACCACCAGACAGACAGTGGGAGCTCAACAAGCACCACAACTTCTGCAGGAGGCGAAAAGTGTGCGCCACCACTTCCATCCATTTTGCCAGCATGACCTTGTGCAGATACAAAGCAGTCACAGGACATAAAATCCATCAAAAATTGCCTAAGGATATCCACTTTTACTGGGTGAATAAAGACCAAGTTGAAGAGTCTATAAAGCGTGAAGCGTGAAGGTGAAAGAAGACTCTTAGAACACTTATTTAGGTTTTGTAACCAAATAGAAAGAGGCAGAACATAAGACACATAAATCATAGTGTATCCAGGATGTAGGCATTTGACAAGAACACATTGTTTTTTTCCGTCAATCTGTGTGCTTCAGCACATTCAATTTAAAATAATGGATATGACATTAGAATGTTAAGTCCCAGCTTTAATTTGAGTAGGTTTACATCAATATATAAAGATGCAAAAAGCTTAAAAATTCCTAAAAGGCTAGTGAAGTCTAGAAAATAGCAAATAAATAACAGGAAATCATTTGCATGATGATGGAAAATTTCCCTGACCTCACCTTTCTGTTCCAAATAATAAACTGAACCTGTGCAAACATTCAGTTGGTATAAAAACTCAAAAAGGTTTTGGTCCAGTTTAGGCTACTGTAAAAATTACATAGATACTTCATCAATAAACCCATTCACTACCGGTGAATCCTCCTGAGGATCTCCTGCTAATTTCTCCTGCTAGTTTTTACTGGGGGGGCTGGCAGGAGAGACTCAGAATAACGCCCAGACCTTCTAACTCAGACATTGGCGTTCTCACATACAGCCCCTCTAGAGATTGTCAGGAGATTATCCAGAGTTCAGTGCAGGTCAGAAAGTGGCTTAAGTGACAGGTATATTCATATCCAAGATACCAATGACAGAACTGTCACCGTTGACTATTTGATTATTGAATAACTTAAATAATAGCAGAGGTTCAAATCAGTCATTGTAAAGGTACAGAAATATTAGATCAGATCTGAAACAAGCTTAAGAGTGTCTGACAAGTTGATACCTTATGGTAAAGGTCAGTTATCTCAAAAATCAGTTACTATGAGAAAATGATATATTAAGTACAGTTAAAAAGGGAATTATTAACAATGCAACTTTGACAAATAGAAGCTAAAAATGGATCATCGGTGTAACTGGCAATGATTCACAGTGATTCAACAACAAATCCAATTAGCAGTTGCAAAACTTGACATGACAACACAATCCATCTGCATCAAGCTGCCATGTAAAGTGCTTTAGTTACTCATTAGCAGCTCAAGCCATTTAATCTCAGGAGTGTTTGAATATGCAAAGGGTAAATGGACTTCATTGTATGTAGCGCTTTTCTAGGCTTAATTACTCAAACTGCTTTACGGTAACACATCCATAAAACACATCTTTACTTATATATGAGGTCCATTCAACGCACAATCACACCTTCAACACGAGGAATCAAACCATCGACCGTCGGATCAGGGGACCATGACATGCGTGTGCAGAGGTTACAATGAAAGTATAAATCTCCACTTTTTATTTACTGCTGTGTTGCATCAGTCAGTATTTTTAATATAATGTATGATTAATCTCTCATTCCATACTGTGTACTGGACAAAACTGATACAAAAGTAAAGTGCACAAAGAAAGAATTGCACGTGTCAAAATTCTTTTGTGGCAGAGAGAGAACAAATTAAATAAGAAAAAAGTATCATATTAAGAATGTTATTGTTTTCTCACAAGTCTAGCAACTGCAATAAGAAGTTTAATCTCTGCTGCATGTGTCTCTTTCTCTCCTCTTCTTTCACCAGGTTTCTTTCACTTACTACAGAAACAACACCTCTCCTCTCTCAGCTGCTTTGTCATTTTGGTTTGTATCGAGGCAGATGATAACACATGCATATTTAATTCCCTTAAATCAAGATGGTTGCTTAATTAATTTATAGTATCTGGACACATTCCATTTATCTTAACCGGGATGTAAAGCAACACATCCTCTACCTAATGGTTCTAATAGCTGTTATAATGAGGCTGTTAGTTCAGGAATAGAAATGAGACCAGCTCTTAAAGCAGGAATGCTGATATATTCCTCTTTAATTATGAAAGGGTGCACGGCCATAAATCTATATTTGCTCCAACTTTCATGGGATTAACTGAATATGGGATTGGTGCACGTTTGATAAAATGGGCCACCACACACAGCTGCAGTCACATCAACACGCTGCATGTAAAGTTTGATTTATAATAGTGAAATGCATCAATATACAAATGGTCAGTCACTTCACTACTAAACCAGGTAAACTTACACTGTGACAGATATGCAGTATAATTTGACTGAAAGAAAATGAAACTATGAACTACTACAACATATAGTATTTAACATTTAATGCCCGTGCTTTAAAATGTGTTTGCCCCCACTACGCATGACCACATGAAAGTGCAGGTGCACCCAAGACACATTCAGAACGGACTGTAATCTAATCAGTCAGACCAGCTCATGGTGGTCAGGGACACATTGTGACGACATTGAACACAAGTGCGGATAAATTGCATTGACAATACATGTACAACAACTATGTTGGCAGTAAGTCAGGTTATGTGATTAGAATAACATGTTTGACAGTAAAGTGTAACGACCTGCCCTGGCAATGCTGATATTCTGCAAAACAAACTCTTTCCTCATGCGTTTGAACCTCTCGTCCACGTGCAACCGTTTAACACAAAAGACCCTCTAAAGAACAGATCATCTTTCATACAGCTGGTAATCCAATAATACTGATCATAACTGTCACTGACATTTCTACATCAAGATAAAAACAACCTATGCTGCTGTGTACATGCAGAATAATTACACAGGCAAATACCAAAAAATAACATGAATAATATTAGAAGTCAAAAGATATTTACCGTGACCATGAGCAGGATTCCTTTCAGCAGGGTGAGCACGGACGTGATTGGCTTGATGACTGTGTGTCCCAGTAAAATTGCAAGAGTCAGAATCCAGGTGAAGGCCGGAATCACATATATGTGACTGTTGAGGAAGCACACACACACACACACACACATGAATGTTGCTATTTAAGATGTTGTTATACAAACAGAACACTCTGCTTTGTAGCGATCCACAAACACCAGGTGCACATGGCTGAGACCTCCCCAAATGTGCAGGATGACACAAGGAGTCCTCGTCAACAAACAAACAATGATGATGATGATTATGTGACTGCAACAAATAAACAATAAAGCCTTGTGTTGTGTAACCTTGGCAAAGAACACCTGTGGGTGGCAAGTATGAACCACCCTCCGGGGAAAACACCTGCCTCTCATTATCAAAGACAACAGTTGGTGTGTTTGCTGGAAATCCTGACAACAAGTCAAAATGCCTCCTGCACAGTTTGTGTGGACGACGATGCAAGACTGTTACAGGTGCAGAAGAACTGAGAAACAGTGTATGTTGAGTCATAATATCTCTGCTTCACCAAGTTCATAAGACAAATACTGTATGTCTTTTACTTTAAGATGCAGCAGAAAAGATATGTGATCAGCTAAGATCGAATAATGTAATGTATTTTTTGAGATGTTTCAAAACTGATGAATTGGTTAATGTCAGCTCAACCTCAGCCAGCCATTACAGCCACTAAGCTACTACATTAAAGCGTTGAGTTTTTAAGGCTGGAGAAGCTAGTAAGAGCAGGCCACATTTTGAAAATATGCTTCTCCTGAAGCCTAGGTGTCCTAATAACTTCTAATTAGAGTTGGTGTAAAGTGAGACAGGTCAGCGTGGGAGTGAGGAGAGAGGTCATACAGCACGTTGATATGGCATGGAAGGTAGCGGAAACCCGACAGTGAATTCACGCATTGGGGAAACTATTAACCAAATTAACCGACATGAGCAAAATAAGGTCGGTTAAAGGTTCTAAATGTCCGTTTGTTTAAATTTTTGGTTAAATGCTCAGCTTTAGCTCCTTCACATCCTGGAATAATCGTTAAGTTCTGGTGCACGACAAACCAGATATTTGCAGAAGGGCGAGATTAAAATGTGCTTTTGTTCTGTCCGTCCTGCAGATGCAACAATAAAAAAGCTATATTCTCAAACTTTGTGTTCCCACGTTTATCATCCTAGAGTCAAGTTTCTGTTTACAGCATCTGGTTGAACAAATTAAGCCCCACATTTTTTTGTCTCATCTGCGTACAAGTATGTCCTCTTCTACAATGAATATAAACATTTCTTAAAGTCCATGCAGCTTTACTGCGGGGGAAAAGATTTACTGGGCAAATTTTACTTCACTTGAAAGTGCACTTGACGTTCGTTAACTGGCCTCATTATTAAAATATATGTTACGAGACAGAAAAAGTAAGAATTAGGAGAAATATTATAAGATAAGCGCACTGGCTGAATGTGTATGTGAATGGGTGAACTTGCAAACTGTACTGTAAAGCGCTTTGAGTGGTCATCAAGACTAGAACAGTGCTGTATAAATACAGACCATTTAGCATTTTACTGATGTTTAATGGGTAAAGACAGTGTTTTAATCTTAAAATGTTTCAAGCTCTACAGAAAATGAGCACTCTTAATACCTAAAACTCGATATTAAGACACAATAATCTGCTCCCTGAGTTGAGACTGAATCCTCGTTAAAACGTTAAACCTTGCAGCGCTCAGTGGGGTTTGCTTCCAAGACACCCACTATTTTATAGAAGTGGGACTGAGAGTTTCTATCGATCGCTGCCCCTCGGGAGGAGGGAATACGGTGGTTTATCCAAAAGAGGCTTGCCCAAGGTTTTCTCACTCCAGTAACCCTGCACTCCCACTCCCACAACGAAACGCAGCATCTCCCCTGGCTCTGAGCGGGGGGATAATGAGGCGCCCATGCATGGCAGGGAAGCGGTCCAACCGACCCGCAGAGTGTGAATAATATTATCAAAGTATTTACTGGGCCATGACAAAGTAAATTAGTCCTGTTAACTGATAAAGGTAATTATAGGCTCGGGAGAGGCAAACATCAGGGTGTGTGTGTGTGTGTGTGTGTGTGTGTGTGTTTGCTTCATGATTTAAAACTACCATAGGAGTTAGGCAAATAACGATAACACACTTCAGATTAGCAGTATAGAATTTAAACTTTTAGCCTTGATATAACCTTATATTGCCTTCATCTATAAGTACTGTTATCTATTTCTAATTACATATACATTACCTATTGGTGCAGCGTGCAATTGAACTGTGGGGTTTACACACTCTCCTACACCGAAATTCTTCAATTTTAATTTAAAAGTGGATAAAATTAGCATGTGAGCAAAATGAACATAAAATGCTAACAAGACTGTTACGGGAGTTGAATAACTGTCCCCTTCCAGCCAGTGCATGTTAAGGGCCAAACGCAGTGGAGCAGTCTGATATTAACCCAGCTGATCTAATTCCAGCTAACACAAAGTATTAGACACCACAAAAAACATCCAAATGACAGATTAATGGTGGGATTAGTTATGTATAAATATTTAATTTAATCACATCACTGTAAAGAGTCACTTCCCAACACAGACAGCCAGTGTCAGTCAGGATTTGGTGTTTAATACCAATAATTTATATTATATAACATACAAAAAAACAATTATTGAAAGGGTTCAACCTGTTTGTTAAAACTATAATATACAAATAAAATATAAAAATAGCCGTGGTATGGTTAATTAATTTTAGAATTGAATCTGCACTCTCCAATATAAGGAGTAACAGCAACAAATAAACACCACATACCAGCATGTCATGCTACATGGTGGTCATTTCACACTGATGTTTTTTAGTCTGAATTGAAACATAATAAGACTATTATGTTTTATTATAAATGCATATATAGGTGGCATATAAAGTGAAAAACAGCTTTGTTCTGGTCTCAGTGGTGACTGAAAAGTGTAGAGTGATTGTGCAGCTGGGGCCTGACCCAAATTCATCATCATGAACTTAAAGTTTAACATTTTATTACCCAGCTCTGGCTTATCACGCCCAACATTATTTTTCATTCAAGGTAAGATGAGCTGAAGTGGAATCTTTTATGGATCATTAATAAACATTTTGAGTTGTGATATCTTCTTGAAAAAATGTTTGCTCTTAAGTTGCCTGAGCCTTCTGTAACTCTTGGTGCCATACTGTAATGCCATGGACATTGCCCATGTTAACCATGGCTTTTAGAACCAGTCATTTTCTGATTTTTTAAAGTGAATTATATTTGTGGGGATTTAGTTGACTTTGACAGGGTCTTACTGAACAGAATGACGCAAATCACACAAACAAGGTTTATGGTTAGCACATATACTGTACTGCAGAATCATTAATACATCAGTGTTGTTTGTGCTTGTTAGACATAACTGTTAACTTTTATTATGAATCCTACGCACTGGTTTATTAATGAGAACCCAGAGTCAATCACTTGGACATTTGCATTCTCTTATGCAGCCCTTCAAGACATCTATGAAGTTCACTGCATGTCTGAAACCAGGTGTTTCTTTAAACCTGAAACACGTTACATTAGCACTTAATGTTCATCTTATTAACTCTAGACCATGGTTACCATATTTTTAATAGTATATTCTGGTGGTGAGAATATATGTCACTTTTAACTGTTTCAGACAGTTTCCGAACTTTAACTTCGGATGATGACGATTGTCTGCAAAACTTCAACCTCAAACACACATTTAGTTAATTAACGCATCTAGAAGGACTCATGTCAGTCAGTTAGACCAGTTTCCCCTCTTGACAGTAGCAGTTACACTGTTGGGTGAAGTGAGTGACAGATGAGAAGGCTTAGCCAACTATTCATTAAAACTTCTGACTGGAATGACTCATCTAACGGCCACCAAAAAAAGAAATAGGGGCAGCGTATAGCAGTGTTAATTTCGTTGACGAAGACTATGACGAAATATATTCGTTAACGACCTTTTTTCCATGACGAAGACGAGACGAAGACGTAACGAAAACGAATCTTTGAAAATAAAAACTATGACGAAATCTATTTTAATTTTCGTTGACGAGACGAGACGAGACGAAAATGTTGGTGGTTGACTAAGTCACAATCATTTTTAAAACATCATCGTATCAGGCCGTCATGAAGTATCAGGAGCGGGCGAGTGTGTGTGTCTGTGTATGTGTGTGTGTGCGCCCCAGATTGCGCTCCGGTCCGTAGCTCCGCCCCCCGCCTCGCGCACTCGCTCAGAGAGACACAGTGAAAGCAGAGCGCGTTCTCGTGGAGCAGCCTCTCAGTGACCGACTGCTTCTTAACTATGGAAACAGTGAAAACCAGAGTTTCTATGGTCTCAGCTGCTCAGAGATCAGCGCTTCAGCTTCTTCATCAGAGCAGAAGCTGCAGTTGGTTTCTACCGAGCTGCAGTTTCTGTGTCCGGCTCCAGTCTGACCTGCTCTCCCTTTTTGTTTTCACATTTAAAATTAAATATATTTTTTTAAGCTATTAGGCTGCAGCTATATGTTTTTATAGAAAAGGAGTTTAATGTGGCTATAAAATGTGACTAAAACTAGACTAAAATGGAATTAGTTTTCGTCGACTAAAACTAGACTAAAATGGAATTTGTTTTCGTCGACTAAAACTAGACTAAAATGGAATTTGTTTTCGTCGACTAAAACTAGACTAAAACTAAGAAGGATTAAAATGACTAAAAGGTGACTAAAACTAATATGCATTTTCGTCAAAAGACTAAGACTAAGACTAAATCAAAAATAGCTGCCAAAATTAACACTGGCGTATAGCTCACTTGGGGGAGCTATACGCTGCCTCACCCTCACCTATAGCATCTCGGGTTCGATTCCGACCCGCGGCCCTGTGCTGCATGTCTTCCCCCACTCTCTGTCTGCCCCCCTTCACAGCTTGCTCTCTGTCCTCTCCAAATAAAAACAATTTAAAAGAACCCCAAAATATATAAAAAAAGAAAATAAAGAAATAAAACAAATCCTGTGATAATGCAATATTTTTGCCTCAGGGATACATCTCTTCTACTTTGAGTGTGTGTTTGTGTGTGTGTGTGTGTGTGTGTGTGTGTGTGTGTGTGTGTGTTTGTTTTAATTAAAATAAATCCTCCAAGTTCAAGCAATGCTTTCAGTGCTTCCCACTCTAGTGGGCAGTTGCCTTCTTTCAGGGTTGCAGAGATTTTTCAAATATTCAGTAATAAGTAAACAAGATTTTCATTGTTTACCCGTGTGCCCTTCAGCAACTCTACACTGACAAGTTGCTTCAACTTTTAGCTTTTTCAGGAAAGAAAGAAGGAATGATGACTGAAGATTTTTGTTAATAATTCCTGTTTCCACCTTTGATGTGAAAACCTGCATTGACACTACAAACATTTATTTCTACCCAGAGAAAAGTTTGACCAATTTCTATATTTGAATCACTGACTGACTCATTCATTTTCATTCTACCCCCTCCCAAACACCTTTAGGTGCTGCTAACCCTAAAAGGAAATTAAGTCAATTAAACCAAACTATGAACGATAACAACACCTGGTACTGGTACATGGGAAAATATTAACGATAGAAATACTTGAAACCCTCTGCTCCCAGTGAGGATGCTGGAGATGATTATGGCCTTTATGGACATGAAACATTTAGGCCCAGTGTGTAGGCTTTAGTGGAATCTCTCAGTGTCACGTTTCTGCTTCAATTCAAGGTCTAAAAGAACTTCTGTAAGACTTGTATTGTTTTATTGTTGTTGTTGTTGGGGACTTTTTTTCATTTTGGCTGTGCCATGTCTCTGCTTTTTTTAATGTTACTTTTCTGTAAAAAAGCCTAAATTGGTTACAAGTGTGACTTGTTATTGTCTTTACTTATGTTATTTTCCTTGTGTAATTCCAGTGTTTTCCTGGTGAGTTATTATTATTTTGTTCTATACTTCGCTTTTACTTTTGTGTGTTTTGAATTCCTTCATCTGTCTTAACTGCAAGTGTACAACAATTTCTGAGTCATATTCAAGTATTTGTAAAAAGTCATTGGTTGCATCTGCATGTGGGTCCTTACCTGGATCCAAACATAATAATCAGCAGAAATGGAATATTATATTCATGACATTTACATGTGTGAGAACTACACCAAAGCTGCACTCCACGTTCCATCTTGCCTTTTGTTTCGGGCCCACGTTATCAGGTAAGATCAGCCACACTGTGTGTGAGACATGTGTCTTCTGTGCTTGAACTATGGCTTCATACCGTATAGACCTGGCACTTAGTTGAGTACATAGACAGCTTTTATCAGAAGAAATACAGTAAGTTCTCTAGTCATATCAGAAACCTCACAGTTCTGCTGGAGGCACACAGCCATCATGCTCCCTGGGTCAAAAGTACACGGCTGCAAGACACAGCACATCCATATTTCTACAGTGGCCCAGAAGAGACCTCAACACTGACTCTACACAGACAGTTCACATTTGCATACTGTATATCCCCCTACACACACTGGCGGAATTAGCAATTTGGGGGCCCAAGGCAAACACAGGCTTTGGGCCCTCTGCATCTGTTTTTCTCCACTTTTTTAATCCTTATTTATCTGAGAAAGTCAGTTGGTTTGTTCCGAGCTGGACTTTCTGTGTCCTCCTCCACTCTGACCTGCTCTCCCTTGAACTAATAAACACTAATCACTAGTTATCAGGATCTGATCTGCACATGAAGTAACTTAGTGTTTGTTTGTTTTCGCTCCAGAGTTTATGAGGCTGCATTTAAATATCATGAAATATGACTCGTCAACATTATACGGCTCAGTTCAACACGAGACGTGAACAGCAACAAGTAGATCATTTTCATATGCATGAACTGAACTTTGAACTCGTTCTTTTTAAGTGTGAACCGGCTCAACACTGCTCATCAGTCTCTGTTTACACCCTGAGTCACTTCTGTGGCAAGTTATTGGAATAGTCCATTGTAGTGGGGACTGAGGGGGGTTGTTGAGACAATTGCAAACCTTTGCCTAATGGTTAGGTCCGCCTCTGCCTACACATTTGGAAGGTGAGGATGATGTGAGGATTACTCAGTAGGTAGCAATCTCTAACTTCACTAAAGATGACACTAAATCCTCCAAACTAAACCTAGAAAAGACACCGAAAGGAAATACACAATCTACTGAATCACATCAGTGTCACAAGCTAAAATGTTGCAGAGGATAAAAAAAAATTAACAGATGCTTAAATCTGAGCCTGAGTAGATTTGTTTTTGATTAACAAGGATTCATATTACTACTATTAAGTAAGACAAATTTTTATACATACAATTAAAAAAACAACAACAGATGGTTGTTTTTGGAGGAGTGGAGGACTTACCTGACATTAAGAAGAGCAGCGTAGGCCTCACTGCCAGCCAAGACATAACTAATCCCAATAGAAATACTGGAGAGAGAAAAAGGAAAAGAGAGGAAGAGGTAAAAGCAGAGAAAGGAGAGGTTTTTAGATATTGAACAATGATTAGTCATCTACTGTTCTGGTTAATTCCCTCTAAGATAAAGTCAAAAGTTGAATAAGCACTCCTACATTGTTTCATGCACTTGAGGCGATTAAACAGCCGTGATATTTTAAGTTAAAAATAATTTCTTGTTTGAAGGGAAGTCCTTTGATCCTCCACAACTTTTCAGTCTTATATTTGCTCAAAAAAAAAGTTGCCTTCGGGGGCTTCTTAAAGCAAATTATTTGGTCCTATGTACTTTGAGCATCATCTCACTCACAACAAGCCCCAAAACACTTAAAAAAAATACTGTGCCTTTGTAAATGAGGTGGATGTTGCTGGATGTTCAATTTTTTTTATATTTCTTTAATCGGCTTCAATCCGAAGATAATGAAAAGACTGGTTTTTGAAACTTAACATCTGCTACATTCCTTGTAAACTTAAGCCTCTAATCTCTCAACAGTTGAATGTTGTGAGTGCGAATCCATTAGCAGCTTCTCCAAGTGTTGTGTTGGAGAGCCGAGTTCCACCCACACTTTCAAATCTCCTCCTTTTCAAATCATAAAAAGGAGATGCCCACAAATTTAGGAAGTTTCATGCATGCTAGACTCTTCATCTATAGCAGTGCAAGGCATATTTTTTGCTTTTTAAAACATTTAACTTTCCAAAGATGCAAAGCGAAGAAGACAGAACCTGTGAAGCTGCGGTATGATTATTCAAACCTGATATGTAAAGGGAAGAGCATCAGGGATTCAGGGCACATTTTATGATACTTTAAATATAACCTTTTATTCTATTTTAAAAGTTCTGCTCTCCCAGAAAAGACTTGACTTGTACACAGCAGCTTTCATATGTCATCTAATTGAATGAGTTTGCTAAGAGATTGATTGGTTTTCAGGTTTCCCTAACCCTAATCCATTCTCTGCATGCGTTGGTGTGTGTGTGCTTGTCTGTGTGTACATAGATGGTAAAAGAAGTAGCCTGATGGAACTGGATTTTTGCTGAAGTTGCATATGGATATATCTACTGGATAAAACCAATGATCCAACCCTTGTATAAACAGCACAGGCTGCTGGTGGTGTAATGATGTGGGAAACACTTTGGAGCCTTGTCTCAGTCTATTTGATTATTGATGTTGACCCTGTTCATGACCATTCTCCACATTTATGTCTTCTAATGGCTACTCTGATCTTGATAATGCTCTGTGTCACAAAAACAAATATAGTCTCAAACTGGTTTCATGAACATGCCAGTTGAGTTCAGTGAACTTCAGTGACTTCCATGGTCATCAGATGTGAATCCAGCAGAACAACTTTGGAATGTGGTAGAACAGGAAGATATTCTCTTGAAGGTGCAGCTGAATAATCTACCGAAGTAATGTGATGGTGTCATGTCAACATTGAGCAGGATCTCAGAGAAAAGTTTCCAGCATCTTGTGGAATGGACTACATGAGAAGCAAAGGTGGGAACTAACCCAATATTAGTGGGGTTCCTAATAAATTGCTCAGAGAGAGCATTTGATCGATTTTTTGTAACAAGTATTAAACTACAAAATATTAGTTTTTCGCAGTATTGAAAATGCTTGGTCCACTTAAGGTATGTGACTTAAGGAAACTCGCAATTCAATGAATTGTGCGGGTGCCTGCATGTGTGTTTGTGTGTGTGTGTGTGTGCTTTCACGCAGTGTGCATTTGCATGTGCCCATGTACTGCATGCAGTATAACTGTGCTTACTGTGTGTTGTACAACATCTTCACCATGTAGGGCAGTACCTTAAGATCAAGGGGCACCAAGGTTAAATGATGCAGGTCATGTTTTATGCTGTGTATGCGTTTGTGCGTGTACGTTTGTGTGTGTACGTTTGTGTGTGTGATCGAGCCTTGGCATTGATCGACCACTAAGCCTCCTTGAGCACAATGAGGGAACTATTGATTGGTCAGGTGTCACAGAGCTGTTCGCACACTGATAACAGGACCTACCACGAGCGACGCTGAAGGGCCCACCCCCTACTCTGTGCCCGTAAGGACTTAAAACAACTCACACAAAACAACATACGATTCTGGCTGAGCTGCAAGTATTACCCACAAACGATATAATCCTATGCTTGTTTATGCTACAGTAGTGTATCACTACGGCATATAACATGGCAGACAAGTGAAGCTATGTTTTGTGTGACGCATGAGTGTTTTTTATCAAATAAGCAATAAGCAGGACTCTTTAAAATGACTTTTCCCCATTATTCCTTTTTTTAGATTGATGCAAAAAGGTGTGTGTGTGTTTTAAACTATAGTGTGTTTATACGTTAAAAAAGCAATGCACAGCATATTTCAGACAGCAGCAGCTACATAGCGTAGCCTTAAATACACCAAGAGCATCTCTACATAAACCAGCCACAGTCTTGATTCAGAACTTCAGGGCGCAGTTTCATTTACTCGCTGTCACAATTTGAATTAAGGACAGAAAACAGTGACTGAAAACAGGTTGGTCACTTTAAAAAGTCTGGCGACTGCAGATGCTGCAGGACGGATCATATTTTATCGCTATTTGGCTCAAGCTTGTAACTCTCAGGATCTGGAGACGGTGCAGCAGCAGCCAGTGATATAAAGTTTGAACCTCAAGGACAGTTTTTACACGAGTCTGCTGCTCTTGCTCCGCTGAGAGGAGCTGTGCTGTGCCACAACGCTGACGCAGGAAAGACTCTTTCCTAGTTATACACACAGCTTACATATTACTCTTATTGTTTTCATAATGAATATTCCCCATTTTCTCCGCCCACCCCAAGTCCAGGCAGATGGCCGCCTGTGTTAAGTCTGATTCTGCGAGAGGTTTATTCCAGTTTATGAGGGATTTTTTTGTATCTCCGACGTACTGAATAACTATGGTGAAGGGTTTATAACATATTTCTGGGAGACAATAACATTTTATAAAGGAAGAAGAATGCACATCTGAAATTGGAGTCGAGAGTTTGACGATGACAGTTGAAACGAAAGCAAATTGTGAGTGGACTGAAGTAACAGAAACTGAAACACATTCAGCCGCTCTCACTTCCTACAGTCAGTGTATGACTGGTAAATGCTGCCATTGTAACTTACAACTGGAAGAGGAGGATGAAGTTGAAGGCGTGGCTCATGGGCCGTGAGAGGAAAATGTGGCCGAGCAGATGAAGGTTAGGCTGAAGTCCTTCCTCCTCGTTGTGCAGAGAAACCGCATCCGGCTGCAGCAAACCTGTATCTGAAAGAACCAGAGAAACAGAAGTACAAGGCTGTCAGATAAGATGCAAGTCAACAACTACAGCTGCTTTAAGACATGCACTGAACTCCGAATAATCTCCCGAAATTATCCATAGGGGTTGTGTGTGTAAGAAAGCAAATCTCAGAATTCTTATTCTCCTGAGTTTTTCCTGCCAGTGTCACAGTTAAAACTCAGAATTATATACGAGAAAGCCCATGTGAGAAAACAGGAGATCCTCTGCAGGATTAATTGTGAGCAAGTGGTCGTGTTTGATAGAATACAAACATTTCACGATGAAAAGAGAGGTGACAGAGACGCTGACAAAGATGAACGATAAACACGAGATCTTCGCAGTGGAATTTATTTGTCATGTTCTGCCTCCTGCACGCTGCGCCACCAATCACTTGAGACAGTCCGGACTTCGCCGACACTCTCCCGAGTTTGTTTCTGAAAATTGCTTTAAAGTGGTGCTTCACTGTTCAACATGATATGTGACTCCTGATCACAAGTTATGACCTCATTGTAGATCTGAAAGTGAGTTTATCTTCTCCGTATAGTTATATTTGAAGGATTATTATTTTAGGATATTTCATCAAAGCAAAACAAGCAAAACAGAACTTTCTGAAATGTCAGATTTTGTCTTTAATGTAACACCTTCAGATTTATCTTGAGATCCTCGAGGGAGTTGCCTAAGAGACCTCCAATGTCTTTGATGGAGCATAGATCATGAATAGTTTCTTTCAATGTTTTCAGGAGACAGATCAAGAGTCAGAAATGATGAGTGAGACAAAGGTTTGCTTACATGACCTGTGTCAGAGCATGAGGCTGCCAGCACACTTTGATCACACTCAACCATCCAATACACAACTTAGCTCCAGCATGTCATTGTTTATATTTTCAATCAGCTTTGTAGAAATATTATTTGGAAGGGTGTCTCCACATGATTCACTTTTGGGTCTGTTTATTCAAAGGCCAAGATGAACCAAAACATGGTCAACAAATCCCATCTCCCAAAATAGTTCCACAAACAATAAAGCTAAAGAGATACTGTAAGGACTCCAATTTCCCAAAAATCTTTGACATGACAAATAAACTCTTAAGTTCATAGAATAGAGTAGAATAGAATAAAAATCTGTCATTTTGCACGTAAATTTGTTTGTGGCTACAAAGCAGAGCACATTGTGTGACACAATGGATACAAAAAGAAATGCACATGACACGTACATTCATATATGATATTTTTCTACCATGGGCTAGAACACATGAGATAAACACAATAAATGTGATAATTTCGTTAAAGAAGTGAGCCTGTGGTAATAAATATTGGATCTTAAAGCGCTAGAAGCATGTATACAAAACTATTCGTTTAATAGAATGACAGAAGATATATAAAATCGCTTTGCTGTGGTTCCCTGTCGTCTTCTAGAAGGAAGTTTTTAATCAAATTCATTGAAGAAAGAGTATGAAGATTATTAAATTGTTTAGTATTTGTCTTAGCAACTGCTGGTTCATAGAGGTATTGGTCTGGTCTGTGTACAGCTCCAAAAACTTTCTAAAAACTTTATATAATCTTTGTAAACTGACTTTTGCTTATGCCATACCAGGATTTGATAATGTAAGAGATTATTCTCACTTTGAACCACTACACCATGTTCAGGACTTCACTTATATCAAAACGTTACATTACCTATATTGAAGACGAAATCTAAGTGTTCAGTTAGGTTTAAAATTGTCACCTTTTGTTTTTGTTCTTATAATGCCGCCCATAGTTATAGGGCGTGTAATGTGGGACTGATATGTTGGGCCACTTGAGAGTGTTGGCTGGCAAATTTACTTCAATCACAATGTTACTAAGCTCTTGAACCTAGAAATAACATAAAGTATACACTGTCACCACCAACACTCCATATATTCTTTTTTCATGCCTCTGTGCCGGCGACAGCAAGTGGCTGTCCGTCCTATTCTCGTGAACATGAAATCTCAAGAATGCCTTGAGGGAACTTTTCATTTTATCCACAGACTTTTCCATGAGACAACGTTAAAAAGCTGAGACAGCATCATGTGAAATATATATTATGTCTTTGTCCACCAGTGTCCCCCTCATAAAAACAAGCGATTATTTAATTGAATCAGACAAAAATGCCTCTTGACCATAAAAGCTGCATGTGCATGCTGTGCAGTTTCTGGCGTCAAGGACTGGCACCCTTGTATTTTATTTAAACTCCAGCACTGGTACAGATGGTGATGTAGTTGTGCTTGTGTGTCTGTGCCTGAATTTTATATAATGGACTTCTGCATTGCCGTTCATTTAACATGCTCATTTTGACTATCATGTTAAATAATGTATTCCCTGTCAGGAACACTTACATCAAAGTTATTACCCCATAAATAGACAGTACAAACACACAACTATGTTCTACAACTAACCCTCCTCCTGGGTTAGTTGTAGAACATTGTTCAAGTTCAGATTAGTCAGCATTGTATGTATGCTCTGATAATCTTTATAATAAGAAACAAATTTTAAAATTAATAGTTCAGGTAAAAATGTAAATTATTAAAGGGGCAATGGACTACCTGAACATGAGCTATCTATACCCCAATAAGCAATGCAACATTTTTTATTTTGTTATAATAATGATCATTTATGCCATATGATGTCAAAGGATTGGAACCTGACCTACATGATGTGGCGGGATTTTCTGACTTCATTGTGAAATCATGATGTAAATGGTTTGTACATGTACAGTGCTTTTCAGTATATGAAGTTATATAGAACAAATAAGCCCTCATAGTATTTAGTTTTTTCTGATGGTAGCTGACCCAAACAGCTTAGAAATAAAGGCCTGAGATGCCGCTGGTGCATATAATTGGAAAGCAGTTGTTAAAACGTGGGGTAAACCCTTTGTAAAGGTTTCAGCAGAGACGGTCTAATTTAACTGTAGCCTACACTCAATCAAACTGAACCATGTTAAGGTTAAAACTCAGCTGTTACCTTGTCACAGGAAGAGGATGAAAGTAAAGTCTAGAAAATATAGCTGTTATTCTCAGACTGTTTGGAGAGTTACAGTACATTGTGTTGGGTGAATAAGTGGAAGTGTCCATTTTCTTGCCAGTGGCTTTCTTCAAAAGGTACAGCAGGTAAGACATTTTCCATCTTGAGTAATTGCTTAATTATTTATTTTTTTAATAATGTCATCACATTATCTGGCTAATCTGCTTTTACCTTCTATTTATGAGCCTATGTTCCATACAGCGCCTAGAGAGGACAGTGATAGATGTAAGACCTGGATCTCGAGACATTTAATAACAGATGAATGTATTTAGGGATTGTCATAATCCTCCATAGACACATCCAGACATTACTAGTTTCTATTCCAGGTAGCATTGCAGAGGAATGTGGTCTGTACATGTCACTGACTATGAACAAACATGTGCAACATGTGTTTGTTTTCTTCTTGCGAACCTGGGAAAATAAGCAGTTATGCGTGTGGGCTCGTGTAGTTATCCATTCAGAAGTGTAATGAGAGAGCTTGACATTTTATTAGCAAATAACAGGATCAGCCTTCAGTGAGCCTCGTCGCTAATCCACCAGTAATCATGGTTGAATGGTTTTCTGTATATTGTCTGATATCTCTGAGGGGCTGCAAGTGTAAGAAACATCTGTATAGATTTTTGGCCACTTGACGCTTGTAATGGAGATGATAAAAATAGAAAGAAGTGAGCAGAGGGGGGGATTAAACCATAACAGCAGCATATCAAATCATCCTTTGGCAATTTTGCTTCAGCACAAGCCAGTGCTCATGCAGACCAGGAGTTGCACTGCACTAGTTGCACTGGTGCATGCACATGTACTCACACATATATATTCTCTGTGTATAACATTGGTGACAATGCGATGTGGCTGGCGGAGACAAGCCCCTGATCGGACAAAAGCTAAAGCTTCATGGATAATGTGAAAATGTCTATTTTTCAAGAGTTCTAATCTCAACTCAACACTGCCTTGTATTTGATGTGTGACAAAATGAGATTGTTTTACCAAAAAAGCTACACCATTGAGGGAAAAGACGTTGGGTTGACAGTTATTAATTGAAAATGAACAACCGTCTCCAATCAATTAAAGGCCAGATGCTAAAAAGCACTGGGTAAAAACTCAAGGGGCTGTGAATTTGTAAAATTTGTATAATTTACATTTTCGTAGCATTATTCCGAATCATACAATAGATTCAAGCCATACTTACCATTCTGCTGCACTACTTTTATTCAAATTTCAAGTTGTTTTGATACATTTATCTCATTATTCACTGTTGGGAAACCATGAACGTTAACTTTCTACCCACGTTTCACATTTAAACAGCACCAGGAAAGGGAGGGATTACTCTCTCAGATCCACTGCAAGGTAAAACATTTGTGCACAAAATGCTACATTTGATTGACAGAAGATTAGCACTGACTGAAAAATAGAGTTGCCACCATGCGGTTGAATGTCTAAGTCAATCATTCAAGTTGCAGAAAAAAAGGTCACAACCTCCCCCTCTGTTGCGGAGTTATGGTGCATATATGCAGTATTTTTGCATATCATTGAGATGTGGTGAGGCAGCACAGTCGTTAGCACTGTCGCCTCACAGCAGGACAGTACCCCAGGGCCTCTCTGTATAGAGTCTGCATGCTCTCCCTACGCCTGCTAGGGTTTCTGAAAGTTCTCCAGTTCCCTCTCACAGTCTATAGGTGTGAATGTGGTTTGTGAACGTTCGACTGCCTCGATGTGACAGACTGGCCACCTGTCAATTGGGATTGGCTCCATTGTTTGGTCTGTGGTAATGCTGAGTTGAGTGAAGCTTGACTCATTACACAGAACCCCTAACCAGTGTATCAGTTGTCATGAACCTGCCCATTCACGTGATTGACAGTGTCAGTAACGTTGATGAGTCCCAGCTCCTGCATCTGCCTTTTTATTTAGTTTGATACCAAATTTGACACTGCACTTTCCTTCACAATACACATATCCTCGAGATATGATAATAATAAGTAGTGTTCAAATTTAATGAATAAATATAGCGCTATGTCACATGAAAACCTGAACACCTAAAAGCAGTAATATAGTAAAAGAAAACAATAAAAACACGACATCACATGAAAGCAGGTCTATAAAAATGGGTTTTAAGAGGTGATTGCAAATATGTCACCTACTGTGCAAGCCTTATCTCCTCAGGTAGACGGTTCCAAAGCCGAGGGGCACTGATGGCAAAAGCACGGTCACCTTTAGATTTCAACCTCAACTTTGTAACACCCACTAGGGCTCCACCTGAGGATTCTTATGCAGGCACATAAGGGGTCAATAATTCTACGATGTAGCCTGGGGCCAGACCCCAGTGGTTTAAAAGTGATCACTAAAATCTTAAAATCAATTCTAAAACGGACAGGCAGCCAATGGGGAGAAGCAAGAATCAGGGCGATGTGATGTTGCCTGTTAAGACCAGTGAGAAGCCGAGCTGCTGTAAGTAACTAAGGAGGAAGTGTTGAGACACTGAACAGCATCAACAAACTAAGATGGCCCAGAAAACTCTGACCTGAACAAGAGTCTTGCTTGCCTCAGAAAAAAAATATGATAATACACTTGCAACTTGGCGACTTCTTCTGCTCCTCAGTACTCTCTACTAGTCAATGCTTCCAAAGGCTTATAAATTAGATTTTTTTTAATTCACTTTAGTAGGTGTGTGTCTCGCCCCCAGATACCTATTTGATTAATATCTCAATATGCAATCAGTGATCCAAAGACTCAAGATCAATATAATTCAAATCAGGCCTGTCCCGATGCAGCAGTTTACGATGCAGTTCAATACAGTGTGTTCCAACAGCCCAGACACTGGCACTGTAACCTGACTTATATTATCATCCTGAAACTATTAGAATAAATAAATCTTAACACCATTTCGTCTACTTAGGAAAAAAACAGATTTTTGTAAGAGCAGGACAGCTGTAATATTGAAAGTCTATTAATGGCAGGAATATGACTAATTTCTGTTGTCGGCATGGGAGTGCAGGTTCCGTGTGACTCCAACTTCCTGTTGCCCATTTGGATCGGTACCAAACAGGCAAAGTCTGAGCACATTTTCAGATGAGCTGGACTGTGAATACAGTGACAGGACGTTCATGTTAATTCCTCTCCAAAATATAGATGATCTGTTGTCCTTTTGTACGTATTTATCAGACCAGTACCACAGATTAATCAGTGTAATCCATGATTAAAAGGTCTTACTCTACACGTTACTGGTGTGATGTCATTTTATCGCTATGTTTATGAGCCAGTCACTCCCTGCCGTAACTCACTGTATCTTATGAGGAAATTATACGAGGCCCTGAAAGGAAGAAAAGGGCATACCTGTAGTGTGTGTTGGCTCCTCACAGATAAGTGGGTTAAAGTTGTCTTACCTGCTTCTGCATTTTCACCCTCATCTTCATCCTCATCCTCTGTGAGAGCTGGATCATCCACACACACCCGATTCATCACAATACACTCTGCCACATCTGCCTAAGACCAACAAAGCAAGATTACAGTTACAGATTACAATAAATGTTCTTTCTATTGTCTATCGAAAGTAACTATGCGGCTACTATAAAAGTACTATTTCAAATATACATATGTTTGTCACACTATTATTATTAGCTTATATAAACACGAGTCATAAGTAGATCGTATATCACACACAACTACAAAACCTAAAAGGGCAGATCATTTGGTGACATCACATTCACCTCAAGTCCTATTTTCCTGGTAAATAAATGAAGTTTATTTAAAAAACACACATAAATCATAAAGTATTAATATTATTATATGTCAGGGATAGAAGAGAGAAGCTGCAGGATAGTGATTATTTGTGGGGGATATGCTGGGGATAGAAAACAATAACAACAACTCTGTTCCATTCAGCTAAACTAGTTCCCGGGACCTGTTATTGTGAATTCTGATTGACTGACATTCTAAAATCTGAATATAGCAAACATTTGTTTCAAACCACAGCACTCCATACAGATTGCTGCTCTAGTCAGGCAAAAGGTCACGAAATCAGAAACATCATTTGATTTTCTGGTTGGGTCTCAGATACTATTCTGCTCTATATTATCTTTAAAATGTCCATTTACTTAGCCCTAAGCTTCTTCTTTAGTAAGTGTTGGTGTGTCTGCTCTCAGTATTTACATAGGGAACATGATGTTAAATGCAGACAGTGCTATGTCAGCTGCTTACCTTTAACGATTCCAGCTGCACCACCTGACATTTCTGAAGAAGCTCCACAAACAGGTAGATGAGCAAGCCCTACAAAACAAAGGAACATACATATGTTGCCATTTCATGCAATAACATTGGATGCATACTGGTGCATTTACAATTAAGTAACTATATCACAGTCAGCCTTTCTTTTGTGTAAATGAGAATCTTGTTTTAGATTTAAGCTTGAGAACACAGACTTCTCTCAGCAATTTCTCCAATCAGCTTTTTCACAAATACACACGTTTATGACAAAAGACCGGCAAAGTAACGGCTTAGGGATGGATGGGAAGAGACATCATCAATCATTTATAGAGGCAGGCTCTCAGTGAGGGACATTATTCAAGTGATAACAGGAAAACAAGTGAGTGTCGTAACTTAAAGGCAAAGACAATCACTTAAACAGTCCTGATGTAAAACATCTGTTTCATTACACCGGGCGAGATCTCACGTCACAGACTGGCTTCAAATAGAGGATACAAGGATAAATGGCGATGTGCCTTTAAGGCTGCAACATAACTTTCCCTGACATAATCTCCTATTCACATCCCATCCTGTGGGAAGACTGAGTGTGTTCTGTGCCTTTACACCAAAGAGAAGAAATTGAACATCAGTATCCATTATTCTTAGTGACAAACTGGATAATTTGAATCTTTATCGAGTTTTTGTATTCACTGATGTGCTGTTTGAGAGTGCTTATTGTTTTGCCAATGTTTATCACACGGACACTCAAGCAGACGTGACATGTATAACAGATCATCATCTTGTTTGAAGATGTAGTTTAGCTTGACCGACTGGTCGCTACATGCGCGTATATTGTGAAATCAACACAACACCTTTAATTTTTCCCTTTATACTTGTGTATGAGGTAAAATACCAGGAGACAGTCTCTCTCCAGCTGTTGCCTCTGAGGAAAATAAAATACCACCACTGGAAAAAGGCAAAGAGGAAGAAACTCAAATAGAAACAGGTTTGGCACTGGCTTATTTCCCCCAGGAGTACGACCTCAGCCATTTGCCCACTTCATGGCCTTGAAAAGCTTTTCTGCCATAGTTTCCTGAAGAATGCTTCAAAACACTCAATGAGGTAATCTACACCGATTTAATGCCTAAAAGTCCACTGGAAGTGGCTAAGCTAGCAGACATTAGCACGCCGGACGGTCCATGAACGCACCTCGTCGGTAGATATCAGAGGACATTTAGGCAAAATACACAGTGTAAATGACGCAGTTTTGGGTCGAATCTGAATGTTGGGGCTTCTAGACACTTGGTTGGCACCACAGGAGCAGAATCGAGGCATGTAATGTGTTTTTCTTTTGTTTTATTACTTTTGGAGAAGGATTCACCATTGATTTCAATTGTATTGGATTCAGCTCTAAACAAAGTATACACCTGAGACTCCGAAGGTGTTTTGTGGACTCAAATGCCTCACCCTCCCCTCCATCGGCATAGTGTTGAGTAGATAATGGGTGAATTTTATTTTCTGGGTGAACTATCCCTTTAAGGCTATGTATTACTTACCTGGACAAAAAAGCCAATAAGAAAGGAGACAAGGAAAGGCACCAGTCCGGCATGGGCTATTGTTACTGGGAGACCTAAAAATTGAAATCAACGAAGAAACATACAGACATATATAGATTTAAAGAACAATGTGTGACTTTTTCTAAGCGTGTATACCTGCCTGTCTATCACCATCTCTGCTCGTCTTTCTCTCACAGACACTCCTTTCCGCTCAGGCTCAAACTTACCATAATATTTAATGGATAGTGCTGATTTCAATATGAGATTTAAGTGATTGAACAAGTATTAACTTGGAAGGGCTCCACCTTTGTGGAACTACATGAAGACCCTGCTGAAAACAAAGTAGTTAAATGTTATGTCCCGTGTAATTTCCACCTCTACAAAAATCTCCCTGGTGTTAACTACACATCATAAAACCACAGTTAAATTTGCTCTCCCAATGAAAGCCAAGACATGGACAGAGCTTTAATTGTGTTCCAAATGAAATGATATTGCAAAAAACTGTCTTGTAAAAAATACATATATAGCTCACAATTTATTTTATCCAATTGTGTTAAACGAGTCAACCTTGAACTACACACATCTAAGTATATAATTGCATTCAGTACAGTAACCTTTAAAAGAGAACTGTGTAACTTCAGCTTTTCTGTAAACTGTGAGAAAGATGTTAATTCAATAGTAAATGTTCAGGGTGTGGTGTGATCCCAAGAGTGTCTTCCCCCAAAATCCTAAATCCCATGTCATTAAAGTTCCTTTCATTAAGTAAATTATTGCAGTCACTGTTGGTAAAAATCGAACCGATCATCCAATGTGTGTAGCACATGGTCATAAAATGCAAGTTCCCAAAATGCAATAGTTTTTCAAGGCTGTCAAATCAAAAATGTTTATCATTCTTTTTAGAAAATATAGATCTTCAAGTGTAATTTCCACAGGCCTACTGTCATTTTGTTTTGTGCAACAAATTCCCCAAATCCAGCAAAGGTGCAAGTATGTGTGTGAGTGTGCACTGTCAGTTTTGAACAATTACAGTGCCAGTTCTCCGTCCATATTAAAAAAGATAAAAATAACTACTCACCTAAGATCCCGGTTCCTAGTATTGTTGCAATGGTCAAGAAATCTAGAAAGACAAACAAAGCTGTGTTATAACAATCAAGATATTCATAAGAATTACAAACACACAAACCACCAAGAATAATCCAAGAAAATATTTCTAAGAGCCTCAGCATATCCAATATAAGGTATTTCTGCTCAGAGGCTCTTTTTAAGATGATACATGTTCACTTTAACAATGTAATCATTGACTGGGGTGTGCACAATATCACAGAACAAGTCAAAAGTGTGTATTCTCAAGGCTTTGCTATCAAGCCCCACCTGAGTTGTCTGTATGCTGGTGTGAGACAACTAACTGTGGGGCACTCATTTCACTATTATTCTTAATTTGAATTATTTAATTTTTGTCAATGTGTGACACAGCTGTTTAGTGGGGCGATTTTAAGGCTTGAGTCGGGATTTCCAAAGCTATTGATTGACTAATTCAGTTTCCAGGTCAGTGAGAGTTCAGAGGAGCTGATGTAAGCAGGACTGCAGTGGACTAATCTAGTGGTTTGAAAAATAAAAAATAAAACACGAACCAACAGGCAGCACAGCCTCAAATAACTCCAGCACCATCCGTGACATCTCTGCTGAGCTAACCCGTCCTCTTCTACTGCTCCATCTGCTTTTTTCAATTTACTCACAGTTGTAGAACGAAACACATTTCACAAAACTGCACACATCATCTGCGAGATCATTCATTCTCACGCAACCAGCTTCCTCACTACCTGCTCGGAGATTCACCCGCTTCGCCTCGCCTGCCTTCACTTTCCTCCCCTTCGGCGGCAGATTTCAGCATAAACAGACGTATCAAGAGGCAAGATAAAAGATGTTGCTACCATCTGCCATACACAGGCCCATCATTACCACTAAGTCCACTGACATGATGTTACATAAACCACATATTCCTCTCTGTGCTGCAGTTTGTAATCTTGTACCATTGTTATCAGTGTATGAATGTTGGACGCTGGGATTCTTACACCTCTAAGATGTTTTCATGTATCATGTCTAACAAACTTTGGGAAGCATGTTCATCCTCAGGAAACAATCTTACTGAGAGACGTTATTATGCCTTGACTGCCGACTGCAGATATTTTTGGGGATAGATAACTTAGATTCTATACAACTTATGTTATACAATATGGCTATATCCATACGAGAAGACAAAAATAACTACCGTGCGCAATAGACGTATTGCAAGAGATGGCAAAAACACCACAGTCAGAAGAAGAGATTAAGAAGAGAAAAGAGAGAAAACAAAGGAGCGAGGCGGCTCCGTCAAATAACGCTACGCAACTTAACTCTATTGTGGAAACTTTTAGTGATCACGTTGGTCCCGGATAAGATTCATCAATATGAGCGGTTGATTATATAAAATAATTGTGTAGCATATTTATGATCCCAGAACCTGCGGGGAAAGTAACAGCGCACAGACAAAAACAGACACTGCTGTCTTTGTGTGTGTGTGTGTGTTGGTGTTTGTCTCTCTCAGCAGACGTGTCTGACTCGCTACAGTTTAAATGTTGAGCCTTCTTTCGGCTGTGGAGCTGTCCGTGGTTTCTGTGCCAGTAGCCGGGGACTGTTACGTTTACTTATCGCATGTCATATTGTCATCGTGATATTAAACAACATTATCGCATGTTTTCCTAATATCGTGCAGCCCTACTACCAAGAATGAAACAAGTATGCCGGGCCAGTAAGTTGAGATAAATATCAACGATTCATTAAATACCAGAGAAGAAACTGTGGTCCAAGTATCACTGGGCGAGGAAAACGTGTAAACGTGGATACACAGAAATCTGAGTTCTTGAAAATGTCCACTTTAGAAGGCGTTGGAAACATCTTAGGACTAAAAACACTGTTTGCGTGTACTTGAGAGGCCCAAGCGCAGACGAAAAAAGTTTGTTTTGCAACATATTGTTGACAGTCTTCATATATGTGGGGACCTTTTTTTTTTTATACCTTCAACATCTTTGGGAGGATAATCCAAAAAGCCGATGCTTGAGGAAGATCGAACTGAAAAAATTTAGTGGAAATATAAATCCTTGCTTGAAAACTGATTGAAAAAAATTCTAGAAACATATACTAATTAGAAAGACCAAATACAATTATAGTGATAACATTCTCCTCCTGCTGCACCAGCTGGGAAACTACCTCTGATGTTCTGATGACAAAACTTATACTTAATTGGCTTAAGGCTTAGCTTAAGCATGACGTGTGGTACATTTTTATTCTAAGAACTTCAGATCCATTATCTCCAACTGTTATCTCTCCCAAAAGAGATATCATTTATTTGATGTCTTCCTTCTGGCATTTTTTTTTTTACATACTATGGCTTTCATTTCCGGGAGAAAAGGTGTGAAAATAGTTTAGTTCAGGCATTAGAAGTAATATTCTTAATTTTTTCATTTCACTTTCTAGACATTATGGTGGCACTACAATTTTTTTTATTGTAATCTCAATTCTATGGTCCTCAAAAAGAGTTGTATCTATGAAAGTGGTTTGACTTCATCCCCATACACCTTATACCAGCACCCTTGATGGTTTTATAAAACATAACCTCTAATTTCATGTTAATCGATCAATAAAATATTTATACAGCCCATATTCACAAATGACCAATTGTGTCAAAAGAAACTTCAACTTCTGTGTCTATAAAGATATTATTAAAAACTATTCATGACTCGGCTCTGTAACTCCGCTGTTAAATCGAATCTGAACGTAATATGCTTATATATAAGTTTTTTATTAAAAGGCTCGGGTGGAGCAGATATGTCGCGCGAGCATAACTAAGATGTTGGTTTTAATGTAAATGATGAAGTGGATCAATAATCTGGCTTCAGTTCACCACCTCACGTCTGCGTCGCCACTTTCCCATCTCCAAAACGTTCGTACGCAGGGGTCAGAGCTTGCGTGGAAATACGCAGATTTTCCCGTCAAGTTTTTTTTTTATAAATCCCAACGTTGGCGTGAGAAGTGGCGTACGCACGTTTCAGGCCCTGTTTTGTGCGTACGCAATGGTTATAAATGAGACCCCAGGACAGTTTGTCCTGGGGTCTCCTGGGGTTGGTTTTTGCTATGCTGTGAGTTTTGATACATCGGACCAAGGGTGGTTATAACATACAGGGTAGTAAAGATGAGAGAGAGGGTTATTAATAACATGGGAACATTTTTATGGTTATATAACCTCCACATGCCATACACACCTCCCCTCATCTTTTAGAAATCCTGAAATGAGCTCTAAACTCTAACAGGCTGTAGAGGGAGACGACATCCTGCACAAATCAAACTATTTTAGGAACAATACAGAAGAAGGGGAAA
The DNA here is from genome assembly GCF_947347685.1 of Pleuronectes platessa. Taxonomy (NCBI): domain Eukaryota; kingdom Metazoa; phylum Chordata; class Actinopteri; order Pleuronectiformes; family Pleuronectidae; genus Pleuronectes; species Pleuronectes platessa. The sequence continues at coordinate 4,037,827 of NC_070634.1, read as the reverse complement.
CACAAACTTGACTTGGTCCTTGAAAAGAATAGTAAATCACGTACTGGTAATATCAACTTGATGTAGTTCAGGTAGCTTCTGTAGTGGCAAAATTGCTCTGAACAAACTAACAATTCTTCCATCAATATAGGCTTATGTTTCAAAAGATGAAATGTTGCCACGTTCTAATTCAACAAACTGAGCACACAAATGGCCATGTTTAACTTAATCTGGTCATTGAGTTACTGACAGAATGAAACAATAAAAAGTGGCAGCAGACCTCACATGGTTTGTCATTTTAAACACTGAAGGCATCATTCAGTAATGGCTAATATGAGAAACTGCAGCTGAATGTTTTCTACAGTGTCTGAACTCAGAATCCTTGTCTGTGATGATTCTCTGAATCCACAGTTCAGTTGACATCTCAACTTTAGAGCCATAATTAGATCCATACGTCACTGTACTTCTCCTATTTTGCCGTAAGACTGAGGATGTTTGTATCCCAGTTTCAGTCTAAGATTCAAAATCGTTACACCCCTGGCTGTGCACAACTAATATTTCAAACTCATTTTTTACTGGCTTATGCAAAGCTGGGAAGCTGTGCTGGAGAGGCCAGCTATCTTAGAGAGGAGGAGCCGCGACACCATTAGGCTGTGTTGGATAACAAATAACCTTGAAAGCAGCTGAATCATACATAGTGTTACTAATAACAGTGGCTGCATCAGGACCATGACATTAAAGCATGAAAGACATTCAGAATCAACTATTAAAGACATTCAGCTCGTTGTGTTAGCTGCAAAGTAGTTCAGCTGTAGGTATACTAAATTAGACTACGATTCTTGTCATGTGTTCTTCGTGTTTACTATTGCCAAATACCCAAAAAACGAATGAAAAAGGACGGAAAAAAGAAAGAAAGTAACTATTTGCTGGCTCAGGTCTTTTCATTGGATTGGATGGCAAAACAAACAATTGTAATAACCAGTGTTTTTCACCTCTAAATGTAATTGTATACATTTATTTTTTATTCTTTACAATCAACCTACATGTCATACCCGATAATGACATGAGAACTGTTTTATTTTTCTTCATTTTTTAAAATGTCCTCATAATTCCAAAACTGAAGTCTCTGATTTAAAAAGTATTCAGACCCTTGATGCATTACTTTGTAGAAGCTCCTTTGGCAGCAATTATAGCTTCAAGTCTTAGTGGCTAAGTCCTTGCAAGCTTTGCACCTGGATTTGGACAGTTTATCCCATTATTCCTCCCAGATCCTTTCAAACTCTGTCAAGATTGGAAGTGAAATGTTGATGTACTGCCATTTTCAGTTCTCTGTGGGTTTTAAGTCCGGGCTTTGTTCGGGTCACTCAGGGACGGGATGCTCACCATGCACAGTGTTTGGAGTTCTTCCCAAATCATTTTAAGGCCAATTAATGCTTCTGCGTGGAGGCTACGCCGTATGTATGCACATAGCCTACGCACGGGGCCGAGCATTCGTTGTTGTGCGTCTGTGTGTGTGAGTCACGCTGAAATCACACTGCTGAAAAGCTGGAAGTGGTAGAGTTCCTATGCTTGTGCTGAATGTTTTCTGGTTTCTTATTTCTGGTCCGCTTATTTAAAACTTCTCTGGTGTCTCTGTTTACTTCAGAAAAATGGCGTGTGTGAGTGGGCCTATAGATCTTGGATGCAATCACATTTTCTTAAGGAACTGCAACGAAAAAAAGAAAGACGTCGTCCGTGTTCATTCCTTCAACTCAATTCAAAATTGTCACTGAGCCTGACGGAAATGCGACGCTACCAAGCCGACCAATCACAGCTCGTGTGGACTGCATCTCCTCGATGCTGGGCTACATTTTACGGGAGGTGCACGTAAGGTCTGCAACAAGCCATCTAATACTTTCAGAAGCCGCTAAATGTTAGTGGTAAAAGGGCTGGTTAATGGAAGACACACTCAATCTCCTGAGCCACTATAGGACACTCACTGACACTGAGTTGAACTGACAGAAAAAAATAAATAAAGAGACTCACTTTGATCCAAAACATTTGTGGTCACGCTCAATGTTTTCATTGTACAATCATCTAACTGTGCGACAGCTGTGAGACCATTTTCTGTGATGACAACTAGAGCCATCAACCCACTGACATTACACATTGATGGTTGTATTGACGAGGCGGGTCACTTTTACGCCTAATTCAAATCCATCACTTGCACTCCACAGACCTCCCATCATCACTAGAAATAAGCTGTCATTTCAAATCAGGGTGATCATTTGTCACTCTCATATCAATCCTCCTCTATGTTCTTCCACCAACCCTCTAACGATGGCTGCGGGTCATATGGCATCAGTAATTAGAAATGTCATTATAATCTTTTTCATATTGTCTGTGTTCTCATGGCTGCCAGGGCATGTAATATAATGACTCAATAGCTTGCGTTACAGAGACAGAATTAGAACAATGAGAATGCAACATGGAAAAAGGGACCTCAGAAACACATTTAATGTCCAAAATTTGCTTGAAATTTTTGAATTTTCGATGACACATCAATGTTCACATTCTGATGATAATATATCATGTATTTCTGAAACACACTTCTCACAGGAGATCGTACCTGCTCACCAAAGTAACATAGAGTAAGAACAGATGGTCAGGGTGAAGAGTGGAAACAAAAGCTGCACCATTCTCCCTATTTAAAGTTAGTGAAGCAGCAAACAATTTTTGAAGCTGCTAAATTTAGGTACAAAAAAGCTGCATGGCATCTCTTTAAGACGTCACCCTGGGCAAGTGATTGACATTTCACCTGGTGCTACATATAATAAAGGAAAATCAATCAATAAACTGCATATTGCACAGAGCATGGGAAGAATTAATGAGATTAATTTGTATAGCCCCGGGGTTCCTAAGCAGCGGAAGAGAAAAGACACAAGCAAAAATTTGCAGAAGCTGTGTCACACACACTTTTGCTATTCTCCTGCACAACACTAGTGACTGCTTATAGACTGCACAGTGAAAAGCAGAGCTACATGGTAACTGGTTTATCATGACCCATGACTTGGACCTGACCTCAACTTTGATTGTCAAGAACTGTGGGTTTCAAAGTATCTTGAGAACTGTGGGTTTCACCACTTTCCTTCTATGCTCATTTATAGATTTGCAGAAGAAACAAACGACAGTCTCCCTTGTGGAAGTGCTACTTTGTCGACCCATCCACCTCCATGTCTTCCTCAATCACTCTTTATACCACATAACCTATGCTCTGGACATAAAAGCCGCTAAAGGTTGCCTAACAATAAAACCCAACGACGGGTCGTAGCGTGATGCTAGTACATATGACCTATGGCCTCATTCTTTATAGAAGGACATTTTTTATCATGTCTTTATAATGTCCTCTACTGTCTAACGATCATCCAGCTTCCCTGGTATAGACTTGCTTTAATCATTCACCTCATGATTAACATCACTTATCAACATGTCAATCTTCTACTTTACTGACCTCCAAAGCTATATCAACTCAAATATTTGATATATCGCTGTTTCATAAAAGAAGCACCTCAACAAAAATAAGTAGTTTGGATAAAGTTATAAAAACTATAAATGCAGTGGAAGCTAATTGTTGAGAACATTTATCAGGCTATTTGAACAAATGGCCCCACTAAACTTTAATAAAACCAGACAATTCAATGCACCCATTATCCTGCTAACACAGTAAAAACAAGCTCTTACTTCAACAAAATACCATTATTTTCTAAACATGACACATTATAGGGATCTCAGACACTCTAAACACAATATAAAAAGTTCCAATCTGAAGAAGGTTAAGCACTGATTCTCTTGAATGTATGACGGATTGAATGATAAATCCAGATCCTGATCTGCAGTTAGTGTTTGGTGAGGAAGACAGCTCATTTCGCTCGACTGCATTGAACCTTTTGGAACATTAGAAAAGTGGACAATTCAACAGAACTATTTTTCTGCTAACAAGGTATAGAAACAAGCACTTACTTTAACAAAATGTCATAATTTTCTAAACATGACAAACTATAGGAGGTAGGTAACTGAACCTAGTGTGGTGAGGTAGGAGAGCTCATTCATCTTTAATGCATTGTAGGGGAATATGTATTTATTAATACTTATTATTAATTTATTTATTTACGAGAAAAATTTGCGCTCCATGTGTGCGTCCATCCGGGTCCAGCGCCTCTTCAATAACACGTTAAATGGAGGTACTGTTCTTTAATGACGTGACGGGGTTACGTGTATTATGTTCATTCATCCTGTGGTGACGGAACCGTTGTTGGTGAACGTGTCGAGGCGGCTGCGTGTGTCGGTGTCTTCTGACCGGGAGCGAGTCGCCTGCTGCGGGCTGCTGAGGGCTGCGTGTGGCCGTGTTGGTGTGTGGGTACTCACAGCACTGCAGGTAAACAAAGCGCAGCCTCCACTGTCTATCCTGGTGCTTCCGCCTGATTTGGATGGACACAGTGCTGAGGCTGCTGTCGGGGACGGGGCGGGGGCTTGTGTGGGTTCTTATCTCCTCTGCTACGGTCGCCATCATTTTCATCCCCCCGTGTTTCCCACCACCCTCTCTCTCTCTCTCTGTGTTTCTCTCCCTTCCTCCCCTCCTCTCTCTCCTCTCTCCTCCCGCCCTTCTCTGTGGACGCGTGGACGCGCACGGTCCTCCGGATGCTACACGTTCCCGGTGATGCCCTGAGGTTGAGCTTGAACACAATAAACAAAGATGGATAAATAGAAACTAGAGCTGGGATTAATAGATCCAGCGCAGACAGACTGTGGTCTCCACAGCTGCGCATCTCACAGCAGGAGGCTCTGCGCAAAAGTCACTGAGTCACTGAGTGAACCCAGGAGGAGCCAGTGCTGCAGCCTTAACCATAAAGGTAATGGTTAATACACGGATGTACAGCACATCCGCTCTGTCTTAAAAAACACAAAATTTAATAGCATCTGAAATAAACATGAAGTGTAATGGGCCCACAGCTCCACATAAACATGGTTGGAACTGAAAGGAAAACCACAGTAATGAGGCCTGGAAAAAGAACATCTCATTTTAATAAAAAAGAGGAAAATAGGTTTAATTCTGATATAATATATCTATTATATTTGTATACTCAGTTATACATCTTCAAATCTATGCTGTATCATATCAATCCTATACTGACCTACTTTTTTCCAATTATTACAATTATCACTCTTCTTCTTGCTTTCTGTTATTTGCTATATCTGCAACCCAGTCTCATCAGAAAATGTTCAATGGTAACGTTGGTCCACTTGGACCGACGTTACCATCTTACAATCTGGCCTCTCAGATTGTGAGATGGTAACATTTAGTCCTCCCATTGTTTTGCATTGGCGTGTTCTCACGTCACGTGACTCTCAAGCTCTCGTCTGCGGAGAGGAAAACATGGCGGAGATTCCTTGTTTTTTCAGATAAAAATATAATTTTGTAACTTAGTTTGGGCATAAAAATACATTCTGACACCATTTCTAGCGAGAAATGTGGTCTTTGCTTCCACAGTCTTCAGCCAGTTCGTGCTTATGATAAATATTTTAATAGTTATCACGCATGTTTTTATCGTTGCTATGATGGTTGCCATGGCACCACGGGCGCAGCTTGGTGTTTAAATCACAGTCCCTGCGTAGTGTCCTTCAGTGATCGTGAATGTTATTCATGTTATATAATAGTAATATTTGAGGCTAGATTACATCTCTAATGAGAAGGATCATGCGAGTCTGTTTATACCGAGGCCGGCCCGAGTGCGCGACCGGCCCGAGTCCGCGAGCCGAGCGGCCCGAGCGGCGCGAGCCGAGCGGCCCGAGTGCGCGAGCGGACCGAGTGCGCGAGCGGACATGACGTGTGGCTGTCGTAAAAACCCTATTTGTAAACAACCAGCCCTTTAACTCGGGGCTGCGTCATAAACACGGCGCGCTTGGAAGACCACGATGTCATCTTCCTTCTGTCAGGTAAGTAGTTTATTGTTTTTAAAGATCGTTACGATCTAGGTTTACAGTCCGAGTGCGGAGAGAGTCCGTCAATCCACACTATGGACGCTGTTCATCAGCTAATACGCCATTGTTAGCCACATGCTTCAGCCCACGGTAGCCTGTGCTACCTGGGAGGTGAATACATGGTTGTTGAAAGCAGTTCAAGACGCTTAGCTCATCATTGAGGGACGCTACAATATAAATATAAACATGAATTTGATTTATGAATGCTTTAGATTAATAAGGAGTGTATTTGTCTACCATTACTCCACACTATCAGGTCAATTTGGTTTAATGTATAGTATGCACTATGACAATAATGTTTCCATGTTATGGAGTTGCGATTCATTTTATAAAACAATTGCTATGTTCTGTTTTTTAATCAAGGAGGATCCAAGTGAAGCTACAGGAGTTTCATTAACGTCAACAACTTGGACCAAACAGTTTGTTTTGCTTGATGAAGAGCAGGAAGGGCAGCCTGGAGAGAAAGAGAAGCCGGGTTGAGCCCACTACCATCATCCACGTACCACGAGGAAGATGAGGGAGAGAAATGATCCTACCATTAAAGAGGTACTTTTAAGTTACATACCAGAAAAAACATTTTATATAATTTGCCAAATATACATTTTTATTAAATCCCCAAAGTACACTTGCTGAAATACAAGTTAATATCACACTGAAAGAATTTTGATCAATCATGCTTCCCTGCTGTGATTGTTTAACTAGGAAAACAACTTTTTCCACAGGAAGGCAAGTAAATTTAATGAATACATGTGCAAAGTTTTCCTCTGTTATGTATAATGATGACCCCCATCAAACATAATGTTAGCAATATTTACACCTTTTAATTTATACTGTTTATTTCTGTCTACATGTGTGAATTTGCCTTCATTAGTTTCAGAAAAGAGCGATGATGTATCGGTCAGTGGGCGGCAGCACGAGACTCCGCAAACTAGTCTGTAAGCAAAGCAGACGAAGGCATCGAGGTTGCGGCCTGCCATCATTGTTATTTTGCTTAAGGGACTGAATATGTTTCATGTAGAAATATTAGCATTTCCCTTATATCTACCAAAACTGCTTGTTTCACAGACTGCAGTTTTGTTTTGATCCGATGTGGTGTGCAAATACAACCGTATCTGCAATGGGTTGTGGGGCATTAACATTTGTAACTCTAATTTTGTTTTGACAGACTGTGAAAAGAACGTTGAGAACATCACCACTCTACAGGAAGACACAGTCCAGTAATGGGTGTCAGAAGTTCAGTAGTGAACGACAGGTACTGTGGAAAAATATGTGTCATTGTTGTACAATGTCCTTTGACTCTGTTTAAACAAGGTTAACACAAAAAGGTTTGATTGTAAACTGATATCGGTATGAATTCATGTTATTCTCCTCGTCAAAAGAAACAAACAATCCAAATTACCTGCAGAAAGCCCTTGATGGACGCTTCAGCTGCATCGTCAGACTGGTGAGACAGCAAGATGCCAACTTTAATGCCAATTTATTTGTGTAACATTCTGTGACCAAATGTATAGATAACTTTTTGTAGATTGTAAAAATAGATAACCCATTTATTACAAAAAAACTACACTAGAATTATCGCACTGCGTTGTATGACTCCGCTAACCAGAGCAGTGTCCGTCTACATATTTCTACATATTTTCTCTCATATAAATGACACTGTATCTCTTGACAACTGAAACCATAAGATGAGGTCAGTGTGGCCTTGACCTTTTTACTTTAAGACAAATACAAAGTTAGACAATCCGAAAACATGCAGTTATGCCTCCGGCGACTCGCTATTGCAGAGGCATTAAAACCGTAGTGTAGTAGATTGGATTTTATTGGTGTTACATTGGACATCTTGTATGGGTACACCAAAAAATATATTTGGTTTCACATTCTAGATGGCAATAAGCAGAGTCATCAACTCAGGAAAAATATTTCTGTAGAAAAGAAAGCCTTGTATGTGTGTATGTATACATACACACAAACGCACAATTGAGACGTTTTTGTCTTTTATCATATATTCTCAGGCAGTACTGATGCATTTACTGAGACGGGACGTGAGGGCCTACTCTGCGTGCTCAGAGTTCAAGCCCAGCAGGCTGCAGCGGGCCTGACATATTCTGGAACAGCAGCACAGTCTTTAGATGACTCCTCTGAAGATGAAAACATGGCGAGGTACTTCTCCACTGATGAAGAACTGTGAGGGCTGTGATTAGCTACACTCTCTTGCTACAAGGCTAATCATGCTGCTCCCTGGCAGCCTTAGGAAGGCATTAGCTTGCTGTGTGGTAGCTGTTAGCTTCAGCATTTTTAGTTTTTAGTGGCCTGTCTGACGTTTATGTTAAAAAAAAATCAGAGGGAACCATCTTCATAATTTAACACTATGGTTTGTTTGTGTCCTTCAGTTCTTCTCAAGAGAAGCAGTACAGGTGTGCCTCAGCTCCACGGTCCCTCCTGCAGCCTCCGCTCCTGATGCTAACCTCATGTCTCCATCACACCAAGCAGCAGACCTGGATTGACAGACCTTTCTCCAGAGCTGCCCCCTCCCTCTGAAACCCCCCTCTCCAAAACACTATTTGTGTAGTTTTTAAAGTATTTTTTGCATGAGAATTGTTGATCATAACATTTCCAGCAGATGCCTTAATATAATGTTTGTGCACAATAAATGACATTGATCATAACATAATGGTATTTCCTTGCACTTCTACACCATGATATTGTCAGATAAGATGCTGATTACATTAAAGCAGTGAATGCTCTGCTTTAAGCAACATAAACACACAATGATTCAATGGATCTGAAGTAGAATGGGCACATTACATTCTGTAGAGAATGCCTCAGTTATGGAAGTCAGAAAATAACTTTCTTTATCTGAGGTTCCAGTCATTTATAGTCACAGCAAAGCACACAGGTCTGGTTGTCTAAGTGGCGCCCATATCATATTGTTTAAGATGTGTAACATCAAGTTTGTGTTTCAGTGCAAAATTAGTCATTAGTCAAGAGTTCACCTTCTTCTTTACACTAAAATTAGGTGACCCAGATGTTTCACAATGCAATCTGATAAGGTCTTATGAGAAACATTCTTAACATTAAAGAAATCAACACAGAGGATAGCAATATCTGTTTGACTTTAATCCGTAGCTGATAATCAGCGGCCTGACTTATTCAAACACATTAATACTACAATGAATAAGGCAGGGGTTTTCCATCAGAAATCATTTCTGGGACATTAATTTAAAAGATCTCCAGTATAAGCAAATGTATTCTAAAATTGGTTTATATCCAAGTGTGAGGCTGTCCTGGCACATGGAAATAAGATATATATATATTGTTTGTATTAGCTTTCCCTCAGTTTAGTACTTGCACTTCTTGAAAAGCTCTATATAAATAAGATGTATTAATGTTTATACATTGCCCTCTAGTATATGTTTTCCTAAAAGTCACTGTAGATACAGAAATAACAGTATGGTTCAGGGGACAGTAAGTGGAAGCTGAAGGTAATTTCCATGTGCTCAAGAGAAACATAACGTGACGATATAGTTGATTTCTGATAGAAGGCCCTGCCTCATTCATTGTAGTATTAATGTGTTTGAATAAGTCAGGCTGCCGATTACCAGCTACTGATTAAAGTCAAACAGATATTGCTATCCTCTGTGTTGATTTCTTTAATGTTAAGAATGTTTCTCATAAGACCTTATCAGATTGCATTGTGAAACATCTGGGTCACCTAATTTTAGTGTAAACAAGATGGTGAACTCTTGACTAATGACTAATTTTGCACTGAAACACAAACTTGATGTTACACATCTTAAACAATGATATGGGCGCCACTTAGACAACCAGACCTGTGTGCTTTGCTGTGACTATAAATGGCTGGAACCTCAGATAAAGAAAGTTATTTTCTGACTTCCATAACTGAGGCATTCTCTACAGAATGTAATGTGCCCATTCTTCTTCAGATCCATTGAATCATTGTGTGTTTATGTTGCTTAAAGCAGAGCATTCACTGCTTTAATGTAATCAGCATCTTATCTGACAATATCATGGTGTAGAAGTGCAAGGAAATACCATTATGTTATGATCAATGTCATTTATTGTGCACAAACATTATATTAAGGCATCTGCTGGAAATGTTATGATCAACAATTCTCATGCAAAAAATACTTTAAAAACTACACAAATAGTGTTTTGGAGAGGGGGGTTTCAGAGGGAGGGGGCAGCTCTGGAGAAAGGTCTGTCAATCCAGGTCTGCTGCTTGGTGTGATGGAGACATGAGGTTAGCATCAGGAGCGGAGGCTGCAGGAGGGACCGTGGAGCTGAGGCACACCTGTACTGCTTCTCTTGAGAAGAACTGAAGGACACAAACAAACCATAGTGTTAAATTATGAAGATGGTTCCCTCTGATTTTTTTTTAACATAAACGTCAGACAGGCCACTAAAAACTAAAAATGCTGAAGCTAACAGCTACCACACAGCAAGCTAATGCCTTCCTAAGGCTGCCAGGGAGTAGCATGAGTAGCATTGTAGCAAGAGAGTGTAGCTAATCACAGCCCTCACAGTTCTTCATCAGTGGAGAAGTACCTCGCCATGTTTTCATCTTCAGAGGAGTCATCCAAAGACTGTGCTGCTGTTCCAGAATATGTCAGGCCCGCTGCAGCCTGCTGGGCTTGAACTCTGAGCACGCAGAGTAGGCCCTCACGTCCCCTCTCAGTAAATGCATCAGTACTGCCTGAGAATATATGATAAAAGACAAAAACGTCTCAATTGTGCGTTTGTGTGTATGTATACATACACACATACAAGGCTTTCTTTTCTACAGAAATATTTTTCCTGAGTTGATGACTCTGCTTATTGCCATCTAGAATGTGAAACCAAATATATTTTTTGGTGTACCCATACAAGATGTCCAATGTAACACCAATAAAATCCAATCTACTACACTACGGTTTTAATGCCTCTGCAATAGCGAGTCGCCGGAGGCATAACTGCATGTTTTCGGATTGTCTAACTTTGTATTTGTCTTAAAGTAAAAAGGTCAAGGCCACACTGACCTCATCTTATGGTTTCAGTTGTCAAGAGATACAGTGTCATTTATATGAGAGAAAATATGTAGAAATATGTAGACGGACACTGCTCTGGTTAGCGGAGTCATACAACGCAGTGCGATAATTCTAGTGTAGTTTTTTTGTAATAAATGGGTTATCTATTTTTACAATCTACAAAAAGTTATCTATACATTTGGTCACAGAATGTTACACAAATAAATTGGCATTAAAGTTGGCACCTTGCTGTCTCACCAGTCTGACGATGCAGCTGAAGCATCCATCAAGGGCTTTCTGCAGGTAATTTGGATTGTTTGTTTCTTTTGACGAGGAGAATAACATGAATTCATACCGATATCAGTTTACAATCAAACCTTTTTGTGTTGACCTTGTTTAAACAGAGTCAAAGGACATTGTACAACAATGACACATATTTTTCCACAGTACCTGTCGTTCACTACTGAACTTCTGACACCCATTACTGGACTGTGTCTTCCTGTAGAGTGGTGATGTTCTCAACGTTCTTTTCACAGTCTGTCAAAACAAAATTAGAGTTACAAATGTTAATGCCCCACAACCCATTGCAGATACGGTTGTATTTGCACACCACATCGGATCAAAACAAAACTGCAGTCTGTGAAACAAGCAGTTTTGGTAGATATAAGGGAAATGCTAATATTTCTACATGAAACATATTCAGTCCCTTAAGCAAAATAACAATGATGGCAGGCCGCAACCTCGATGCCTTCGTCTGCTTTGCTTACAGACTAGTTTGCGGAGTCTCGTGCTGCCGCCCACTGACCGATACATCATCGCTCTTTTCTGAAACTAATGAAGGCAAATTCACACATGTAGACAGAAATAAACAGTATAAATTAAAAGGTGTAAATATTGCTAACATTATGTTTGATGGGGGTCATCATTATACATAACAGAGGAAAACTCTGCACATGTATTCCTTCAATTTACTTGCCTTCCTGTGGAAAAAGTTGTTTTCCTAGTTAAACAATCACAGCAGGGAAGCATGATTGATCAAAATTCTTTCAGTGTGATATTAACTTGTATTTCAGCAAGTGTACTTTGGGGATTTAATAAAAATGTATATTTGGCAAATTATATAAAATGTTTTTTCTGGTATGTAACTTAAAAGTACCTCTTTAATGGTAGGATCATTTCTCTCCCTCATCTTCCTCGTGGTACGTGGATGATGGTAGTGGGCTCAACCCGGCTTCTCTTTCTCTCCAGGCTGCCCTTCCTGCTCTTCATCAAGCAAAACAAACTGTTTGGTCCAAGTTGTTGACGTTAATGAAACTCCTGTAGCTTCACTTGGATCCTCCTTGATTAAAAAACAGAACATAGCAATTGTTTTATAAAATGAATCGCAACTCCATAACATGGAAACATTATTGTCATAGTGCATACTATACATTAAACCAAATTGACCTGATATTGTGGAGTAATGGTAGACAAATACACTCCTTATTAATCTAAAGCATTCATAAATCAAATTCATGTTTATATTTATATTGTAGCGTCCCTCAATGATGAGCTAAGCGTCTTGAACTGCTTTCAACAACCACGTATTCACCTCCCAGGTAGCACAGGCTACCGTGGGCTGAAGCATGTGGCTAACAATGGCGTATTAGCTGATGAACAGCGTCCATAGTGTGGATTGACGGACTCTCTCCGCACTCGGACTGTAAACCTAGATCGTAACGATCTTTAAAAACAATAAACTACTTACCTGACAGAAGGAAGATGACATCGTGGTCTTCCAAGCGCGCCGTGTTTATGACGCAGCCCCGAGTTAAAGGGCTGGTTGTTTACAAATAGGGTTTTTACGACAGCCACACGTCATGTCCGCTCGCGCACTCGGGCCGCTCGCGCACTCGCGCCGCTCGGGCCGCTCGGCTCGCGCCGCTCGGGCCGCTCGGCTCGCGGACTCGGGCCGGTCGCGCACTCGGGCCGGCCTCGGTATAAACAGACTCGCATGATCCTTCTCATTAGAGATGTAATCTAGCCTCAAATATTACTATTATATAACATGAATAACATTCACGATCACTGAAGGACACCACGCAGGGACTGTGATTTAAACACCAAGCTGCGCCCGTGGTGCCATGGCAACCATCATAGCAACGATAAAAACATGCGTGATAACTATTAAAATATTTATCATAAGCACGAACTGGCTGAAGACTGTGGAAGCAAAGACCACATTTCTCGCTAGAAATGGTGTCAGAATGTATTTTTATGCCCAAACTAAGTTACAAAATTATATTTTTATCTGAAAAAACAAGGAATCTCCGCCATGTTTTCCTCTCCGCAGACGGGAGCTTGAGAGTCACGTGACGTGAGAACACGCCAATGCAAAACAATGGGAGGACTAAATGTTACCATCTCACAATCTGAGAGGCCAGATTGTGAGATGGTAACATCGGTCCAAGTGGACCAACGTTGCCATTGAACATTTTCTGATGAGACTGGGTTGATATCTGGGCAGTGGCTGTACTCACCATATTGACTGGATGCTGAACGCTCCTTCTGCTATGATGCAAAGTCAGTAAGCATTTTTACTCAAGCACCATAATTAGGAATAGTTTGGAGGTACCTGTACATTTTGTCTTTCCATTTCATGCCACTTCATATTTCAACTTTTCGATCCACTGTTAAACAGACAAGGTTTCTAATCTTTTGCAAAATATAGCCTAAACAACAAATAATATATTTTTATGAATTAACCAAAAAAAGGTTTTATTATTTTTTAAGTAACACTTTTATCAGGAATCCAGTAAATACATTACATTTCATTTAGCTGACGCATATAATAATATAATATCTAACATGCTGAAACATTCTCCATAATAGTTACTTTAATATGTTGTTGCCTACTTAAAGTATATTTCTGTTGTATTGTGGTCAGACATGATGTATGTATGCATGTAGTACCTTTGCAGAAGTGTTTGGTGGGATAGTAAAATGTATTAAAAACCACTTTGCTATATTATTGCTCAAAATCTTCTTTTAATGCATTAAAAGTTCAACACAACTTGCAAAGAGGGCAAAAATCCATGCCAGTAAAAATCTCTGCATGTGCCACTTATGCTATCATGACATGCACAATGAAACCAGGCTATTGAATCATCAGAAGATGAATCTACAGATTGAACGTTATTCAACTATTACATTAAAAAATATTCCCACAGGTTTTCACAAAAACCTCAAACAATAACAAGACATATTTTTATCTCTTTTTTTTTTTTTTAAAGCACAGTACAGAAAACAAACAACATAATTCAGCGTCAGCAGTTTCTCTGCAACTGCACCGGCTTAGGGAGTTCATTTGTATCAGGAACTTCACAGAGAAAACTCACAATTTTGTGCAAATTCCACAGTAGTTTGTAGTATCATCAAATTTTATAAAAAATGATTGCATATCATTCAATTTTCAAATAAATACTGTACATAGTTCGCGGAACCTCTGGTGTAGGCTCTGTTTGTGCAATCACGCAGTTTGTATTAGAGATGATCACATTTATGCAATATTAGTTTACCGACATTAACAAGATGAATGCTTGTACCCTCTAATTTACCGTAACTTACCAGTTCAAAACAGACAATCAAAGTAGGATTGTTATTTTTGTCTGGTTAAACAACAAAGGTTGAGAACCACTTTGTATCAAACAGTGTGAGCATGAAGTCCAAGCTCTATGATGAGTAGTAGTGAATTCACCATAAACGTATCACCATGCAATTCTACACCAAACAGATGCATACGATTCATGCTGTGTTGCAGCACTTACTGCACTGTAACACATCAGGCCAACTTTAATCAGAATCAAAACCAGTATCTGTGTGTCTTAGGGTAACTGTTTGAGTTTGTGACAGTTTGTGATCAGCTGGGCCGCAGGATGGTTGATTTCCAACTGGTGATTTGAGACAGGACGTTAGCTACGTGTCACCTACAGGAATGTTTGATGGTGCCCGTCTGGGAATTGGTGCTTATTATGGTTTGGTTTGTTAACTTTGTGCCACAGTGACAGTATCAGTGTATACCCATCAGTGTCTCACCAGTAGACAGGACACAACATACATTGATTTTACACTCTGAAATCTTTAAATGACGTGTTCAAGGTGCTGGTGACATCACTTCCTTTTCCTTCCCAGCATATTGTGACTGTAGGCTTTGTATTCCATGCAAGTCTGGTATCTTTCCCTTTTTCAAAACAACGAGGCAACAGTTTTTAACTCAAAGCACCTCCGACCTTAGATTGATTGGATTTCTAGAATAGTAACAATAAAATGTTCTAAAAGTACTATTACAGCATTGTCTTTACACTGTTGACTAGCAATTCCAAGCAAGCTAGTTTAGCACAGCAGTTTCTTATGAAAATAACAACCAGTAGAAGAGACACATTGAGACTGATTCTAAAACAAAATGTATTTTTTCAATATGCATGCAGTCTGTGTGTATTTACCGCATGCACCAACGGAAACATTGTAACTAGCTAACAATACACTGGCACTGGATACCTTTCTATTATTTTACACAGTGGTGGGTAGTTGATCAATCTGCTCAATTGTATGACAATCTTTTGGTATTCCATTTCACATGGTAATTTAAAGCTTATGTTTTACTGATAAAAGGCACAATATTTAAAGCAATGAGAATTTATGATTTTTATCCCTGAAAAGTTTTTGTTTCTCTGAATCAGTATTGCAAGTCTGCTTATTTACAAACTAGACATTCAAATACAAATAATCGATACACCTTACAAAATTGTGTGTATCAATTGTTGCTACAAATTGAGATGTAATTTTAAAAAACTATTCTAAGACTAAAAATAAGCTTATTTGAGTACATCAGTATGACTGTGGAAGCACTAAACACTGGAATAAACTGATTATCTGTGCAAGTAAGACTTGTAGACAGTGCTGTTTGAATATTTCCAGATCCTAAATCATGTGTTTGAACCCTACACAATTCAGGTTTATTCTTAAATTACCAGCTGCAAAAAGATCACGCCCTCCCAACCCCCATCATGCTAAAGAAAAACTCACATTCAAACTATTACGAATAAGCTAAGGTATGAAATTGTTTGAAATAGTTTTTTATGGTATTTATTTAGTCTCAAAGTGTGCGCAAATAATAATCATGCCACACTTTTAATAAGAGAGCACAGAACAGTATATGCAAGTGCAAAACCATACCCACTAGCGCATAGGGAAGGGATGGGCAAATCCTACTCCCCTAAACCTTGCGCCTCCATGACTGCAGGGTAAGAATCGTTGTGCATTCGTATCATATGCACGGGCATGGTTTTTAACGTGCGTGCAGTTTGAGACAAAATAAACTCCATTGTTTTTCTCTGAAACACTATTCTAGCAAATATAATGCCTAACTACAAACAATCTGGAGCCCAGAGTATTTTGTACACAAATGTTGAATCACATGACTCCTTGTATAAGAGCTGCTGATGTCTGCTTTGTAGTTTTGTTTGGATATTGTTCTATTTTTTCCATTACATTAACTAGTCTTTTAACAGCAACACCAATGATGCTGATTTATTGCTCCAGTCTCTATCTAGGCTTGTGCAGGCTATTAGAGCAGCACATCAGCCTCTGACTCCTAAATCTGTTGTCAAAAGCAGCACAAACAGCCACCGAATGACAGAGATCAATGGTTGGTAGCATCACTAATGGAGAGAATGTAAGAATAATGAAGAGAAGGAGGAGGTGGAGAGATGACACTCAACTCTGCCACTTAAAACATTAAGTGTAGCACAGACACTGAGAAAGTGGAAAAGCAGCCACACACACAGAGCAAGTGTCCAACTCTGCGTAATGGCTGTAAATGCAACCAGTTGGAATCTGTGTATAATGGCTGCAGTCTGCTGTTTATCCTCTCTTAGTCATACTAAAGAATTGTGAGTATTTTCATCACGTCCACTCTCTGAGATTGTTGTGAATGATGGAAGACTTTTTCTGAAGAGAGACAATCGCATTTTTGGTACATTTAATATAGTAGAATTGGCTCATTCTGAATTGATAGATAATACAAAAACTGTCTCAAATGGTGACTTCTTTGATCACAGGCATTATAACATACTTCTACCATGTGTGTTTGCCCGTATTTGATCCCTGTCACTGCCCAAACCCCGGTTGGCCCCTGACGGGTGTAAACCTCTCCTGGCCCTTCGACACGAGGACTCAGCTACACCAAATGCTCAAACTGAGGAATTTAAGGATTGTCTAGTGTGTGGAACAAGGTCATGCTCACCCACTGCATCGTTTACACCTACCTACGCTAACACATTTACTGTGGGTGTTGTTTGGGCTCCAGAAGGCTTTGTTATCCAACATTCACATTTGTGTCACTAGGAAACCCTTGCTACAGTCATCTATGAACAAACACACACACACACACCCAAAACATGTGTTTGAACTGTTTGACCTTGTGCATTGACTAAATTAGAAAATAAATATATTTCCTAGAACAATAGATTCATTGAAAAGCTATTTTCTGTGGTTTTAAATGTGATGTTGCTCTTAAATCAAGCCATCAAGTTGTATGGCATACAATGGTTGTAGAACGACTAAATGTTGTTGTTGGACAGTTATATAATGGCTTATTGCTTACAATGTTTAGGTTGTAAGGTGAATTAGTTATATAATTCTTTCAACGAAAGAAAAACTGTATTTTTTAACCTGGGTCTTATTCTCATATACGTGGCCATTCTGATGTTTCTAGCAGTGGCTAATGGTTACAATTACATTTAGTCATTTGTTGAACACTTTACTCCAAAGTGAGTTAGAAGTGAAGCTTCAAAACAGCAGGAGTGTTAAGTAAGAATTGAGTGCTAAATATTTTCACTAAGACAAAGTGGAAATCAGAAAAAAAAAAAAGGAGGTGTGGCCAGCAAAGCATTAGATTTGGATTGACGGGAGAAAATAGAAAGATAAATTTAGACATGTGAAGTTAGCTTAATTCATAGTCAGAATGGCCACATTTAAACCCAAGTTATAAAATACTAAAATGTCCCTGTATTAAGCATTAACAAACAGCCACCATCACAAAGAAACTTTGACAATGGCTTCTTCTGTAGAGATAGAATATAAACATTTTTGCATTTAATAATTTAATCCTAGTTCAAATTTAAATGTTCTGTCGAACAATAGTTAAATGTGTGTGGATTCTCTCAGCTTTTCCATGAATTCATTTTAATGTAAGATAAGGTTTTGAATGAGGTTGGTCAGGGGGTCGATTGTGTTTTAATATTCCACATCTATTTGAATATTGTTGACTTGATAAGTCGTAGGTTTTGCTGCTGAGTGCATCCAGGCATCAGCCAAGATCATTTAGCTTCTCTCTGATAATTTTCAAACAAGTCTAAGCCGAAACACACCAGCCTTTCTGCTGACCGGATGGCCCTCAGGATGAGAGACAGAGACTGGTTCATGGTGCTGTGGCAAAGCACTTCCTTGTCGGTTGTGTTGTGTTTGACTGCTTTGCTGGAGACGTTGCAGTGCAGGGCAGCTTCCTGTGAGAACCTCAGGACGGAAAACAGAGGAGTCTTTCCAGGGAGGCTGTATAACAGGTTCCTGCAGAGGAGAGAGAGAGAGAGAAGGCATGGTAAACATGCTATCAGCAAATGAAAGGATAGGTTCGTTGCAAAGAAGACTACAAAATCACCCATTCGGGGTTTATTGTAGCACACAAACTGAAGAATTTAAGTGAGGTAATGTATTGTCTTTGCACAACGTGTGGCAAATGATTCTAAGGTGACAAATGTCCCCGTTCTATATGCAAATAATCAAGATCGCCATTTGTGAAAACCAAATGATGTTGTTTTTACCAGGTCTGAGTTTACAGATGTGTCAAATGACGAATAACGGTGTTTGTGTTGGTGTAGGTGCGTTTGTGTTAGCAAGAGCAGGTGATAGAGTCAGAGAGAGACAAAAGAGAGCAAGTGGAGTCAGGAGGAGTTGTATGAATAAATGAATAAATGAAAACACAGCTATGAAATTTTACTAATTTCAAAAAAGTATCAGTTATTATGTGTTGCCCAGTGTTGACATTCTGTTGGTGGCTATAAACAAATCAACAAATGGACACTGAGAAGCTAGAAATGATGTACAAACTGTAGCTGGTCAGAGCTAAGTCAGTGTGTGAGTCAGAATGGACTCAATGAAATAGTGTATCTAATATGATATATGTAATACATAAAGTGCCCACCTATTATTTATAGAGCGGTCTCAAGGAGGCAGACCGCTATATTAGCAAAATTAGATGTGACAAAATCGGCCAAACAATCATCAACCAACACTGGACTCAGTCAATCGCTGATAGACAATGTATTTGTTCAATCCCAATGGATCATGCATGTGATGGTTGCAGGCTAAGGGCAGAGGATGAGACCTGTTATTGACTCAAGGGCCAATTTAAGTCTCAGCTCTACGTCAGACGAGTTGCAGTCACCTTAGGGGGTAGTGATGTACTCCGTTCATCATGAACCACATGAAAACGAAGAAAACATTTAGTATATTCCTAAAAGAGAGATTACTGCATACTGAATTAATTTTAGTAGTCTTAACATGTGGTTACTACATCAATGTAATATTTAATAAAAAACGTAATGTTTCACCCCACACCGCTTCCACTGAATAGACACTCAACCATAGTACTGCTAATCAGTTAACATCAACAACAACAGTATCTCAGTATAAAACACAAGCGCTCACCACTTAAAACCTTGCCTTAATACCTGTCCTATAAATCAACACTTTAATAAAAATACTGAATGAAAAGATGAACTCCATGGGTTGTTTCACTTATGCTATTTTATAATAATCATTTATTTTGTTTATCTTACAAAGTAATGCAAGTTAACTTTGAAGAAAACATAGTGCCCTTGGTGCAGCATATTTTAGAACTGCGGTGTCCCATAAGGAACAAACACAGCTAGGATCCCTGGTGACTCCACAATGCAGAAGCACCAGAGGTACATTCAAGCATCTGCCTTTGATAAACAGAAAGTTCAAAGAGGACATACAGTCAAAGCCTAATCATATTGCATACAAAACTCTACTCATCCCTTTTAAAGCAATTAATGGCCTCAGTTCAAACTATTTTAAGAACTTATAAGCCCCAAGGGCTCTGCTGGTTAATGCCAGATCACAGCTGGTGGCTGGAACAGTCAAGCAATTGAGATCAGTCAGGAAACATCCTCTGCATCTTTTAAATCTCCTCTTAAAACATTTGTTTTTATATAAACCCTTTATACATGTTTTATTTTGTGTGTAATCTGATAATCATTTTTATTCATATTAAGCATTTAGTTACGTGCAAGACAAATACGGTTTATTATTACACCATTATTAATATGAATTGAAATCCACAGCATCCGCCAATCCTGAAAGTTTGCAACTGTTTACACATGTAAAGTCAAGTCAAGGTGAATTATAGCCCGATGTCACAGATTAGGACTCAAAGGGCTGCACATCGGTAGTATTCAGGAGATTGACATTTTGGGATTGTAAAAGGAGTGAGTTATGTTTTCTTAAGGTCAGATCCAGCGTGAACAGTATATTAAAATAAGTTCAGGAATAATAAGAACATGATCACATTTTCAGCAGCAAGTTAACGTGTAATATGCTAATAGTTGATTTAGTTAAGTCAGTGGAAAGAAGCCTCCCTGATCATTTTGAGTATTAAAATGATCAGTATTATTATTATCATAACTGGTGCTGCTATCATTAATATCATAACATCTTAAATATCACTCTTAGTATTTTCATTTTAACAAACTGGCTGACGGAGCTCAGAAATGACAGTTACAATATTTCCTGTTCTCTCTTCTCTCACTCTCCCCTAACACTAACCCCCTAACACCCTAACACCCTAACCCTGTTTTCTCTTTCCTCTTTTCCACCCACCATTCTTCTCTCATCCCAACCGGTAGAGGCAAATGGCTGCCTACATTGAGTAACTCTTTTAGAGACTTCTTCCTGTTCAAATTTAGAGTTTTTCTTTCCCTCCAAAGTCCCCAAGGTGTGGGAACTGTTGGGTTTCTATCTCAGTGGTTCTCAACCTTTTTTCAGTGATGTAGCCCCTTTGAAAAAAAAATTCAGCCGGGTACCACCTAACCAGGGCAAAGCATTTTTGGTTGAAAGAAAGATGCAATACACAGTGCTGTGCCATTAGTGTCTGATTTTAATAAACCTTGTAACTAGACACTTTCTCTCTCTCTTGAACTATTTCGAAATAAAATGATATGAAAATAACTAAAGACTAAAAAATAAATAATTATCTCAATTATAAATAAAGATTTGTGCACATAAAAATAATTATCAACTTAAAGTGACCTTTTTTTCGATCATAATAAAGATGTTCTCAAACTGAACTCATGAACTTTATTATAGATAAACACTTCTTCACAAAAAAATAAATCATTAACTTAATTTTAAATAAAAGATTAGCTCAAAATATTTTTTTTAAATATGTATCATCCTATATCTTCTTTATGGATCGAAAAGAATACTAACTATCTAAATTTACAAACTGATAGCACTTAAGATTACATTGTTGCATTGAGCTGAGTGAGTGCTTTTGCATTTACATTTTAGTGAGAAACGTGTGCTTATGCTTCACTGAGGATCTTTGTCAGTCTTGGTGGCAGGGAAGCAACTGCTGTGATCAAGCTCTTCTCCATGCACAGTCTCTTTCTTTGCTTTGTTTTGATCACACTCATTGCAGAGAAGGAGGCCTCACATAAATGTGTGGAGGCAAAGGGTAGTAAGCTCCTCCAAAGCTTTCCGTCCCAGGTCTGGGTGCTCCTGCTTCAAACACACCCAAAACTTTGTGAGTGTGGATGTGGCAAACTTCATCTGGAGGCCACGGGCAGATGACACTTCCAGGAGTTTTTCCTGATAAGTGACAGGTAGCTTGTTTCTTTTTGCTTTGGGGAGGCTTTTCGCATCGTTTCTTGAGATGACCTGAATTCAGAAACTACCTCTTAAAAAACCTCAGGTGGTTTACCAACATGACTTTCATGTTTTGTCTGGAGATACTGCTGAAGATGTGTTGCCTTAATGCCATTGTAGCTAATATATCCCCATAGAAAAAACACAAAGTGTTAATCACCCAAACTATGTTATTGTTAATATTGTTGAAGTATCTTTCTGTTATTTTTATTGTGAAATATTTGCTCGCTTTAAGGTCAGACAATTTCATTGCCGTTTTTTTTTATTAAATGCTTTTATTTTGAAAGTGTTCTGGTAGAGATGCGGAGTTCCTGTTATGAATTTGTAACTTCACAACGGAAAAGTGTGATTTAGCGCCCCTCCGAAGAGGCACAAGCTCTCACGGTGTTGTTTAGGGAAGTTTCAAATAAACCTGAAAACATCAGTTAAAGTCTCGACCTTCTTGTGAATACTGACGGAATTTTGCTGGCTCTGGTCTCGCCTTCTTTGGCAATTGTCCCTCCGTGTTTCAGCGGCATTGCTGCTTAGCTTCAACCCAAACTCCAGAGTTTTCAAGGCGGCACTGCAGTGATGACAGGTGATGAGAGGTGGCGTGTACCAGGTTGGGTCAAGCCATCGGAATGGGGGAGACTCTGGGTTTTTAGGTTAATGAAATTGAATAGCCTACTGAATATAAAATTCAGTTCATGAACTTAAAC
The DNA here is from genome assembly GCF_947347685.1 of Pleuronectes platessa. NCBI lineage: Eukaryota > Metazoa > Chordata > Actinopteri > Pleuronectiformes > Pleuronectidae > Pleuronectes > Pleuronectes platessa. The sequence goes on along the minus strand of NC_070634.1, from coordinate 4,015,122 downwards.
TTATATTTTATTGAATATTTATTAAATAACAAATTTTAAAGGATTTTTGAATGGATGCTAATTTGAAAATCTCACGTACCCCCAAGTACCTTCAAGTACCCCCAGGGGTACGCGTACCCCCATTTGAGAACCACTGTTCTATCTTACTGTGTTTAAAGTGCTTTGATATAATGGATGTTGTAATTTTGACACTGTACAAATAAAATAAAATTGAAAAGTGAAAAGTGAATGTGTCAATTGAATGAAGAAATGTTCCAATATCAGCAAGAATACGACGTATCCTAAAATGAAACAGTGACTGTGCATGTTGTTCACTTACTCAAGAAAGTAGTTGTGTTCCTTACAAACCATGTTAGTCACAATGCTGATTCAAATGGTTGAAAAAGGTGCTGATTGTTACATTGCAGATTTTGGCAGCTTTATCACAAAAAACTAATATTTGTGTCAATCGACCTGGAGCCTATTACATTTGTTGGGCCAGAGCCCAGCTGGGGGGCCACCAGACACTGGAGCCGAGAGGAACAAAGGGTTGTTAAACTTTGGGCGGGAAAACATCCTCCTGCAGGCTCAAGAATCTCCCCCTGGTGGTGGAAAAATGTCCTGGGGTTTTCCCAGAAACCCCTGCTCAGTTCCAAGCCCCGCCCACTCAGATCCATTTCTGACACTCAATTGGCTTAAAGCCAGCATCATCCTATGACCAACTCCTCAAGGAGGAGGACCTCTCAGGTAGAACAAAACCACTGAGACATCAATAATCGTAGCCATTTTACCCTGCACTGAAGACATCACCAGACCCCTTCGGGTCTTCAGCTGATTTAGTTGCTAAAGGGGGCAACCAGAATTACAGACGTTTGTTTTATTTCCATCTTCTTTTATTTCCTTATTCAGTCGACGTTTTATTTTGATAGGACTTTTTGTTATTTTAACTTGAAGAGGCCGCGCACCGGAACTCGCTCGCCGGTCGAGCATCACAGACTTTCTTTCCAAATCCACAGCGGCGTTACCGCTGTTCATCCCTGCAGAAGAGACGAAGCTGAATTCCGTTCCAAGAGCAAGAGAAGTTTGCTCGATTCGGCCCAGCGCTGATCTCCGTTGCAACCACGAGACCCACCGGAGCACCGCTTAAGAGGCCAGGACACTGATTTTGTTTTCCAGGAATCCGCCCGTTCGCACGCATCCTGAGGTTTAACGAGACATTCACTGGACTCCCGGAAATCCGCGCCCCACGCGCAAGCAACACCGCGGAGGTCACAGTAAGAGGCTTTATTGTCTGGGCAGAGACTAGTTTAAATACTTAGCGTGTCATTTGTTTGATTGTATGTTTGTTTGTAGATCGCTGATCTGTTTTTAGCCGTTACACGGCGGACCGAGACGTCACATCCGGTTCCTTTGTCTACTGTGTTTTCGAGAAGCGCGCGGTAACGAGCCGTCGCTTCCTCTTAACGTGTTACCGTCAGAGATATTGTGCGGAGATTTACATCTGTTAAAAGATGAATCTCACGTAACTGGACTGCCTGCTTCGCTAGTAGTTGTCTCTGACGATGTTTCCTGAGCTCTCTCTCTCTCTTTCTCCTAAACCTGTTTATACACACATCCGATCTGTATTTAGAATACAGTTCATGTAACATAGTTAAATCTATATTCAGAGAGGCTGGACACATCTGGAAGCCATGCGGCCCAACGCCAAAGCAGAGACAAAGAATTCTCTTTGTCTGAAAATCCCTTGGTGTAATTCATGTGACGACCACCAGTGTGAGCTCCGGCCACATGGTGTCATTAACATAGACTCCATTTTGAATAACGCAAGTTAAACCACAATTTGGAATCTATTATTGCCACGCCTCCTCTCTCCCTCTCCTCCCATTCTGGCTCTAAATTCATAACGGCTTTGCCATTTTGTTTTGTAGTCAATCCGCCATTTTGAGAGTTTTTAGGCCTTGATTCCACGAATCATGATCGGCCGCCATCTTAGATGTGACGTGACTGCGTCATCGCCACGCCCCCTTCCTTTTCTCTCTCTCTCGCTCTCTTACACACACACACAGACACACCCACACAGACACAGAGACACATTGATAGACAGACAGATACACACACACAGATACACATAGATGAATACATGTGTTTTTCTAAATTGTGATAAGCGGCTGCTGTTGTTATCTTTGAAATATGGGAGTTTGTTAAAATGATGAATCATTAAATAACACTAACTTTATTTCACATGCATACACATAGACACACACACACACAGAGAGACACTTTGACACAGACACACACCGAGACAGACATACATAGGTAGACCGCCGGTTTTACATGTATTTTCTGAATTGTGATAAGTGCTGCTGCTGTGTTTATCTTTGAAATATCGGAGCTTGTTAAAATGATGAATCATTGAATAACATTAACTTTATTTCCCCTTTTTAATAAATACTTTTGTAATTAAAGTATTTGTATTTCTGTGATTATTTGTGCATGTGTATGTGAATACAGCTGGATTACTATAGCCTGTGCTCGAACTTAGAAGCCTTCACTGTTAATTAAATAATTATTAATATTAAATATTGAGATTATTGATTTGACATTTATCATTATGAGACTGATATTTATAGATTGACTCGTTGGTCCCTGTAACCAGGGTGGTGCCCCGCGACAATAAGCAATGATTACAGATTTGTATTATTCTTAATTGATAATTTTATTGTTTTCATTAATTATTTTAACTATTATTAATGGATAACCGTATCATTTCTAATTAAATGTGTTACATTTCTTAATTAATAGCTTTATCATTTTTGATTATTTTTAAGAAATAATTGTTATTTTAATAATCATATTTCATGATTATTAATAATTAGCCAACGTCAATTCTACTCCTACTATTGCACAACACATTTACCTGGACAACCAAAGCTTAACCACTGTGATAATGTGATTGATATTGTCCTTGACTAAAGGGAAGACAATAACAACTGAAACAATGGCATATGAAAACATTTCCAACCTCTGCTTAGTTTTCTGTCCTTAAAGAGCCCTCCTGTCTGAGTCTCTTTGTCTTCCTGTCAGGATGCATACACATAAAGCAAAGCACACATATATAAAAAGCGGCAAGCCTTCAGGGGGTCGCAGAGGCGTCGTTTGTAGGTCAAAATGGCAGCGACTGTGGAGGGCTGCTCTCCTCGGGCCTCAAGTCAATTGATTTCTCTTAAAGTGGCTGAATGGACAGTCTTAGGGAGTAAATGGAGCGATTCTTCATCTGTTAAGACACACGTAGTGAGCTGTAGGCTGTGAAGCAACACTCACCTTCAAAACACAATTCAGACTCAAAGTCAGAGTTCGGGAGTTATTCTGTATCAACTTCACTACTTAACACAAGGGACTCCAGTGAGGCCAGTCCAGAGGGATAAGGGCATTAAGAAAATTGTATTTGTCGGAAAAATTGGCAGGGAGAATTATTTATAAAATGTTACATGATACAACATTTTTTGCAGAGTGTGAACAGCTATCTTATTCACCACATTGTCCATGCTCTCTGACTTTGTTCTTGATGGGGGGGGGGGGGGATTTTAGCACAAAACACTGTTGCTCATGAATTCAGTGTTTTTGGCAGCCGCTCTCATAATTAAAATTTCTGACCAGCACATGAACACAAAAGTCAGCAGAAGACTCAAATGAGTTGTGTTCATCAGCCTCACCCTCCAAGGATAAAAAATACCTTAGCCACAAATAAACAGAGTGACTAATGTCTCAAGTTATTTTCAAGGTTGATTTTCATACCTATACTCTGAAACAAAAAGTGTGGCTGCCAGAAAGGAACAAGACATTTTGGCATGGCACATTAGAAAAAGCAGTGGTGTAAAATGATGGAAATAAGGTTGGCTGAATTCCATTTCACTGCCTCTGTGTCAGGATCCTGATACTGTGCACGCTGGCTAACTGCTGCGGCTTCCTGGACACTTGAACAGAGCAAATCCGTTGCTCCATCTGCTGTGTAAAAGATTAGATTATGTTTAGCAAAAAAAGTTTCTCTACATCCGCTGTCGGTGTTTTTTAAAGTATCTTACTTTCTATGAACTATAAGTAGGCAAGTCAAATTTGCATTTGCATGAGCTAGTGTTTTATCCACGTTTGGGCCGCAGAAAAAATTATCACAACACAGATATGTTCACATTGACAGTGTTGATTTGGCTGTAATAGCAAACAGATTCAGTTGGTGCCTGTTGAGAGCAGTGAGATTGAGTCAGAGCAGTAAAGGTGCCAGCAGTGAAAGAAAAATATTGAGCTGAAAGACCCTAAAATGCTCTGGGGAGCTGAAGGGAATTAAAAGGGTAATAATATTGTCTAGTTGTTCATAATTTGATTAAAGCAGCAATTAATTACGTATGCTCATACAACTCATCATAAATATAACAGTATGTATTAATGCAGATTTGGGGAGGAAACTAAAATATGTGGCTTGGGTCAAAACAAGAAACAGATCATAGTTTAAAGCTTATAAAAAGAGACGTTGTGAATATAGATGAGCTAGGACCCAACCCTTGCTCCTGTCTTGCTCCATAAAGGACACACGACTTTCCATCTTGGTTTTGAACTATAGCACTCTATGTAAATTGTGTAGAAGTGAATCAGTCAGCATTGTTTTAGTTTCAAGAGACGTGATTTTTCAGCTGATAGGTAAATTATCTTAAAACATGCAAAAACGTCAGTTTGGGTTTCAATGACAAAGAACACAAAATTAATTTTGGTGGAATGAACCATTCAATAACACAAACAACACCCAACACCCCACAAAGAAGTAATTTCTGTAACGTATGCATTATTTTTGCTGAGGTGAATATTGCATTCATGTTTGGAACTGCACTTCACAAAAGAATCAGCAGAAAAATTATTTCTTAAAGAAAAGACAGCCAGTGGCAATGGAAAGTGCGTGACCAGGCTTGCCCTGATGAAACGACCTTGGAGTTTTTGTATTATCCCTCATCGCATTGTGTTCACATCTTGTTCGAAGCTGTCACCCAATATGCCAAAGAAAATGTATCCATGAAAAAGGCTTTGTTCTGCCGAAGGAACAGGTCTATATAAACTGTCACCTTTTGCTGACTGGTCATTGGCAGCTGAGCTACAAAGCAAGATGTTTTTTTTTGTTGTTTTTTTTAATCCTGAAAGCATCATCCATCTATTGTCTGAACCTGCTTATTCGGTTCATGGAGTTATCTCTATATTTCCACAATTTGTTTCATTTGGTTTTCCCGCCCAGGAGAGGGGGTAACTATGATCTGTTTTCAGAATGTGAAACCTGTCAGATATAAACATTATAATCTCTCACCTCTGGTGGTCTAAATGATGAACTGTCAATATGATGCTATAAAATCATTTTGTAGGCTGAGTTTGTTTTCTTTTTCTTTTTTCCTCTCTACTTTCACGCTCTATTTTTAAACTCCTGCCTGATTCAATGGGGATGAATCAATCACTATGACTGTGATGCGAATAAAATTGAATGACTTGAAGTTTATTTAATACAGTCTATTTACTAAATAGCTTTTTACCATGTTCCTTTGATAATATGATTAAATTACTTGGGTTATATTGAGTCATTACTTTTGATGTATTGTTGTGAATTTAAAATAGCCTATCTTACTCACTAAAACTCTGTATTAATGTACTTGGGTTTGTAATTAGTTAGGAAGAGTAATTAAATAGTTTTTTCAAGATGTATTAATCAGATCTATGTTAAAATGGTGTTCACTAACAAACTGTAGGAGGAGCTCACACTGAGCCACAATGTGCGGCCTATTGCCAGTAATGAAGACTTGACAAAGTGAACCCTGCCCTTTGTTTAGAAAGACTTTTAATGTGTTAACTTTATAAAAATATATAACATGTTGAGTGTTTTTCTTCTTCTGTGTACATGTGAAACTACTAGGGATGAGCGAGTACAGCATTATCTGTATCTGTATCTGTATCTGTTAACCATATCAATTATCTGTATCCGTATCCGTACTCGGAGTGGGCGGGGCCTAACCCGGAAGTGGGTGTGATTTAACCCGGAAGTGGGCCGGGTTGTCTTGAAATGGGCGGGGCTTTAACCAGTATGTTATTTTAAGCATGCAATTGATATGGGTTGATCAGAAATTGTTATATTTATTGCTGATTAGAAAACTATTACAGGACAGCATCAGCATTGAGCTTCAGATCAATGATTTTGATCACAATAGCAAACAAACTATTTACAGAACAAGTTTTGTAACAATGAATACAACACATGCTGTTGCAATTATGAAGTGAAATGTAATAACAAGTGTTTTCATACTCAACATAACTTTCTTTTTTAACTTTGAATTTTTTTTAATTTATTTCCACACCAGGTGTGTGTGTGTGTGTGTGTGTGTGTGTAAGTGAGTAAGAGAGAGACAGAGAGAGAGAGGGGGAGTGTGTGTGTGTAGCTTAATTTGTAATATTTTTTATACCACTACTACCTAGAACTTGTCAGACACTCAGTGCGTGAAGTAAAATAAAACTGGTTAGAGCCAACTGACGGTTTAAAAAAAGTTTAAACCGTTAAAGTAAAAAAAAAAAAACTGTTTAAAAAAAAAAAAAAAAAAAAATCTCCGACAGGCAGAGACGCAACGCGAGTCGCTTTCTACCAGCACCACGTCTGAACGAACCCACGTTTAACAGAACTCTACTGGTTAATAAGTAAGTACAAACTGAAATAAAAACAAACTTCAAGCTGAAGAAACCCTAAACGTTAACGGAAAAGACCCGCGAACCTGAGTGACTGAGAGACAGAGAGCTGTTCTTTGAGTGAGTGAGCAGAGCGGTGTGTGAAGGGGAGGAGCGCTGTGACGCTGTGTGAGGATTTTCATTCAGTCCGAGCACAGATATTGACTCGTATTACTCGTATAATACTCGTGCTCGGCAAAAGTGCTTTATCCGTACCGGATACTCGTTTCAGCCGAGTATCCGGCTCATCTCTAGAAACTACCATCACACTTTAGATCTATTTCGACCTCCCTCAGACCGTCACCACGGTCTTAACACGAATGATGTCCTCATCTCCCTATCCTCGAGACCAAATATCAACAATGTAACGTGAGTGACCTTAAGGGGGCTGGGCTCACCGCCCATAAAGCTCCCCGGTGAGCGCGGCCGCCTCCTCTTTTCTTCACTCGCCTCATCCGAGACCGACAGGTAAGTGATATATTTTGGGACTCCACTTTTATCAATCCGACACTTTTGTGCAGGCGCCTTGTGTCCCTGAGGATTGTTTGTGGTTTTCCCCTTCTCTAATAGCGAGGCAGAGGGTTACACTGCATGTGTTAAGCTCTGCTCTTTGTTTTTCAGGCAGCTTAATTGGTTGCACCTGGTACTAACTACTCTTGTTCACAGCTTTGGGTAAGTGTTGTTTATCTCGTTCTGTTTGTGTCCATACAGAGTTTGCTCTCTTACAGGAGTGAGTAGAAAAGTTGGGAAGCTTAATCAATAAATAATCTATCCCTAAAAACTGATTTAGATCGGGGGGTGCCCCCCCTCCTCACCCCGTAACTCGCTGTCCGCAGTGAGTGGGGTTTCTCCAACTCCCCCTCGTGCGTTCGCGCACAGTGAGTGGAGGTGAGTTTTAAGCCAACCTTTTCACGTTTATTTGCCTTTCAAAAATGAATACATAAACCGTGTCCGAGGCCAGGTAGTTTCCCCTTTTCACCTCTGTGCACAGCAGGTGGGATTGTTTACCTGTGTTCCCTGTATAAAATACAGTTGGTTCTTAGTTATCACCCTTTGTAGGTGCTATTTTTTGTTTCCCTTAAAGCCCTGTTCGCAGTGGCTGGGATTTTGTTCTCTCTCCACCCCCCCACCCCCCTTGTTTTCTGCCATTGCAGGCATACAGTGGGCATTTTCAGGTGAATTAGTTATTTCACCCCTTCCTTCGTTTTATGTGATATTGGCCAGCTGTGATTAGCCTGTTTATTAGATCCCCTTTATTAGCTATCCGTAGCTGCTGGGCGCTATTGTTTATCTATTTATTCTTAAAACACAAAAGTGACACAGAAATGTCCTCACATTTGTGCCGTTATTGCCGGGGTATCATGGATCCCCGAGATGGCCACCGTGAATGCCCGACTTGTTTGGGCATGGCACATTTAATGGATGATATTGAGAACCCCTGTGTGGCAGCAGTGGAACTGCCTGTGGAGGAGCGTGTTAAAAGAGCCAGATGGGTGGAGCAGTCTGTTCGTGCTGGGGCCGTACAGCCTCTACCAGCCAAACTAAATGAAAGGGGACACACCTCAAGGAAAGCCCCCCGAAAACGTAGGCATGAGCACACCCCTGTTCGCAGGCGGGACTCAGGAAAGACACAGGCTCCAAAACCTTCACAGAACCCAGCTGGTCAGCATGATGACACTCAGCTGCAAATCCTAGCGGCCATACGTGGTCTGTCAGAGAGGTTGGGTAGAGTTGAGGCCCAGTACCCGGCCACAACAGCTAGGGCATCGAGGCATGGGCAGTCCTCCCCGGACAGGTTACCCTCCTATCAGGAGGAGAATGTGGTTCACCCTGACATTCTCTCTCTCTATGCTCAAAATTCCCTTTTTGAAAGTGATGGGCAGTCTGAGGGTGCTGCTGGGCTAAAACAGCCTAAATCCACACAATGTGAGGGGGCGTCCAACCTCAGCAACATGGGTGACAGTGAGCATTCACCCATGGACGTCATCTCAAAGGTTTCAAGTGCGGCAAAAATGGTGGGGCTCAATGTTCCAACTGAGGCCCCTGCTCCAGTGGATGGGATTTGGGCCGGCATCACTCAGACCCAGCAATCAGTTACTGTACCTGTGGCTGGTGACTATTTGCACATGCTCAGGAAAGCATGGAACATTCCAAGTGGGGCACCTCAGTTCAATGCAGGTTGCCGGAGACTGACTAAGAATCAGTATGCTCCTGAAACAGGTATGGGGGATATGCCTCCAGTTGAGCGGGAGATGGCAGCCTTAACATCTCTGGGTCCAGAGCGGGTAACCACCAATCCACGCTGTCCCCTGAAGGAGTGTTATAAGTCAGACCGACTGGTGTCTCAGACTTATAATGCAGCCACACGAGCAGCCCGCTCGGGCAATGCACTCGCATGCATTTTATTGGCAGCTCTTAGGAGAACAGCCAACCCAGAGGACCAGGACACCATGAGCCTGATAGACTCTGCCCTTGTCACTCATTCCCAGCTAACAAGGGACATTGGTGCAGCTATTTCATCTGCCATGATATCTCGGAGGCAGATCTGGTTGGCACAGACAACTCTTCCCGAGAATATCAGGAAAGAATTGACCAATATGCCAGTCGTGCCAGCACATGTTTTTCATCCTGACTCCCAGGGTGTGTTAGATAAGGCTGAACAGTCTCGGCGTACCAGAGAGTCAGTACAGCGCACGTTCAGAGGGGCTGCGACTACCAGGTATAAACTTAGGGGCTCCCAGCCTCCCCACCAATCATCATCCTGGGCCCGTAAGGAGCCATGGGTGAATGACAGGCGACAGGCTACAGGATTCACAGCCTCTGGTGACTCCAAATAGCCTTCACAAAGTCGACGTGGGTCCCATCCCCGTTTTTCGACTAGAGATGCTCCCCAGAGGAGGCGCCCCCCCAGAGGTTCAGGACCTCGGGCGGTACAGCCTAGGGGTGGGGGGACACCCGCCGAATGTCATTCTAAGCTATGCCTGGACAGCTGGGAAGAAACTGTGTCAGACCCATGGGTGCTTGCTACAGTATCAAAGGGGTACAGAATTCAGTTTCGGCGGCGGCCCCCCCCTTACTCCAGGATCCGCATGACGATTGTCACGGACCCAGTCCAGGCTCAAATCCTGACACAGGAAATTTTAACCCTTCTGCAGAAGGATGCAATTATGAAAGTAGATCCAGACGAACAGCTCACTGGCTTCTACTCCACGTATTTCCTTGTGCCGAAAAAAGATGGCGGAATACGTCCCATCTTGGACCTAAGGCGATTAAACGCCTTCATAAAGGTACTTCCTTTCAAGATGCTGACCACGGGTCAGATCTTAGAATCTATCGAAAGAGGAGAGTGGTTCACCTCGATAGACCTGGAAGACGCGTACTTCCATGTGCCCATCTGTCCAAACCACAGACCTTTTCTTCGGTTTGCATTCCAGGGGCAAGCCTATCAGTTCAAGGTCCTGCCATTTGGCCTTTCCCTCTCACCAAGGGTGTTCACCAGAGTGGTTGGGGCTGCCTTGTCTCCTCTCCAGTTGTCAGGAATAAAAATCCTTCCCTACCTGGACGACTGGCTGATTTGTGCTCCATCTCTTGGCCAAGTTGTAGAGGATACCCAGAGGGTGTTGTCGCATGTACGGTCCTTGGTTTTCAAGGTAAATGTGACAAAAAGCCACCTCGAGCCAAGGCAGCAGGTGATTTTTCTGGGACTTTGCTTGAATTCCCTTACAATGTCTGCATCCCTCACATCTCAGAGGGTGAGGAAGATACTAGCCTTCCGGGAACGATTCCGTCTCGGCAGGCAGCTACAATTTATCAACTTTCAGAGGATGCTGGGGATGATTTCAGCCGCAGCAGCTGTTGTTCCTCTGGGCCTCCTCAGGGCCAGGCCAATTCAGAGGTGGCTGAATGCCTTCAAGCTCGACCCGAAGCTGGACAGACACGTGAAACTTTGTGTGACACGCACATGTCTCCAAGCCTTACGCCCATGGGCAGACCGGGTGCTCCTGCTCCAAGGAGTCCCCCTCGGGAACATTCCATCGAGGAGGATAGTGGTGACGACAGATGCTTCCCTCACAGGTTGGGGAGCAGTCTGGGAAGGCAGAATGGTGCGTGGCCCGTGGATACCCCCTTGGGGTGGCGAACACATCAATGTTCTGGAGTTGAGAGCGGTTCACCTTGCTCTGAAGGCTCTCCTTTCCTCCATCCATGGCAGGCATGTCTTGATAAGAACAGACAGCACTTCAACTGTGTATCATATAAATCACCAAGGAGGCACAAGGTCCCTGCGTTGCCTCCAGGTGGCACAGAAACTCCTGTTTTGGGCCTTTCAGCATCTGGCTTCACTCAAAGCAATCTTTATCCCAGGGATTGTAAATCGAGCAGCAGACCTCCTGTCCAGGACTGGTCCTCTCCCAGGAGAATGGAGGCTTCATCCAGAGGTTGTATCCCTCCTATGGAGTCGATTTGGGACGGCTCAGGCCGATCTATTCGCATCAGCAGAGACAACCCACTGCAGGATGTGGTTCTCTCTGAAAAGCCAGGGAGGTCCCCTAGGCCTAGATGCACTATCTCAAGAATGGCCGGAAGGGTTGTTGTACGCTTTTCCTCCATTCCCTCTGATTCCCCAGGTACTCAACTGGGTTACCTCGGGCCACTACGAGGTGCAGTTAATAGCCCCCAGGTGGCCAGGGAAGCATTGGTTCCCAACGCTCCTTCGCCTGGTTCACGGTCAACCATGGGCCCTGCCAGTCAGGGCAGACCTCCTCTCACAAGCAGAAGGTCCGATATGGCACCCCAGAGCAGACATCCTGCAGCTTTGGGCTTGGCCCCTTCTCAGTACCTCTCTCAAAGGTTAGATGAGGCTGTCCTGAGGACCATAAACAATGCCCGGGCTCCCTCCACTCGGGCTAACTATGACCATAAATGGAGTGTGTTTTCTACATGGTGTCGCAACAGACAGGAAAATCCAGCCACTTGTCCTATTGAGCTGATTCTCCGTTTCCTTCAGTCACTTTTGGACTCTAACAGGGCACCTAGCACCATTAAAGTATACACTGCCGCAATCTCTTTCTTCCATGAGACAGTGGGAGATGTTACAGTTGGTAGACATCCTCTAGTGTCTCAGTTCATTAAAGGAGCACACCGCCTGCGACCAAGCAGGGCTCCCAGGGCTCCATCGTGGCAACTCCCCTTGGTATTACGGTCCCTGATGCAGTCTCCCTTTGAACCCATAGGGCAATCCAGCCTTAAGTCTCTATCTTACAAAACAGCTTTCCTCCTGGCTATATGCTCTGCCAAAAGGGTGAGTGAATTGCATGCTCTGTCTATAAGTGACGATTGTCTAAGATGGAGGGCAGGTGAATCAGGTGTGTCCCTCTGGCCAAACCCCTCGTTTTTGCCTAAGGTCATAAACCATCAGACGGTAAATCAGGTGATCGAGATCAGCACTTTTCAACCTGATCCAGCTCTACTACAGGAGGAAGCCGGCCTGCCTATGTTGTGCCCAGTAAGGGCACTGAAGGCTTATATTGCACGCACAAAGTCTCTGAGGGGCTCATACTCTCAGTTATTTGTCTGTTTTGGGGGTAAAAAAGTCGGCCACCCTGTGTCTAAACAGTGTTTGTCCCATTGGATCGTTAATACTATCGCTGAGGCCTATTCTGGACAGAACATACCAGTCCCAGATTCCTTGGTAGCTCATTCCACCAGGAGTATGGCCACTTCCTGGGCTGCTTTAAAGGGGGTCCCTCTTTCAGAAATATGTGCAGCAGCAACATAGAGTGCTCCCTGCACATTCTCTAGATTCCACAGGGTCAACGTGGCTTCCCCCACACCATTGGCTTCCGCAGTGCTGCTCTCAGCTGCTGGGCGAGGATGTGAGGCAGTAGAGTCCTCTGTTCTTCGCGACCCTGATGATACTAACCATCCGTGTTAAGACCGTGGTGACGGTCTGAGGGAGGTCGAAATAGATCGTAAGTTATGACCATAACTATGGATCTATGAGACCGACCGATGACCGTCACCCTCTTTTGTCACTCAGAACGGGCTGAGGCGTTCAGACAAGGAGGAGGCGGCCGCGCTCACCGGGGAGCTTTATGGGCGGTGAGCCCAGCCCCCTTAAGGTCACTCACGTGACATTGTTGATATTTGGTCTCGAGGATAGGGAGATGAGGACATCATTCGTGTTAAGACCGTGGTGACGGTCATCGGTCGGTCTCATAGATCCATAGTTATGGTCATAACTTACGTTTCCTTTGGTCTGGTATTCTGCTGAACACCATCCAGGTAATCTATTCAATTATTGTAATGGCCATGCAGAAGGTAAGAACTACCTGACATGGGGCAGAGGTTTCCTGGTTTGTAACTAGTCATGTATTATCCTCTTTGTAAAAACTAGCGTGATGAAAATAATTGAAAATGATGTTGTGAAAAGAAACTGAAAGAAAGAAAGAAAGAGGAGCAATACCCTAAAGAAGGGAATTGTGTTTGCCCATGCCCCTAACTGTCCCCCTGTCTGTCTGTGAATATCCAGTGATGAAAGAGTTATTTTTCAAAGACCTCTGAGTGCACATAAAGACATCTGCTATCGACTGGCATGGCCCTCGGCAGCCTGACATCCACTCTTAATTGAGGCTGCCTCCTGCTCTGCAACACAACAAATTGGGTTTAAACTGTCTACTGGTCCCAGGTGTCACTCAGACAGGAGCAGCAGCATCCATCCAACACTGACAGCTGCAAGGTGTGTCCCTCTGTGCTGGTACCTGTTTGTGAGGCTAGTTTCAGATTGGGAACATTTCAGCTCATCATTTTTGCTAAATGGAATTGAAAGATTAGGCGGGTTTACGGGCAAAACTAACATTTTGTGAATCTAGACACCTTTATTTTAGAGCTGAAGATTTATAAATAGTAGGTTCCAAATAGATAACATAAATTTGGATTTCAGCAATCAACACACTGACTTCCAGAATAATTGAGACAATTGACACATATGTACAGAGAAGCTTCATTGTGTTACACAACCTCCAAAACCAATACTGTCACAACTTCAGTCAGCTCTTAACATTTTCATTGTCTTATCTTATTTTTAGCATGTACTATTTCCCATGTTATTTCAGAATTCAGCCACTCCTCCCTGCTCTGCATCACCTCGTCCCACGGATCCCATTAGACCGTCTTGTGGGTTTGTTCCTAGCTTTCCAGCATTATCCCTTGATTCATTGTTCTGCCTGATCCCCGCTCTGACCTGCCTTCTGGACCCTGGATTCCCTTTTGCCTGCTACCTGACTGTCTGCCTGGCTTTTGACCCCCGGATCGTTCCAATAAACCAGAACTCTTGTTATTCCCTAAACCTGCTCAAGTGTCGTGCTTTTGGGTTCACGTCTGACATTTTGCCTGTCCTGACAAATGCACACAGTTGTATATTGCGTTTAGAAGTTGATATATTGGGTTTCAATCCAAATGTGCACACACACACACCTATTAAAGTCTGTAACCCCTGAGAGGAAATGTAAATGTTCCTTATTGGTTTCGGAAATTGACATATTTGTAATTGGAACCAGCACACTGATCACACTGAAGCAATCAATCAAACTATATTCGTACAACTCATATTCACAAATCGTAATTTACCTCTAATGACTAAAGAAGGTGTGAAATCTTCTGTCCCATCATCTTAAATCTCAACAAGAGTGAGGAAAGACTACCCAAAAACAATTTAAATTTAAATTTTGACTATTAATTCAAAAGAACATGTCCGACAGTGATGAAGGGAGCAGTAATGGTAATCGAAATGATCGCTGCATTGCCATTAAAAGTAGTATAAGTGAATATAGGCATATTTGATATCTAAGCAATCCAGTTGTATCATGACACCTGATCAACTACCACAACAATTCACGATCCACGATCCACAATCAAACATTTCCAGAACTTGCACTGTTCAAATGCAGTGTGGTGACTTCAAAAAAGGAATACATTCATTATTTTCCAATTCCAAAATGGAAGCTTTTGCTAATGATATTGGTCAAAGTAATGACTTTTTATTGTTATTACTTTTCAGTGAAAAACACCAACATTGTTTTGGTCCAGGGGGAGATGTAGCTCCTTATTTGGGTTTTTCGAAGCCACATTAGTTAGCATACATTAGCATATTAATTTTGAAAGACACAGTCCAGTTCTTTCACTTCCAAAACCATAAATGTATCTTCCAAAAAAAAAACTATACAAATTTATATTTCCATTTTCAAATCCTCAAATCACTTAAATTATACAGGAGTTGTAAAATCATGGATGAAACAGTTTTCCTGATTGACTGTAATGGTTTGTAGACACCATCTTAGATTGCTACAAATAAAGTCCTTGGCAGAAAGGTTATCTAACGTTGCTTTTGTTAATTTTCTTTTAACCTTTAAATGTGCTAAGCATATTGCAGCAATGGTTTTAAAGGTGCTACATACATTTACATACTGAACCTACTTACTCTCAGATATACTGTAATCCCTGCATGTTTGCACAAGGGACAGAATAGAGACATAATTCCTTCTGCAGCATCTAAGATCTGAATGATTCATATAATCCAGTACCACAGTTCGTAACTTAAGCCTCTTCAGTGTCCAAAACATATTAAATTAGACCAATGGAAATAAACATTGAAGCCAAAGATCAATCAGTTCCAATTCCATCTAGGTTTGATGCAGTCAAATAAACAGCCAACCGGTGGGGCTTAATGCATGTATTGCTCTTGATTAAGTCTACTGGATACACCTGGGATATAAATGTAACATGCAAATAAAAAGGGCAAACCAGGCTGGACTTGATACATGTGTTACCAGAGCCATCGCTGATGCAGTTGGAAGAAGTTGGTCAAGTTGGCTTGCAAGTTCAGGTTCTTCCAAAGAAATCTTGTAGGTAAATGGGCACTACTGGTGAACCGGTGTGTATTTGGTTTGTCGGGCTTCAGTGATATTTGTGTAACAGCTAGTGTGAATGAAAGTTAACTTAGCTGGAAGCCTCTTTCACCAGTCTCAGTCAGAGCATTCGATTAACATGCAACTCTTTGTTTATCTCTTTCTGGTAGAATCAGTGTTGCTCCTCTTTTCACAATGACAGAGACATCGCACACGAGCACATTATAACATGAAAGCAATAGTCACAACATGGAAGCAAAACTGACAAGACAACTACAAAAGCCACAACCTAAATGCAAAAAGCCACACAACAGAAACACATCGCAGGTATAATCGCGGCACACTTGAACGCAGAAGGTGACTGTTCTCATTGCACATTCTTCACTCACCTCTGTTGTGTCAGTTGTATGGCATTCGAGTTGTGGTTTTTGCAGTTGTGTTGTGCATTTTACATTTGTGTTTTCTGTTAATCAGCTTGCGAGGTGGCTTTCTCTCACACTACTAATGTTTATATAACTTATACTCTGTGTTTCTAGAACATTTCCCCCCCCTTGGCATTGTATACCTGTCTGTCTCCCTGGTACCTGGTCCTTACCTGACCTGGCTGGGATGTGACGGATTTCGGTGTGCTGTCAGTAAGATAGCTTAACAAGACACACACACACACACACACACACACACACACACACACACACACACACACACACACACACACACACACACACACACACACACACACACACACACACACACTTTTTGAGGTCCAAATCAATCTCAGCCCAGTCTTGGTTATTGTTGTAATACAGTATTTTGTTTTTATTGTTGCTTGCATATTGAAACTGCCAACATAAGTTATAGTGTTTTTTGTTTATATTAATAGTTTTCTTT
Organism: Pleuronectes platessa; assembly: GCF_947347685.1. Taxonomy (NCBI): domain Eukaryota; kingdom Metazoa; phylum Chordata; class Actinopteri; order Pleuronectiformes; family Pleuronectidae; genus Pleuronectes; species Pleuronectes platessa. The sequence goes on along the minus strand of NC_070634.1, from coordinate 3,998,611 downwards.
TTACTGCAATATTACACAGAGTGTATATGTAATATGTGTATGTGTGTACCTTTTATTAGTTTCTGTGTATTTACTCTAGTGAAAGTCACACAAGGCTTAATGTCATTCCAGTGACATGATGTGTGAATGGACCGACAAACACATCCATTCTGTCTCTGGGCTGTACTACAGTTTGGGTCAGAGCCTTCATCTGGCAGTCTTACCTTTTCTGCCCAGCCTGGTTAAAGAAAGTTTTGGTACATCCAGACATCAGAGGAATATGTGTATATGTGTGTAAGCCACCTAACAGTGATTTATCTTGCATATTAACTTCATAAATAACTGGGTATGTATTTTAGTTATCTCAGGTAGTCGTTACATTTGAAAGGATACATGGTTTAAAAAAATAATGTTGATCATGATATGGTTGCTCAAATCTAATGACAAGAGGCTATCACACGTCATAACTTCTCAAGTCCGTCTGTCTGTTTCTGTCTATTTCTCTCTGTGCCTGTCTATCTAAGCCCACCTGTATAAAAGCTTAGTAAATAGATTTTTTTAATATTAGATTTCAGTATGCAATAAGAAGAAATGCACCATTAAATGTTAAGTTTGTATTCTGCAAATGCATAAATTGTAACATTCATTTTGTAATGTTACATAGTAGATAAGCAATTGCCAAAGAAATTAAGTCCCAAAGGTGTTTTTACTAAGGTGCTGCTAATCATCAAGGTTCAGTCCTTTTTCTATTTTTCTTTTCGGGAGGGTTATACTGTTTCACCCTATCCAACCCTACAACTGATGGACAATGATGGAAGATGGCATTTACTGAAAGAAGGTTAAGTGTGCCAGTGCACAGGCCTTGATGAAGCCTTAATAACAGTCTTTAGTATTGTATGTATTTTTCTTTAAACATTGCATACCCACCACACCAGAAAAACTCAGTGACCTTCATTCAGAGGCACATTGGCAGTGTTGTGGAAGAGTGAGACAAGAGTGATGAACCTTTCGTGCCTGATCCTCATGCCACAATTGTTTTAAGGTTCTGTACTTAATAATAATACTGTTACATTTTCTCAAACATGCACTGCTGAACAACTGCATTTGTAAATACATTTTTTAATAAATTTAGGGGAATAAATGTAAATGTGCTGTAAAGGGCCATTAGCTGGGGCAACAAAGCCTTTGTACTCTTTAAGGTCCATTCCTGTTTCTGTATATCTTAGTGTGTAGCTGGTTTATTCGTCAAAATACATGTTTTTTTAGCAGGTAATACTAGTTTTACAATTTAATACAAGGTTTGTAACATGTGAGATAATTTAATGCAGTTTTAATCTATCCTTTTAAATTCATGGATTTTTGCTTTCTATGATAGTGGACTCAATGGCAGTGCTTTAAATGAGCAAAAAAGCAGTACTTCAAAATGACTGTTTATACAACTACAGTGTAAAAAGACATTTAAAGTTGAGTCAGAGTTTAAATCCCCCAGGACACACAGCAGGTCCACCTACTGACCTTCTTAGTGACAAAGACTACTTCTTATCTCAAATCTCCTTTCAGTGGCAGTGGCTACTGCACCCCTGATTAGAGTATTTACAGCTAAACCAAAAACTGAAAAAGGTCTGCCCTGACTTGGCCAATACAGATGGACGAGATTCTCTGAAGAGGCATTTAAAGTCTTAGTATACAGTTTCATGAAGTAATGGTTGCTAAGAGACAAAGGAAGCATGCACACAACCATAAGTATACCAATAACAGGTATCTGCACTGCTATGCCACATGAATGTCACAACAATGTTTTCATGTTGCTTACAATGTACTTTCAATTTTGTCGGGTAGAAACAATAGCAACAGTTTAAGCTAGAACATTTCTAAAGACTGCTTAGTGCTCTTAGTCTAATTGTCTCAGTCTTGTGAGGGAATGGTAACTTCCTTTACAAATGAGTACTATTAAGTCTTAATGCTCCCCAAGCATGATAGAGCAGCTAATTTTAGATTGGATGCTAATGGAAGTCTAGGACAATTAAAATGTCAATTACTGCCATAAACTGTGAATAACACTGAAAAGCGGAGGCCATTTATTCTGTTCAAATCTAGTGGAAAAGTATATGGCTAAGAGCTTTGTGTGTGTGTGTTTGGGTGCGTGGGTGTGTGAGTGTAAATGTATACCTGACAGCGTGGACGCTAAAATCAGACAGAACAGGGGTGTTACTGTTATGAGTCCCCACCATCAGTCAAGCTCATGTGAATTGAAATGATTAATAGTTGTTGTTTAATCTTTAGCTGGAGCGATTGATTAAGATATCTCCATCAACTAATCTGCAGCTCTCTCTTTCTTGTGCTGTGCACAGCGATAAATTACTGCTGCTCTGACCGGAAAAGCTGCTGCTTTAAAAAAAACAGTTGCGTGTTATTTATTTACATGTTACATTTTTCTTTGTGAGCTGGAATAAATAAGTGTTCAGTGTAAAGCCCAAGTTTTATGTCACAGTGTTGCTGTTCTGCTCCGTATGTAGATCAAGTTGAAAAAGATGTGGATCCGCCCGATGAAAGAAAGATGGAGGTTGGGGAATTTTAATAATGGCTGACACAGCATGAGACGATTAGGCACTCGGTGAAAAACATCAGGAGAATGGGAGGAGGTCAGAAAGGCGGGAAGTTTATGTATTTTTTTCTTTTTGCTGAAGGGAGAGTATAGAAAATGTGTACATTTCTAAAATTATAATAAATGTCATTGCCACACATCACTACTACTGAGTGTGTGATGGGAGTAGGCTGACATTAAACCTGTGACATGAAACACCACTGCACCACTGGTACACCTCTGAGAGTGCATGTTTCCTCCTACCTGTAAACTCCAGGCGGCGTCTGTGGAATGATGAAGCTCTTCTCCAGGTCACGTAGCACATCATTCAGCATTCGCACGTGGGAGGGGTCACGCTCTTTGGGGTCATTGGCTGGCCGCATCGTTTCTGACTGGAAGAAAGCTGCGTGGTCTCTCAGGGAGGCGGCTGAGGACAGCATGGATGGAGATACCACGCTTTTGTCTTTGGCACATATATGGGGGGAGATAAAGTAACAGAAACAACATGTGAAAAACACTCTCCTTTAAAGGGTATGTAAATGTCAGTTTCTGTCGAAGCTGACTTACATGTAAAAGCATTGGGTAAAAGAACTAGATGTGGAACATACACTTAAATTGAAAGGCAGATGTTGTGGTTTTGTTAACATTGTGGTCTTAAAACAAAAAAATCTTTCAGCAAAACCTCTGCAATTCTGCAAAATTTTGAGAAATTCTCTCAAGGTAGACCTGTGATATCACATTCACGAGGCAAAAAATGTGTATTGTTAGTTCACAGTGACCTTTGGCTATATTCTAATCAAGTCAACTATAAATCTTAGTGAATGTTGCCTGATGCAAGAAAATGATCTTTGGGCATTTCTGATACAATGTTCACACAGCAGCACTGACCTTTGACCAATAATTCTGACGAGGTCATACTTCCAGGGATTCCTTTAAGGCAGTTCTGAATTACCATGTTCACCAGGATAAAATGTGCTTCATGAGAGTCACAGTGAACTTTGACCCGAGAGTGGTAAATGGTTTTGTATTTATATAGCGCTTTTCTAGTCTTGATGACCACTCAAAGAGCTTTACAGTACATTTTTTTACATTCACCCATTCACACACACATTCATACAGTGCCCAGCCGCCCTATGGGGGGCTATATTGAGAGCACAACTAATCGATCTTCTACTGCTTCTTTGAAAGCAATGCACATCTATTACAGCGTATATAAAAAAAAAAATTAAAATGTGGCCATAGCCTATAATCATCCAGCCAATGACAGCTCCTTTACTGTTGTGGTGTTGCCACGTGTTAGACTGGACTGTTGGAACTAATAATGGATCAAATTGTACTAATGAATAGGCGTGTCCTATAATGCTACCATACAATGTGCAGATGTACAAAGGAAGAGGTTAAATAAAGTCAGAGCTCAAAGAGCCAGCACTGTGTGTCCATCTTCTTGAAACACTGATATTAAACCCAAGACATTCTTAAACAAGTGAAATACTTCAGCAAAAATGTCTCTTTAGTAATCAACAGCTTCACTGAATGGGAACTTTTCAACCTGCTCATTGTTACCAAGTTACCCGGACCAAGAACTCAATCTATTGTTTGCAAAAGCCCCATTTTTACGTCCCTGGCAGACTTGCAAACATACACTCCTGGATTCTCGTGTGCAGTCTGGTCGAGAAAGGTCCGGCAGCAGAATCAAAACATCCTAGTCAAAATCAACCAGTGAGGACAACTACAAGACAATTATCTGAGAGATATGTAAGAAAACTAGATTGAAAGTGTGTTAAATGAGCTTCAATACACTATGGTGCATGGAGGAGGAAAAGGCAGCCACTGCCCAAAATGAGGGGGCACCAGACTGGGATGATGGAGGTGTCTCTTGTGAAACCAATGTGTCAAATATGCACCGATGAAAACAAAAGAAAGAGTTACTGTTTTGCATTGACTTTCAAGATACAGCATGTGTAATAACTAATAACCTATTATAATAGACTCCCTGTGTAAAACATTTTTCAAAGTCCAAAATTTATTTAGTTATTTCACATATTCAGTGATTTGAATATGCTGCTGACTCATAATTAAGCTTGGTGCATCCTCTATTAACTGGCACCCACTTGACCTGATCTCAGTGTGTAACAATATACAGACATGTTTTCATGCAGTAGTACAAGTATTCTTTAAACCAGAGGGGATAAGAGGATAAGCAGCTGTTAACAACTAGGTTACCTCTCCCCCAACATTCTCTCCAGCTGTAGTTCTGTTTAACCTTGTTTACTTTTGCAGTGACATAGATGAACACAACATTAGTAACTGATCAGCCCGCTTGTTGTAAGCTGGCATCGGTTTCCTGTGATCCTGCCAGGAGAAGCTGGTATATATAATAAATAGACATGTGGTGTATCATCTAATTCGTCAGGACATCGTTAAATCTGACAGGCTCCACTGCTGGAAAGGTTTAATTAGCCTCAACAAGCCCCATCCACCTGCTGAGATGACAGGCATGAGGCACGCTGACATGCTGCTGGTCGTGTGTTTGGCATCATGGTATCAGCTAAATTAGAAAGCACATGCAGCGCTGACACTATGCTCTACATATCCCGAGTTGCAGCCTCAAAGTTCATTGCAGGGAATCATTTTAAACTTTCTTCTCATGCTTCCAAATCCTCATACAAGCCTAAGCTCATTATAATAAATCAGATAGATGCCTTCCTTTCTCACTTGTAGCAACCAATCAATTTCCTCCACTGGTCTCAACCATAGGTCTCAAGACACAGACACATGCACACAAAAATACACACACACACACACACACACACACAGAGATTACTGCATGGACTTTGCAACGTACATTGTATATAAAGATTTGTCTCCACTTTCTCCCACTATCCACAAATGAAGCCACATTTATCACAAATGTTTTTGGATCCTACACAGTAGCTAGGGGGATGGAGACACTGTAGCAAAGTCCTATCAGTTTATGCACTCAACAAATCAGCTATCAATCATACAGTTGCTCCCCATTCATATAATCTCAAATAAGTAATTGAACCAAATGTACCAGAAAGCTTATCACTTGGACAAACATCCGTGTGATAATAACTAAACAACAGAAATGATCTTTGAAAAAAAGACAAAAGAAAGAATTGTCATATTTTGTCTTGTTGTCGTTTGTTCCATGTTCCATCCACTATCACGGAGGAGGCAGCCTATGATGCTATAGTTTCACTTTAGAGGAGAAGTCATGATGTCCATCTTTGGTCTTGAACTACTAAAAGAATAGCATCCGTCTGTAAATCTGAGTGACCAATTGAAAAACTAAATCAACATTTATTTCCATATGTGGTGCAGTGATGTGTCTCAAACAGACATGAGGATGTACAGTATCAGTGCAGAGGTGTCGGTGAAGCACATTTGCATTGCAGTGGTTTGGACGCTTTCACATATACAGTTGCTTGTGCTATCAAGATGGAGATATGGGCTCATCGTGCTGCACTGTTGAACCTCTACAGCTACTGATACCTATGGAAAATGGTATCATGACCTTAGATTAATTGGCTTCTGATCTGGTGAATCATCAGTCCATCATTTTGAAAAGTTCACATGTTGTTTTCTTAGTGGCTTATTTAACTGATTTAGTTATTCTATGCAAAGTAACACTTAGCCTGAAAGTAAAACCTTACATATTTTTTCATTTTTATATCCATGTACTTGATTTGGTCTGTAGCTAAGTTCAATGTATGATTTATTTCAGATTTAGAACATGGCATACCTTCTTCCCTGTTTGTGCAGTTGGTTAAACTACTTTTTGTCATTCTCATCGACTGAGCTGCAAACTGGTTCCAGGTGTTAGTAAGAATTCGCCATGATCAACCTACTTATTCTACAAACAGAGCTGTATGTGGATCACATATTTTGTGCAATTTCCATAAAGCGCAGTGTCGAATTAGATTTAGACACATGATAAGTTTGATTTTTTATTAAAATGAAAATAAATAGGCGATAGTATATTGTAGAACAGTTTGAGGAGGACGCACTAATTCTAAAATAGCTCTGGAGCATTAACACAGGCCAAGCTAACAGCCCATTCCAAACAGGCAAGTTTAGAACAACCACTATACTAGTAAATAAGGTTACGTGAGGTTAGATACATTTATTGCAGTTTTTTTAATTTGATGTAGCCTTGATAAGTCTTTATCCATAACTATACCATAACTGCCATGCATGGACAGTTATTAACAGTTGAATTAAACACATCATAGAGGCTATGCATAGCCTTTGTGCGCATTGCGTAAACCCTAATAACAAAATGCTTACTTTCTTCTTTTCATAATGATGCCATTACATAATGTAATCGTCACGACATCAAAAGCATATGATTAAAAAAGGATAATAATTTAAATCAGTTATAGATCACGTCAAGCCTTATCGGCTGCAAAAGTAAATGAATTACGACAGTTAATGATTTTATATTCTGGTTTATGATAGTAAATTCAAGCCATGATGCAGTCTTTACACTGAAGCAGTATTGTTAGTGTTGTTCATGCCCAACACAGACTAGATTTCTCTCACTGAACAAGAAAAAAAAAAAAAAAAAAACAGCAAATGGGGTGATTAGACTATTTTCTAATAGTAATAGCACTTTGTATAAAGTTAATTTAAGGCTGATCATTGAAATACTGCACAACTGTTCTTGTAAATGTTGATTAAAGTGTGATATAATGATGGCGTTATTACTTTGCCTGCCTCACTTTTTCATTGCCTAATCATAACATTTACTCTTACCAGTAGAAGCTTATCAAATTAATATGAGTAGAATTACATTCAACCTATTGGTCCGGCCCCTCCACAGCTGCCCATGTTTCTCATGTGGCCCCTTGGGAAAAATGAATTTCCCACCCCTGGTCTAGAAGGTGAATTGGAGGAAATTATGAAAAAGTATCCAACATTTATATTCTACTTTTAAGTGACTACTTAGTCCTAAAAAGGTCCATTCAGCAGACAGAAAAAAAGGGTCTGTTCCTGACCATGTAAGACATAATACGAGACAAGAAGTACAGTACATGCAAGGTTTCTGAAAAGAAAAATAATGAAAGCACCATTTAGACAAATTTGTACCAGACTTCCTGTGAAAGGTTAATTGTCACTAAGATTGCAGCCGTGACTTTTGATTTTGAGTCATGTCAAAAGTTGAGAATCGTAGCAGAATTATCAAGTAAAAATGCCCAAAAAGTTGATAAATCAACATCTTCCAAAATCCTGGTCTTAATGGACAAACCTTGAAATGTTTTTGTGTGCGTCTTTTGGATCTGAGTGCATTACATTATGCAAGCAGAGCGTGACTCATCGGAGGCAGGGAGAAGACAATTGGGACAAAAATAGACAAAGAGAAATGCTCTCTCCTACAAATTTAAATGGCTCCAGCTCCTTGCAGCCAGCTGGGACTCATGAAATATTGTTTGATTGTTGTAATCCATCACATCCGTTGACACTCCGGGACCTGTGCGAGTGTGTTTGCATTTGGCTGTTCAGTTGGGACTTGGCCTCCTGTGATAACAGCGGCAGAGAAGAGAGAGAAAAAACAACAAAGCTGTACAGAGATACTTTGATTTGATGGAATATCATCAGTATTTTGTACAAACACCGATGTTAATAGACTTTGGGCACTGTGTTTGTTTAATGGACCCTCATTCTTAACTCATGTAAAGTTTTTAAATCCTGGCTCAAATAAGGGCCCCAGCAACTGGCAGTGCAAATAACCTATTGCAAAGCAAGTCATTCTTCTTCTTCTTCTGACAAGATAAATCACAATATTGTGGAGTTTAAGGTTCCAGAAACTTGTGACACTTGTCTGGCCCGCCCCCGAGGTACATTTCACCTAGATGCACAAAAATTGGTATCATGTATACTCCGATATACAAAAAAAGCCTCTTGGAGCCTTTGCCTAAACCCAACAGGAAGTCTACAATTTCTAGAAATCTCCGGTCATCTTTTATTAACGAATTCCACCAACAGTCATAATCAGGCCCACTGGCAAATTGGTGCACACAATCTAGAGACCTAAGGGATGAAAAGTTATTGGAAGACTGCATTTGATTGATGGTAGGTCTGTGGTGTTGATGTAATGTATTTTGAGCTTGGTCAGATCTTGTCTCAAACTTAATGATCAACAGGAGTCCTGTCCCAGAGACAACACTCAGTGACATTATACTATTCAGGCATAGCACCACTTAATGGACACAGGAAACTACATATTTATACTCTTGTGTGCTCATCTCATCAGCGGTTTCAACCCGATGTGCGTGGGGGTTCAATATTTTTGTTGTTTGTTATTTTTTTGACCTGTGCAAATGAGGAGAATGTGAGGATGAGTAAGCCGGACAGAGCGACCAGATCTCATTCAGACTTCAATGTGTGGACACTAGTCCAGGTGTAAATCGAATCAGGTTAAAATCATACAATCTGAAACAGCTTAACTAGCCGTGCTCGGGTGTGGATCCCAAGCGATAGTTAGGTAATTTCAATGTCCGGGCTTAAAGACATTTGGATGACTTTTTCTTTATGTTGTTTTATTACAGTTGAAGAAGTTACTTGAATTGTATTGGAATTTGATGCAACGCTGAAACTCCAAAAGGTTTTTGTTGACTCAAACACTTCACCCACCCCTCCATCAGCATAGTGGTGAGTAGATAATGAGTGGATTTTTATTTTTCACAGTTCAGGATGTTCAACTTAGCTCAGGGCTGTTGGTAAACACTGCAGTCATCCACTCTCTTCCCTGTAATTTCTCCCCTTTGGATGGCGCAACAGAACACACAGGCTAAAGAAGCATTAACTTCACATACTAGTTTATATACTGTATATTAACCACATTTTTATATGCAAATAGATTTATTTACAATAGTGGTGTAATAATTTAAAGAATTCATTAGTGAAAATCTTGATCTGAATAAAGGCAGACTAATTTATCATGTGACTACCTAATAGTCTGTTCATACCTGATACAAGAAAATAGTGTTTTTTCTCAAAGTTTTTCCAAATCACTCTTACATACAACTTTAACACTCTTTATCAACCTGTTTGCGTACACAGTGTCAGACTGTAGTGTTGTACCATCAGGGCAAGCAATTCATGCTTGCTTGCCCCGATGAAGCTAGACCGATGAAGCTAATTGGGTTTGACCTGTTCAAGCTAAATCATAAATTAGATTATAAGACATACTTCAGTGCCACACATATCTCTACTTACATCTGATCTCAGAACCGTACTCTGCCAACTAAGGGATCTGATGTTACCTGTTTGCATTATTCTCATCATTAACTGCCCTCTTGTCAATGGATTAAACCTAGGATATTTGACGGGGGACTGACTCTAGCTAACCTTTAATACAGATAACTTAAAGGCATAGTTGTCATGACAATGGAGCCAACAAAAAAGTCAAGTCATTTATATTACGTCAGGTAGGACAGAAAAATTTGACAATACCCTATAAAGTAGCATTTTTCAAAATACAACGTGAACAACTGCAGATGAATTGTACTTCATGCATGTCGGCAATTTACTATTCTACCTTTCTATGTTATTGCTGTTGAGGACAAAAGGAAGCTCTGCTACTGAGCACTATCACTTCAGCAAATTCATGGAGATTTATGTCAGATCAGACAAGACCAAAGCCAGTTTTATATAAAAAAAAAGAAAGAGAAAAGAAAGGATAATTGCGATAAGGGAAGTTGAACAAAAGATTTTTGGGTTTCAATTAGCACTGGTTGTTTGATCTGAGTCCCCTCCATGACTGCCACTCATGAATACTGCAGTACTTCATGCTGGCTGAGAAGAATCCATTAAATATCACTGGGCCTCTGCTTCACAGGGGGCTTCTAAAACACCCAGGGACCAGAAACACACATTTACAAAAACACACACTCACACACAGACACAACCATTTTACTCACACACCCAAACAGCAATTTCACATTCCCCAAAATATAATGATTAGATAGACCACAAAAGTGCATGTGTCACCAGCCACTTGTGTAGACGCGGCACATAAACACACATGTGCACAACCTGTACCTTCACTTATTTATCACAATCTGTGTGCTGGCAAACTCTCGATCACATTCAGTGACATTTTACTCCCACAGAGAGACACTTTCAGCAGCTGTACTCTATTTTTCACCTCACCATGTGTCCTGAACATTTAAAATTATATCTCAGCGATAAAACGCAGTTATATGTAAATCAAGGTTGAATTTTGATGGAGCTCACATGGCCAGGATTAAAAATGCTGCTGTCTCCTACACAGCTTCTGTTTTAGCATTATGACATAATAGGTCTTCTCACAATGGGTTATTGAATCAGACTTTTCAAAAACACATCTGTTTTTCTCTCAATTTACAAAACAAATGGTAAAACTTTTTAAAGTAGAATATGAGCAGCTTCTCATTTTCAACTGAGACAAAATAAAGCTACTGTTCAAAATTTTGCAAACCTTTGCAAAATGCCTCCTCTGAACAGCGTTTGGACAACCATAGCTTAGCAACTGTAACTAAGCAGGGTAGACCTGTCAGAGCTTTGGATTTCTCCAAAAGTCAGAGTGGTGCATGTGGTGTTCGATGCCACGTTCACTTCATGTCTTTCACACTGCAGTTATGAGTAGCTAAGTGGGAAACGATATTTCCATCATCCTCGGATTTGAAAAATAAGTAACAAATATCAGGAAATTATGAAAGGGACATTATCTCTCAAAAATCACTTTGTAAAAATGCGTTCAAAGTCGCCTTTTCTGACAGCTGCGTGTAAATCAAATTACAAATTCTCCTTTCCATTGAGCAAATGTGTGAAGGCAGAATACTCTGAGATACATCCCCAGAGTTTGGTAGTCGTGTTGTTATTCAAACCCCAAAACACAGAGCAAAAGTGAGAAGACATGTTTGTCTGCTCCATAGACTGTTTATAGAGATGGATGATGACAAGACAGCTCCCAAAAGTGAAGCCAAATCACGTTGATCGACCCCTGTTGGCTGGCTACATTACTGATTTAAAAAAAAAAACTCCACCTCCTGCATGTTCATGGATGGAACATGGGCCATACTTAGTATATACCAAGTAAATTTTTTGTCAAAGATGTTCTGTCATGTTAGTTAGTCCTTACCACACTGATGTATGTTCTAACTGCTAAATTTGGCTTGATCACATCTGACAAGGAGGTGGTGTTTTCACTCCTGTCTGTTTGTATGTTGGTTGGTTTTTAAGCAAGATATATCACAAACAACCAAACAGATATCCACGGAACTTAGTTGAAGGGTTCAGTATGGGTCAGAGGAGAATGGAAATCTGGTGATCCACATCAGGGGGTGGATCCAGAATTCTACCATCTTTTTCAAAATGTTCATAGTTTTCCTATAATTCAGTCTGTCTCAGAATATATTTTATATAGAGGGTTTGTGAAAATCAAAGTGAACTAACACATGAGTTTCTGAATGGACACAACAACAACAAATATCACATTGAACAAAATGGGGAAATGGCTTCACAGGAAAGTTCCAGCTCAAGCCTCGGGCCACCAGGAGGTGTCTCTGGTGGGTCACCTGACAAACCTGATTATTCTGACGGGTAGTGACTCCAAAAGGTTGCGAACCACTCAACGAAACAATACACGCATTATTTATACCACTATGTGTTATCACACACACATCAAAAAGTATTTATTTCACTGTCCTTTTCCTCCTCCTCTTCTTTCTCCTCCATCTGGTGCCTCTCTGTATTTTTAACCAGCAGAGATAAAAGCTCTCTCCCACCTGCTTTCTGGTGGAACAGAAGCTGCTCGACATAAATCACTGAGCGTATCTACACGTTTCACACATTCAAATTTATAACTTAAAGACATTTATAATGCTACCTGGAATTAAATTTAATACCAATTTAATAACCACAATAAAGACCCCCAAATCTGTCACAAGCAACCTCATCCTAATTACACACATCTGATGAAATAGCATAACTAAATGCAAGCATAAGGAAAATACTAGGGGGTGAAGTGTAGATACATGATGTCCAAATGTGTACAGAATACACAATCATTTTAAAGCCAGTTCCCTATAGTCATGATTTTATAACACAAGCCCAAAATTGAGAACCGCAATTCTCTTGCCTTGTTCACATCTTTTGTTTAAACTGCACAATTCTGGAGATTGATTTTGATCTTGTTTACCCTATTTTTTTACAACTTTTGAACAACTTTTTTTTTTATTCTGGGCCTGTGAAATAAACTAGCATAGTATTACTAAAAGGTTGAAACTTTTGCCGACTTACCCAAATTTTTTGCCAGAATGAGGGATACCTTTTAAATTCACTCATCATCTATTCAACCCTATGCCAATTGAGGGTTGGGTGAAGTGTTTAAGTCTATAAAAACACTTTTTGAGTTTCAGGGGTAAACAGTGTTGCAGCCAAATCCAATACAATTGAAGTAAATGGTGACCGATTCATCAAATGTAAAAAAAATGTCAGTCAGCCCTGACATTCAAATTCAACTTGAAACTGTGACAGTATTTGCATGCAGTGGGATAGTGCTTCCCTGATCAGTCAAACCATTTCCAGAGGTCATGGACTCATTGTGATCACATTAAAAGCAACTGTGAATGCAACTACATTTTCAAGCTATATAAAATTACTGTGGAAGTGCAGAAATTGTAATTGCAACCAAGGTTGCAGCACCTGGGCAGCTAGCTGCCATTAGCCGGTAAACACAAGAAGCACTCCTCTCCTAAGTCCTCCACTAGGGACACCATACAAGACACTCAGGTATGGAGTGAAGACGAGACCGGTTGTCAAAGAAACCTTTTTCTCGAGCAAGTAAACACAATGATGCAGCTTCATGGGTTGTGTCCATCTTTTTTGTTCTTCCTCTTCTATCTTTTTTTTGTTGTGTGTTATTTTTTGGGACAAATGAGAGGAAGAAGTGACACGTGCTGGACAAAGTGATCAGATCTCAGTCAGCTCTCATTGTGGCCACATTATATCTTATATTATACCTTTTAATGCCAGGTTTAAATTGAGTCAGTAGTTCACATAATTTAAGGTGTATAAGGACAATAAAATATTCAGATCCTAATAAAACAGACCAGATAATGAGTGCATATATCTAACACGATTATAGACTAAAAGCTGTATTATATCATTTTGCTAATTGATGGTGTATTTCTGTCATTTGTAGCTTGGCTGGATGAGGAAGCCGTTTAGCCTTGATGAAATGACACACTGCTGTGGCACCGCTCTTCAACTCAGCATGAAAATGCAAAGATGCCAAGAAGGTGAAGCTTCATGCCAATACAGTGCATTTTGAACTGAGCTGATAGAGGAGAGAAACCTAGAGAAGACAATGAGGTACAAAGTGATGAAGAAACAGACAGAGGCTACAGGCAGGTATAATAATCAGTCATCTCGCTCGCTCTCCTTCTCAGGTCATAATCTGTCCATTAGTCTCAGTCGGGGAAGCAAAACCACTCAATCTAGGCCTTAATAGGACAGCGCCTACAGCCAGTGAACCTGAGCCTCTGAGCGAGTGCCTTAATAGTAGAATGCATGAAACTGAAGTTGGAGCTATAGCACATGTGGTGGAGAGCTTTTCTCCAGCTCCATCCCTATCAATCTCTGATCTCAGCGTGATGACAAACATTGGTATTGACTTATACTATCATCACATGAAGAAGAAATTCTGTACAGTCTAAATATTCTTATTGTAAATCCACAGCTAATCCGGAACGGAGCGACTTGAGCACTGAACTGTTTAGGCATTCATGAATCTTGCTCTGGAGGTGTATCTTGGTGCATAACAAAAGCAACATTGGATATTCTGAGTTTTTTCGCAAGGGAAGCAGGCATGCCAGCTAAATGTATACCAAAGCCTTTCTTGTGCATCGTCTTTCAAAGGTCATCTTAATATTCAAGGACAGAGTCCTTGCACGCTCTGAGGCTGTGACTTGATGAGCTGAATTCGTCTCAGAAGGCCTCAGGGGTTTTACAGCATGTTAACTTCTGAATATTTGGCAATGTAAATTTTCACAGGGATCAGTTCAGACCTTGACTAAAAGGCTCCATTCTTCTTACTATGCAAGTTGCACGCTTTGGGTGATGCATATGTAAATCACTGGACTTAACTTGCACAATGAAGACCACTCTTCTAGATGTAACATGTAACTGTATTGACAATAGTTATACTTTAGTTTAAACAATATTTCATGTTATTACAGTAAATAATATTCATTAAGCCCCTAAAGATACCCAATCCCTCATATGTCCCTGTAGGCATATTGCAGCTGAAATATTTACACAGCATATTATAATTCCCCCCAATATGCTTTCACATGCAAAGAGTATTAATTAATATTGATATTTTAGATTACATTTAAATCTGTTCAGATAATACTGCATCTGACTTTGCAAGCTGACATTTTAATTATGGTTGTCTGTTGACTACATAGATTACTATCTTTTATATTATGATTTTGAATTTGATATACTATCTATATTATATTTCCGTCAGACAGTGTATTGCAGTAGTAGAATATACAGTGCCTTGCATAAGTATTCACCCCCTTTGGACTTTTCTACATTTTGTCATGGTATAACCACAGATTAAAATTTATTTCATCGTGAGTTTATGTAATGGACCAACACAAAATAGTGCATCATTTGGAAGTGGGGGGAAATATTACATGGATTTCACAATTATTTACAAATAAAAATCTGAAAAGTGTTGAGTGCATATGTATTCACCCCCTTTACTGTGAAACCCCTAACAAAGATCTGGTGCGACCAATTGCATTCACAAGTCACATTTGCAAGTCACATAATTAGTAAATAGGGTCCACCTGTCTGCAATTTAATCTCAGTATAAATACACCTGTTCTGTGACGGACTCAGAGTTTGTTGGAGATCATTACTGAACAAACAGCATCATGAAGACCAAGGAGCTCACCAAACAGGTCAGGGATAAAGTTGTGGAGAAATATGAAGCAGGGTTAGGTTTTAAAAAATATCCAGAGCTTTGAACATCTCTCTGAGCACCATAAAATCCATCATAAGAAAATGGAAAGAATATGGCACAACCGCAAACCTACCAAGAGGAGGCCGTCCACCCAAACTGAAGAGTCGGACAAGGAGAAAATGAATCAGAGAAGCAACCAGGAGGCCCATGGTTACTCTGGAGGAGTTGCAGAGATCCACAGCTGAGGTGGGAGAATCTGTCCACAGGACAACTATTAGTCGTCTACTCCACAAATCTGGCCTTTATGGAAGAGTGGCAAGAAGAAAGCCATTGTTGAAAGGGATCCATAAAAAATCCCGTTTGGAGTTTGCCAGAAGCCATGTGGGAGACACAGCAAACATGTGGAAGAAGGTGCTCTGGTCAGATGAGACCAAAATTGAACTTTTTGGCCTCAATGCAAAACGCTATGTGTGGCGAAAACCCAACACTGCCCATCACCCTGAGCACACCATCCCAACAGTGAAACATGGTGGTGGTAGCATCATGCTGTGGGGATGCTTCTCTTCAGCAGGTACAGGGAAACTGGTCAGAATAGAGGGAAAGATGGATGGAGCCAAATACAGGGAAATCCTTGAAGAAAATCTGATGCAGTCTGCAAAAGACTTGAGACTGGGGCGGAGGTTCATCTTCCAGCAGGACAATGACCCTAAACATACAGCCAGAGCTACAAAGGAATGGTTTGGATTAAAGAATGTTAATGTCTTAAAATGGCCCAGTCAAAGCCCAGACCTCAAACCAATAGAGAATCTATGGCAAGACTTGAAGATTGCGGTTCACAGACGGTCTCCGTCCAATCTGACTGAGCTTCATCTTTTTTGCCAAGAAGAATGGACAAACCTTTCCATCTCTAGATGTGCAAAGCTGGTAGAGACATACCCCAAAAGACTTGCAGCTGTAATTGCAGCGAAAGGGGGTTCTACCAAGTATTGACACAGGGGGGTGAATACTTATGCACCCAACAGATGTCAACTTTTTTGTTCTCATTATTGTTTGTGTCACAATAACATTTATTTTGCACCTCCAAAGTACTATGCATGTTTTGTTGATCAAACGGGAAAAAGTTTATTTAAGTCTATTTGAATTCCAGTTAGTAACAGTACATAATGGGAAAAAGTCCAAGGGGGGTGAGTACTTATGCAAGGCACTGTAGGTAGTGTTTGGCATCTATAAGCTCAGACTTCACCCCATATATGAATACATCAAAATAATGGGGAGTGATGGGCAAACATCATAACCCCCCTGTCAGAGTCTTCTATACCTTGGATACAGTCTCATGCTTTATACCATAACATGATGAGCACTGAGTGGAACCCATACAGTACAATTCGACTTGTATTTATCATAGCAAGCGGAGGCAAACAGAAGTTAAGAGACAAAGCTGCAAACAGAGAAGAAAGAAATGGGCAAGATGCATAAGGTCAATAGAGCAGAGTTAACTCTTGTTAGATCCCAGACACGAGTCCGCATATTTAAATGATTCATGAAAATACCGAACTGTGTGATGCCCTGTGTCCTGTGATATTGCAGAGGTCGATAACCCCAGCAAAAAAGATCTACTGTGTTTAACAGTTGGTCTGTGCAGGCTTTAAGAGAAAATATACCAATGACAAGTGGCCTTCTCTGCCTGTGCATACTGAATGTATCACTGTGTTTATGATTCCACTTTAAATCATTGTATTTGTATCTGAGCCAAGGGCACTGCAGCAAGAAAAAGAAAGAAAGAAATAGAGGGAACATAGGGAGAGAAAATTGCAGACAGTAGAAATAAAGAGACTTAACAAAAGGAGAGAGATGAAGAATAACTTTCAGAGAGAGCTGTGAAGGTCCAAGGTTGAAGCAGAGAGAAGAAAGATGTCGAGCACTTGAATTTTACAAATGCAGGAATCAAGGTTGTTTTGCTGTAGAATCATGAGAAGAGGAATCGATAAGTTCAGCTCAACAGATGAACCAACACTAAATCATTATAATAGACGAGAAAGAGGCTGTGTGTGTGTGTGTGTGTGTGTGTGTGTGTGTGTGTGTGTGTGTGTGTGTGTGTACATAAAAAACTTTCCAATGAAGTATTTTTTTTGCAAGTATGGTGCAGAGTTTTGGGTTCTGTGTGTGTTTGTGTCTGTGTTTTCTGTTTATTCATGTCTGTTGGAGAGTGTAGGGATTGATGCAGAAGATGGCTCACAGGACTTTGAGGACGAGTTATGGCTCTGCATAACAGTCCAAGAAAGCAGTCACTGAGCGCACGCACACACAGACACACACACACACAATGCTGTGCATACTGCTGTGTTCCATCTAGAATAACACTATTTTTGTGTGCTCCCTGTCATTTACTTGACTATGTATGTATAGGTGTGGAACTGTCGGTCTACAACAACATAACAACATATGAACCCAGGGGAACGGGGAAACCCTGTCCATCTACAGGAGCAGCATGTCTCACACCCACGAGATGTGCCTGAGACGTGCAGTTCACACAGGGAGTGTGGCAGCTATAACCTGAAATGGGCGCCCAAATGAAAAGGAACGCGTTCAGCGATGCACATGTACCACTCACAAATCAGGATGGGGCAGGCATCATAGGGTCAGAATCACAGAAATTGATTTTATACTATTACTGTTAAAGCGGCTTATGTACTTTAATATGGGCTCAATCTTAATACCTTTTAATCCCCAAAAAATGATTTGAAGGCTAGCAGACATTGTGCAGAGTGGTTAAACTTCTACCTTCCACCTCTGAGACCATGCTTTAATTCCTTACTGATGAACTTAAGTAGCAGAGAGTCTGTCTGAGCTATTTCCCTTATTTAGGTGTTCAAACTAAATTGCATTGCACAGAGGCAGCTAGAAGTCAACCTGTGTACCAATGTTAATGTTTGAGTTTTCATGTCATGACAACTTCAAGAGGGATATAAAAAAAGAGTGCACACTGTGCACATATGTGCTCAAGATAATGGACCACTGTTTGCTGTCTGTTGATGAAATGGGTACAACCTAGACGAGAGAAACTGAAACTAGAATAGTTCTTCATCACACCAGAATCCGTCTTCGAATATCAAACATAATTTTGATATTTTAGGATAGATCGCCCACCTCTCCAGTTTACCTCCTTCCCCCACTGTTTTCAGTAGTGTTACCTTTGAGTTTGTTCTGTACATCCAGGGCAATGTCCAGAGGGTAGAACGGCAGCACAGGGTCGTTGACCAGGCGGAGAATGGCTTCTGCCGTCATCTGTAGAAACAGACAAAAATACATTTAAATGAAGGTAGGTATTTATTATTAACGCACTGCAGTTATGTTATTCCAGCATAAGAAAGGGAAGTTTGATTAGTTGTGAGTTTCTTAATGTCTCTGATAGTTTCCTAGCCTCTGCGTGTAATTTTTTATGTTTAAGACAAAATAAACTGCATACCCATATAAAATCTGGACTTTGTATAAAGATGCTAAAAAGATGCTGTAGAAGAAGGATTAAAATACTATCTACGGCTGTGGCCAAAAGTTTGGAGAAAGACCAAAGAAGTATTGGTTTTCACAAAGTGTGGTCAAATGTTACTATGGTATACTGAAGTATAATTACAAGCATTTCATAAGTGTCAAAAGATTTTATTGACAATTACATTAAGTTTATGCAAAGAGTCAATATTTGCAGTGTTGACCCTTCTTTTTCAAGACCTCTGCAATTTACCCTGGCATGCTGTCAATTAACTTCTGGGCCTCATCCTGACTGATGGCAGCTCATTCTTGCATAATCAATGCTTGGAGTTTGTCAGAATGTGTGGGCATTTGTTTGTCCACCCGTCTCTTGAGGATTCACCACAAGTTCTGAATGGGATTAAAGTCTCGGGAATTTCCTAGCCATGGACCCAAAATGTCGATTTTGTGTTCCTCAAGCCACTTAGTTATCACTTTTGCCTTATGGCAAGGTGCTCCATCATGCTGGAAAAGGCATTGATCGTCACCAGACTGTTCTTGGATGGTTGGGAGAAGCTGCTCTCGGAGGATGTTTTGGTACCATTCTTTATTCATGGCTGTGCTCTTAGGCAAAATTGTGAGTGAGCCCACTCCCTTGGCTGAGAAGCAACCCCACACATGAATGGTCTCAGGATGCTTTACTGTTGGCATGACACAGGACTGATGGTAACGCTCACCTTTTTACTCAGGATAAGCTTTTTTCCAGATGCCCTAAACAATCGGTAAGGGGACACATCAGAGAAAATGACTTTACCCAAGTCCTCAGCAGTCAAATCCCTGTATCTTTGGCAGAATATCAGTCTGTCCCTGATGTTTTTTGCTGGAGAGAAGTGGCTTCTTTGCTGCCCTTCTTGACACCAGGCCATCCTCCAAAAGTCTTGTCACTGTGCGTGCAGATGCACTCACACCTGCCTGCTGCCGTTCCTGAGCAACTTCTGCACTGGTGGTGTCACTATCCTGCAGCTGAATCAACTTTAGGAGACGGTCCTGGCGCTTGCTGGACTTTCTTGGGTGCCCTGAAGCCTTCTTCACAACAATTTAACTTGAAGTTCTTGATGATCAGATAAATGGTAGGTTTAGGTGCAATTTTACTAGGAGCAATATCCTTGCCTCTGAAGCCCTTTTTGTGCAAAACAATGATGACTGGAAGTGTTTCCTTGCAGGTAACCATGGTTAACAGAGGAAGAACATTGATTTCAAGCACAACTCTCCTTTGAAGCTTCCAGTCTGCTATTTTGTCTCAATCAGCATGACAGAGTGATCTCCAGCCTTGTCCTCGGCGACACTCTCACCTGTGTTAACAAGAGAATCACTGACATGATGTCAGCTGGTCCTTCTGTGGCAGGGATGAAATGCAGTGGAAATGTTTTTTGGGGGATTAAGTTCATTTTCGTGGCAAAGAGGGACTTTGCAATTAATTGCAATTCATCTGATCACTCTTCATAACATTATGGACTATATGCAAATTGCCATCATAAAAACTGAGGCAGCAAACTTTGTGAAAATGAATATTTGTGCCATTCTCTAAACTTTTGGCCACGGCAGTACACAGAATACCCTCCGATAAGCTCTGCTGGGCCTTCACCTGTTTCATACGGCTGCCTCAAAGTCTCACACAAACCTTATTGAGTACCCATCCGTCTCATAAAATGATGTTTGATCAACTAAGACATGAAAATGAATGCCTTTGTAAAATTTCCCCACTGTTTTGATGAAGGTATTAACGTATGGTAATAGGATATTGTTAATAAAATCTTATTCGGTAAAGATTAGTATATCAATCAAAATTATGACTATGGTACGGCTTAAGTCTGATCTTATCTTACCTTGTTCTAAATGTTTTGAATTTCTTGCAAATTTTTCAAATCAATTCTTCTTCACATACAACGCATCGATTAGCTGGCTGAAGATACGTTTTGTTCTTGTGACAGACGTTTCGAGTCAAGCAGAGGCTTTTGCCTCCACAGTTTACTGACGGCCAAGACCATGATGATCCCGAGTCGTTTGAACCTCAGCTGACTGGTGCTGGAACAGCCGGGGCTTAGTTGTATCGGAGGAGCGTGGTTATCCCGTTTGAACCACTAGCTGAGACAGCCTCCTCTGCCAGGGGTTCAAACGTTGTGTGTGTGTGTGTGTGAGTGAGAGAGGCAGCTGATGGATGGGGGAAGTCTCTGAATGGTAGATCATGTGGTGGTTTAGGGGTTTGGTTTCAAAGATTTTAAAATGAACACAGCTTTCCAGATTCCCACTCACAAGTGGTCACTGTTGGTGGGTGGTGCCCCCCTTTGACTAGAGGGTGTTTCCTCAAAGAACAGTCATATCATTAAGTTTACAGCTCAAAAACACAACGAAGTGTGCAGTATCTTCAAATGTCTTTATTTTAACTAAAACATCTTTGAGACCAAAGCCCTCATCTACTATGCAAACCGACTAAATCAGGTACAAATGCTGTGAATGTTTGATATCGTGGATTGAAAACGGCCTAGAGTTGTAATGAATTCTAAGTGGATGCTGCAAAGAAGCCAAATACAGATCTTAAGCTCTGTGAGAGGTCGAGGGAAATACAATTTAAGTCAGTTAATTGTCTCAGTGTCATGTAGTCCAGTGGGCTGAGCTAGCATGGATATAATATATGAAGGACAGAAAGAGAGAGGTCCACCTAACAAAGGTATACACGGAGTAGGTGAGTGCAGAATAGTAGACGACATCCAGGGGCTTTAGGGCTGAGGCCTGCCTGTACAACACGTCACCATGATCTAAAGCTGACAGAAACCATTGCTTCTACAACTGCTTGTTTAACAGGTATTAAATAAGAACTTTTGGACTGTGAGGAAGCTGCAGCAAACTAATCATTGAGGTCACGCTGTGTCTCTTTCTCCAATTACAGGCCTCACTATGTGATTTAGCAGCACACACCTGGGGAGGGGTTGATGCATAGGTAAATAGAACACCTTCGGCTGCAGTGTGAGCAAACATTCAAGCACGTCTCTGCTTGTCCTGGCACAGCACACTGAGAGGCACTGTCCAAATCACAGAAGAGAGTGTGTCTGAGTCTGCTCCCACAGTGGAGTCTCATCTTGATGCAAGCAGTGTCAGCGATTCAGCCGTGCTCACTGCAGGCGGACGACTTAGCAAGGCATCGACATGGATTTTTTATTGGAGTGCAACATCACTGCTAACTACTCTGTGAGAAAAATCTCAGCGATGAGATTATCGACGGATCGATCGTCTCGCTCCACACCCAGAGTGTATCATTCTCACAGGAAGTACACTCTCGCTGTATCGCAAGAACCTTGTATTTCTCTGCGCCACACGATAATTGCCATTGGCTTTATCAGCCAAGGACATCACATAATTTAACCTGAGCTCCGTTCACGTTCACATTACAAATCCATGATCTCCTACAAGATACAGAGCTGGAAAGAGCAGCAAAAAGCACATGGATTATTACCCATCTCTTCCGTTATATCTGATCTTGCTTGTATTTATTTCTAATTCCATGTTTTCTGTTTTAGTAAATTTTATTTTGTTGATTCCTTTTTAGCTCCTTTTGCCCAAATTTAACTGTAGACGCTTGAAACAAAGATAGGAATGATGGTAATTAGTATATCTACTTGTCTAAACCTTACCCTGACCTTAACCACTGATCCAGAGTTTAACCTTTTTTCCAGTTGGGAGGCACAGAGTGAATAGCAGACAGGCATTTCTGACAGGGCCAGGTGAGGACACAGTCACATTCACAGATGCTGTATGATCTCTTGTAAACACATCAATTTATCATTTTTGTTTTTAAAAAGGCAATCCTTAGTGGAGATGACAGTAGACATCTTCCACCAGCTACATTGTATATGAATCTACCTATGAGCAGTGGAAGGTTTGTTTGGGTGTCATGATGAAATTTTTCTGGCATTTAAAGCCATTACAGTAGAATTAAAACTCAAAGCTGGTTATATCTAGGGATCTACTCATGCTTGCGTTGCAGCATATTTTGGCTTTAGGATAGATGGAAGTAAAACAAAAAACTACAGCTTTAGCGAGTCACGTATTTGTCGATCATGAAATCTGTTCTGCTCCCTGAGTTCATCCTTTATGACAGCACCTTGTCACATGAAGCGTATGAACAGCCATGGCACCAGGCCTGGGGATGCAGCAGGGCTATCGTCTGTTTTAGTCCATATTTCTCTTCCTTATCACGACCTGGTGCCAACAGTAACCACAGTGCAACAAGACCTGTGACTGTGGAGTTGGAGGATTGTTCAATTTTCCAACAGTATGATAATCCAGTTGATACCATCAGTATGGAGATTTTGTTCCTGTTTAACAGCGAATTAATCAAAATTTAAAGTCAGGCTGTTGGCCAAGGAACCATCTATCCATTTATGTATCTGTTTATCCATCCATCAATGATCTTTACACTTAATATGTGGGAGGAAATGGAGCCAATCTCATCAGACAATGGGCGAGAGACGTGGCACAGCCTGGAAAGGTCGCCAGTGTATCACAGGGACAACATAGAGATAAACAACCATTCACGTTTTTTCCTGTGGTATATTTGAAGTCTCCAATCAACCCAATCCCTAATCTGATGACCACTGCTTTGGACTGTGGGGAGAGCCCGGGGTACCCAGAGATTACCTGCACAGACACAGGGGGAACATGCAAAATCCACAAACCCCAGCTGAACCTGGATGTAAGCTGGGAACCTTCTTTCTGTGCTAACCACTGAAGCCCCTTGCTGCTTAAATTGAATCAATATTTCTGTTCATATTTAACAATATTTAAAACTACTATATGTAATGATTAAACACACAAAATAATGTGTGTTTCTAACCCTAACCCTGCCTTGTGTGATTTGGATGTGATCGAACCTTCACTGTAACAAATTTAGTGTTGGCATCTCGCTGTGCTGCTTTTCAAATGGCTAAAGAGCAGGTTCAACATTTGGTGAGCAAAGAAAGCACTTTCTACAGAACCCTCAACTGTGGGTTCATGCTTCATTTAAGAGCGTGTTCTCCCTGGACTGCAGGAGCAACATATTATGTGATGACACAGAGGTGAGGAGAAGAGATAGAACCACTTAGGTAGCACGAACAGTTTTAACTCTCAGGTCACTTAGGCCGCGACAGGGTTATATAAGGTGGAGGACCTGCCTCCAACTGAGTCCGCCTTAAATAACCTTTCACTGCAAAAAGACATATACAAAATAGATTTGAGCAGCGAAATCAGTAAAACTTTGTCTGTAAAGCTGCTTTCTGATATGCATCTCCGGATAATGAGCCGATGTGTGAACACATCAGGAGATCCTCCAAAGGATTCCCCGCGAGCAAGTTGATGACATTTCCAAAAACGTAACAGACACAAAATGAAAGAAAACAAACAAAAGGATTAGAAATGTCTCAGGATGGAAAAGGGGAGCCATACAGGATCTTCACTGGGGAATTGATACAGTACGTGCTGCCTCTGCCTGCTGCACCCCCACTCACCAGAACGATGTAGAGATTGTTGTGAACAAAGCTGCCTGGAGAATCTCCTACTGCATTGTTTATGTGTGAAAGGCAAACTCCGGGGAAAGTCTGGACCCGATTGTGGGGACATTGCTTAAATATATAATGCAGTGTAAGAAAGTGGAGTAGACCTTACAAAGTTGGTCCTTTGTTATTTCACCTGACACTTGCTTTACAATGCAAATTCACACTAGTTTTTGTTTGCAAACTATTTTTTGGTGTCGCGTTTTTAAAAACAGACTAGTTGGGTTTAACAGAGCTTTTAACATGCCAAACTTGAAATCAGACATTATCCCTTTACACCCTCTGGGCCTGTGGGATAGCAGGCATCTTACTGAATCCATGCAACTGTCAAAACATAACTTACCGATACTTTGTTAGTATTTGGGGAAATGGCCTACAGTGTGCAGATGTGTTGTGCACCTCTCTCCACTGTTGTCACTCCTATTGAAATCAATCTGGCAGAGGGGGGGGTGGAGGTGTGTGTGTGTGTGTGTGTGTGTGGCAGGGGGTATTAGAGCATTGATTTGAGGCTGGTGAGTAATACTACTGCAGAAAGCATACATCAAAAGCCTGTAATGTGGTGGGACAGAAAAGGCCGTTGATTTCTTATTTATGGGATTATTTCTGGATCGTCTCTTTCCAAGGCAGAGAGAGAGAGAGAGAGAGAGAGAGAGAGAGAGAGAGAGAGAGAGAGAGAGAGAGAGAGAGAGAGAGAGAGAGAGAGAGAGAGAGAGAGAGAGAGAGAGAGAGAGAGAGAGAGAGAGAGAGAGAGAGAGAGAGAGAGAGAGAGAGAGAGAGAGAGAGAGAGAGAGAGAGAGAGAGATGGTGAGAGATAATGATGGGGGAAGAAAGGCAGAAAAGAGGCCTTGACATAGCAGAAAGAAAAAGACAATCCAAACTAAAGAAAGATGACAGTTGGAGTGGAGTGGAAGCTAGAACAAACTATCCTAAGCAGCTCCTCTCGTGTTCCGTCTTCCTCTTCTGTCATGACCTCCCCTCCCCTCCTCAGCACCTCCCCTGACCTTTTAGATTATAATGAAATCAGTGCCATCTGTCCATCTATTCCAGGGGTAGATCACCAGTCAGCGGCACAGAAGAATTATTCATCATATGTATATATTCATTTGGCAAAGGGTCAGAAGTCATAGCTAGGGCTTATTGACTGAACCTCAGTTCAAGGACACAAGGTTGATTTGGAACACTCCACCTTTGGACAATAATATATCCATATGCATATATTGCATATTAATATATAATTAAAAGATAACTAAATACTCCGTAGGCACAGTATCAGATTCAGGGCTAACTTACAATAGAGTGGATTCAATCTTCCAGTAATTTGGCTAATTCCCTCAACACCTCTGCCAATGGGACATATCAGGTCCTGTTCAGACCAGATATTAATATCTGTCCTCAGAGATCCAATCACAAATGGACAACGTCAAGTTTGGCTCTTCATACCTGGCATTAGAATGCATCATTATGGGTCTCATCACACCACTTGGGATCTCTGCTCACCAAAAACAACTGACTGACCTGGGCGAATCAATGCGGTGCATGCAATTCTGTTATGGAATAAGATTTTAGAAAAACGCAAATCATGTAGGGGTCAGTGTTGATGTTGTGGTGGTTGCTACAATCAAATCAACATATGGACACGTAAGAAACTGATACATTGTGAAACTGTAACAGGTCAGCCAATAAGACATCTGGTCAATAACTCCTAAATCTCTGCTAATATGGGATTTCTGTCTGCAGGTATTATGCCATATTGTATTTGTTTGTTTGTGTTATGTCATCACAAATACCCCAACATCATTTGGATACATAAAGAAATTATTAAGAGAAAAAAGTAAAACTCTTTTCTTCTATGATGCACTAATGAAATGCAGTTTCCATTACTATTTCTAGATAGTTGGATAGTAGTAAAAAAAAAAAAAGAAGTCAATTTTTTTTTGGAAATCTAGTGAACTGGGAACATCAGTCAAAATAGCTACAAGAGTTGGTTCCGTTTTCTCTGTTCTGGATTATTTACAGATTATGCTTGACTACTGAGACCCTCATCCTAACTCCCTTCACTGTGACATTATGAAGGATTTCAATGAAGTGATAACTTGAGTTAAATGTATTTATCAGCACAAAAAGACAAATGGATTTTACTTGAGGAGTGAATGATGTTGACTAAAACATCTTTGTTTTCCTATACCAATAAAAACTCCAAATATTACACACGAGCTAGAAATCCTGTTTTCTCAGTGAGTCAATAAGAACTGCAATACATTCTAACAAAATACACACAGGATGCACATCTGAAATGTCACTCTAACATTTACCGGAACATGTTGCTACATGCATTTTTAATATGTTGACATTATGAAAGAATGAGATACTCAGTTGGCATTTGCCCAAGAGATCTTTGTGTTTCAATATGTGTCCCTTCGGCCCCGCCCTCTTTGGGTTTTCCCTCAGTTCTTGCATAGTTTATTTACTCTTCCTTCTCTCCTTTCTGCTACATGCACTGAATTTACCAGAAAGAAAAGTCAAGCAAATCTCAAGTGAAAGTCCACGAGCTTTGATTGCATTGTGTGATTGTGATCTCAAATGTTCAGATGAGTCCAAGGTGAAATCAACTGTGATTGAAGACTAAATCGGGGGACAGTTCTTCATATTTTAAAATTTATATATTTCAAATAGTAAAATTGCCAGCTTTACCAAATTCCTAAATTGATGTGGTGCAATAAAAATGAACTTTTTGGGCTCAGTCGGACATTCTTAGGAGTTTTTACTTTGTGGCTGGCATCAGATACTTCAAAGAATGTCCATAGCAACTGACTTACACATTTTGCTTTCTCACATACAGCCCTTCCGGATAATTTCCTTTGTTTTTTATTTTTTTATTCCTTCCTTTTATTCTTTGTTGTGTTAAGCGCATTTTGTTGGCCTGATGTGTAATCTGTAAATTATACAATATTAATGAAACTTTACATATAAATCACTTTTTTAAAAAGAGGCTAAAACCAAGGATAGGGCTACCCCCCTGGGGGAATATAATATATTACAAAGGAAAATAAATGAAATATATAAAACAGGTAAACCAATGTAAACTAATGAAACCTTTATAGAATGAATCTTTGGTAGAGACTTTAAGATGACACTGAGGTTGTTTATTTAGTTTTCAGTAGCAGACCTTTCCAGAGTTCAGTACCCTGAGGGCATATACACTGTACCCTTTCTCCAGCGTGAACCCAGAGATAGGGTTTGTAACAAGTGGTCTGCTGCAACTACAGTCTTGAATGCAGGGAGAGAGACGGTCAGCATCTCTTTTTATCCATGCTTTAAAAACAGGTAATTTAAGTTGTTATCAATTCGTAAGGCCACAGTTGGCCAGTGCAAGGACACCAAAATAGAAATTGTATCATATATCTTAGTACTTGAGAGAAACCTGGCAGAAGTTCCTTTTTTACAAGCTGGAGCTGTTCAATTGATTTCTCCAGGCAGGTAACTGAATGAGGACTTACATTATCTAACTTGCTGAATACAAAGGCATGATTGAGGGTTTTAGCATCCTGGAATGAAAGAGAGATCTGATCCTACTCAATTCTTCTCAGCTGAAAGATGGCTGTTTTTGTTTTGTTACAGAAATGAGAAGAAAGAATCCCCCACAGATTTCTGGCTCCTCGTGCACACTACCAGTTCAAGAGAACCAAAACCTGCTTTATGAATTCCCCATAGTGCTCCTGGCCCAAATACAATCACTTCAGCCAATCTGTATTTAACATGAAACAGTTACCAGCCATCCAGGTTTTTCAGACTGCCTTATGTTACTTCCCCAGAAGTAATACATGGTATAGGTGGAGGACAAAAAAGAGCCAAGAAAAGACCCCTGGGGGACCCCGCAGGTAATAACTGCAATGGCAGATGATGCATTCCCTGCAGAGAAAGTTCTGTCATACACATAAGATCTGAGTGACACAAACACAGTTCCTGCTACACCAACCAATTTGTCTAGTTGATTGATGCTGTGAAATGAGCATCAATCAACTAAAAATGAAAACAGTTAAACAATCAACAATCCAACCGAATGCCATTAAGGACCATTAGAAGTGCAGTTTGACTGGAACCTGATGTCACCATTATAACTAAAGGGTAGTCAAGCTCAACAACAGTCCAGATGGCCCTGGGAGCACCGATGCAAACCAGGAACTCAAGAAGCTGCTCATCATTTTAAATCTGGTTAAGGACAGATTTTTCTTTCCACCTCTGCAACATTATTGCTCAGGTGGAGACAACTCTCACAGCTGGAAGAGGTGGTGGGTGGTGGCATTTCACATAAGACAATAGATGACTGTTAATCTGGACACATGATACGTTCATTATTAATACAATTTGAATAAACAAGCGACCAGTGCTCCGTAGAGTTTTGCGGCTGGGACTCATCAATTTAAGCGATGTTGTCATTCACAACAATGGATGCGTTAATGACAAAGATAATGGCGAATGATTCTCCAGTTCTGGTATCTGCGTTCTGAGTCGGGCTTCACCAAACTTTGATTGAACAGCTCCTTGTGCAACAATGGTGGTGTGGCTTTAGGGTGTGCAGACCGAGTCCTCGGATTCAGTTAGAAAGAAGGAAAGCTGCAACCAGCAGCACCACAGCCCAAGCAAACAACCCGTTTCAAACAGGCCTGTTTTAATATGGGCTCTGTCTTAGCTATTTATAAAATACAGTTGGTCAAAGTCTCCTCTGGTAATAAAGAGCTATATCTTGGTGAGCTCTTTGGTGACACCCAATAAACACAAATAATCAGGTTGAGTTATGTGGAGTATGACCTGCTATCAGTCACCACATTTTGATTGGGTGGTTCTAAGAAGCAATAAAGATGGAAGAGGACATCACCAAAATGTCCAATGAATGAGTCATTCCATAGATATCTACTGAGCGACAGCCTATAGCTCTTGGTTTGTGTGTGATAAGCTTGTGTGAAGACAAACAGGATCACAACTAAAAGGCAACAGAAAACCAAATCAACCAAGCTACAGCTGTGAAAGCTTGTTTGGGCTCAACCACATCTGAAGAACTGTGAAGCTCTGGATAGATGTGTGATACTGGAGAGATGCACAGTATGACAACAAGTTAAGGAAGAAGGTTAGTCTAATTTTTATTTATACCATATATCAACGGACACTGTTTCCTATTGTACATCATCACGTTAAAACAAGGATTTCACTACATTGGTCAAGAAATGGCCACGTAAAGATTCCAGCTTAAATGGCTTTTCGTCAGTCTCTGATCAGACATCTTCAAGTCTGGTGCAAAGTAAAACCCTGAAAATTTGGTCTGATGATTGGAGGTTTCCATCCCATATTGTTAAGTCAAACCCCAGACATCAGAACTGCAGACCCTAATTACCAGATAGTGTTTTCTACCTGCTGACTGAGCTAAAATAATCACTGCCTTTTTATATGTCATGTGATAATTATTAGGGAAACATTTGGGAGATTAATAATAATGATGATTAATATAATGACGCACGTCTATAGCACCACTGTTCCTTCCTTGAATAAGCCAACACTTAAACATAAATGAGAGGCTATGTACAATAATCATTTAGTTATGATTAAGTCATTTTTTATTGCAGGTCATTCCTTATGTTAGTAATCAGTCATTTGCCATCATTGTATTGTGTGAAGTTTATGCTTCATAACTTTTAATTTAACATTTTAATTCAATAGTTGTCTAAAGACAGTAACATCTGAATCTTAAAAATAAATATAACTTAATGGAAATGCAATCTAGTTTTTTTCTTTTGTTTATCTTGTTGCTTACAGAGAGAAACCTTTGCTGCCAAATCTAAAGTCGAATTGCATGTTCAAGAACTGACGGAATGAAACTGAAGGGAAATGTGTGCCTGTGATAATGTGAAAAGGATTCCATGAGTGTAAATTACACAAATACATTAAGTTAAAGACTCCAAAACCAGCACACTAGCAACCAATTGATTTCAAATGTAAATAGAAATACAAATATGGCCTATTCCTGTCAGTGAGATGTCTTGTATTTTTTATCAGTATTCTGAAGTTGAAATGTGACTGACTCTTACTGTGCAGCTGACAACGAACCTTGAGAACTCAATAGAGGACACAGAAGACGGTTGTTTCTTCAAACAGCAGAGGGCTCTGCTGTGACACACTATCCACTTTAAATTTCTCTCTCTCACTCATGCACACAGAGAAGCTATAGTGTATTCTCAGTGACGCACAACTGACACAGCCTCTCAGCCAACTCCTGCCCCATCCAGATCGGTAGCACCATTTGCTGTGCCAGTCTCTATAAATACACGCATGGAGACTTCCAGAGTGGCAGCGTTACCTTCAGAGCAGCACCGGCACTTGCACGCACGCACACCCCCACAGGCGCATCAGCGCAGATGAGGCGGACGGGAGAATGAAATGATGATGGTCAGATGGGTGGATGGAAGAGGCAGCGCAGGTGACAGAGATCATTTTCTGTTTCTCTCTCAGTGATGTGGTTATTCTGTCCGAGCCTGCGATCTCATTTGCCTGCCTGCCTGTTTCCCCCTAGGGGCCCGTGGAGAGATGGAGAGATTCTCCTCTGATTCAGAACGCCCAGTTCTCCGGGCCAAAATAGGCCTCATGAATAAACCATGAACTATGTGGTTAAGTTATGTAACAAGAGCACACTAATAGATGCAGCGTGTCGCGTACAGTAGGAACGGGACGGATGCCATTCAATTTCTCTTTTCAAGCTGTGCTTGAGTACTTAAACACACATTACGATACCCAAGCAAAGCTTCTAAAGTGATCAAGTGGTCTGCCAACAGATTTCCGTACACTGTAGCGAAAAGTCTACTCAGCTACTGTTGCTCATTGAGGTTACCTGAGGACTGAAGATAAGATAATGCATGTCTTTACTTAGACAAACACTCTGGTGCAAAGGAAGAGTTTACAGCTTGAGTGAATGTGTGCAGAGTCTGTGGAGAAACTGTACACTTCCTGAAGCTTAGCAGAAGTTAGTGAAGACGATCTGTTAGTCTGTCTGTCCCATACATTTACAATTCTCTCTCAATCTCTCCCCTCCTCTTATCAGCCGACCTTTGGGTGTTTAAGGTAATGCAATCAGATTTTGCCATCATCGAAATCAGCCAATCAATGTTCCTGCCAAACTGTCATTCAAGGGATTCGCTGCGACCCCTCCTCCACCCCAATAACCTGCAATCCCCATATTCAGTATGCACGCATCTCATTCAGATCCTCAACATTCCCCAGGTCCCTTTAACCATCTCTAGGCCCAGACACACCCCCTTTCAACCTTGATGACATCACAAAGGGTCGATGTGTCACAATGCTTTCTCCTCTTATTGTGCATGGCAATACATTTTGTTCATCTTCCAATTGAGGTCTCTCTTTGTTGAAATGCTATTGTGCAGAAATTGGCTGCAATCTACAGGGTAGTCCTCAATTGATTATAGTGAATAGAGCCAAAGGGCTACAATAGTTATAGAATACAGATCACAATAAAAAAAAAAAATGATGATTGTCCGAGTCTAAGGAAAGTGAATGAAGTACATTTATTTTGGAGTCCCTCAAAACCTCCCCTTACCCAGCCCAGATGTTTTGAGAGTGGGCATTATCCCTATCTCTGAAATTCCCATACGTGTACAGCACCTGGATAGTTAGTATGAACAGCTACTATAGTTGAACTTACATGAAATGAAACACTTTGGTCACAACATCAGTGAATGTTCAGCACTAACATTTAACAAGGCTTATGGTCAGTATTGTTGTTCACTGCACTGAGGCTGTACAAAGGCCCAGCAGACATAACTTAAACATCTGCATGCTAACATGCTAACAGCAACGATACTAACAGACAGAAGAAGAAGTTAACTTCAAGTTGAGGGGGACAGGTTTTCCAATGATTTCGATGAAAACCACAAATGCCAACCTCATTGAAAACTCCGACAATCATTTTTTAACCCCGAACCTGGAACCTGGGATCTTTGGAATGTGTTTGTGGACTGTGGGTGTTTGTGAAAGTGCTGCAATGCCATCCCCAGCGCTGATTCTGCTGTCTAGGCTAAAACAATTGGTGTACCGTGTTAAGAAGCCCATTTGCTGAGCAAATTCAAGTTGAGGATAAAAAAAGTGATAGAAATAGGAATGATTGGACATTAAAAATAAAAGCAACTGTGACGTCCTGTCATTTTAGTTTGTTAATTTCTGTCTCTTTGTGGTTTATGTTTCCTGTTTTATTTAGTAGTCTTGCTTTCCTTGTGTGTTGTTTCTGTCTTAACTTCCTGGCCTTGATTGTCGTCCCCAATCCTCATGTGTTTCACCTGTGTTTAATTGCCCCTGCCTTCCCTCTGTGTATTTAAGCCTCTGTGTTTCCATTTGTCCTCTGTCGGTTCGTTTGTTCTTCTACCTGCTGTCGTCCATGGTGCTGTCCTGTGTGCCTGTCCTGCCTTGTCCTGATCCCCTGAGCCTCTTCACTTTTGAAACCCTGTGTAAGCTTTTTTGTGTTCTAGTTTTTCCTCTTTAGTGTTCACGTTTGATTTGTTTTGTTAAAAGAACTAAAACTAACAAGAAAAAGTACTTGCAATTCTAATATAAAGCAGCAGTGTGTTCAATATTCTACTGGCATAAAAAACAAGAAAGTGGTCTCACCTGTACTTTTATGGGATATATAAGGGACATTTACAAGAAAAGGAGGACCTTGGTGATATGGCTGGAACATAAAATTAAAGTAAAACATGTAGGAAGGAGCTAGTCCATTTGAAGCTTTATAGATAAGTAAATGTTTTCTGGACGGTACAAGATCACTTCAGATGTGTCAAATGACAGTTGTTGTGATGAACCCTCTGGTTTCCTCAGCTCTACGTAGTGCCTCCACATCGTTCAGATCAAAGTCAAAAGGTATCAGCCAAAGAGCCACAATGTTTTATTTTCAAGTCAAGTGTACGTTATAGTGCTCCTGAGTGAGCGTAGATCCTGTCCTTACATAAGGATAATCAAAACTTGGTGAATCTTTGGATTTGGTGAATGAGACTCATTGTTTGGGTTAAAGTAATAAAGGTCCCTTCTTAAAGATAAGAGGACCTTCGTCACCATTGTTTCCATCATGAACACGTGGTTGTGGTACTGCCAAATATAAGGTATAAGAAACTGCTTTGTATCTAAAAAATATGTGTGATTGTCCTGTCTTTTATAAAATCTAGCCAATATGTGATGATTCGGTTAGGTGTTTGTTGTTGTGTTCTCTCCCCCTCCCCTTTTCTGTTCTCCCTATCCAGGCTGTGTGTGGCAGGGGGCGTGGCTGGTTCCTGGCTGCAGCGGAGGAGGCACACCTGCTCTCAATTCACCTAATCATCCCCTCAATAAAGGTTGATCTGATCACCACTACGGTGCCAGATTATTCCGTCTTGTCCGGTAGATCTTGTGCTCTCGTTCTCGACCCTCGTGTCTACTCGTATGCGTACTAACTCGTGTGTTTCCTTCATCTACCTGGACCCTCCGAGTGCCTCGCTGCTCTGCTCTTCATCCCCGTCTCATCCTGGATCTCTCCGAGCCACCCAGCACCCTGCCGCCCCAGCCTGCATCTGCTTTTCATTCCAATAGACTCTGTTCATTCATTCTCAACAACCAGTCCGCGTCTGCTTTGGGGTCCAACCTTACCACTAACCTTAACACAATATACACATCACTTGATTTCCTCCATTGCTCTCTTCATAGTTGCCATGCCCAGCAGAGGTCACTAAAATCATTATAGAACTTTGCGAAAAAAGCGATAAGCCTTGTTTTAGTTTTTCTTGGCAATTTTCTCATGTATATTTTTTATACTAAATATGTATCTTCCTTTTAGTAAATAGTTTAGAATTCAGGAAAATAAACTTTTCAATGTCTTGAGTATATTGAGGGCATTAAAAAAAAATTTGAACACCCATTCTTCACTGCGACTTGTGATGTTCCCAGCAATGGTTTCGAGTGGATTTCCGACATGACTGCAATACCTCAATAGCCATTAATATAAAATAAATATCTCACACTCGCTGCTGTTCATGCAAGAACTCAAGCACAGCCAGTGCCAGGACAAATATTTACACAACACATGCAATGAGCTGGTTTCTGGAAGACTTCTTTTTTCGGCTTCAGTGAGAGTGAGCTTTAATAACTACCGTCGGCAGTATTTCTCTGCAAACACCCTGCATTGTGTGTGTGTGTACATCTAGATTTTACAGACCTTCAACAAAGTCAAAGGGATGACTTTCTCTCCCAGGGACGACCAATTATGAATAACTGACAGGGCTTTAACTGCATAGACGCAGTTACACCTCTATTACCCTCCAGTGAACATGACAACAGTGAGGAAGAAATACTGATGCATCCGGAAACATTTAACGTGCCAGGCAGCCGTGAGATATGATAACCATTACCTTCGTCAGATGATCACAATGGTCCAAAACTCAAATTAGTGGCAGAGAAGATGAGGTATCTACAAATTTTCTCCCTTCAAACTCTGATTATTTTTCCTGGAGAACGATTTAAGGATGTGCCTGAGAGCGACTCTGCCTCAGCTTGTGCTATTTGATCTACTCTAGGCCTTGTTAGATCATAGAGTGCGACATAATGGTCAGGAGTGAATGAGATCCGTCAGACATGGTGCTAATTAATTCACACTTTGGTGACCATAAAGGCACTCTGCACGACACCGCATGACATATGTAGTCTGGAAGATTGATACTGCAAATGGCAGCTCTCAGCCATGCTCATTACAGCGACAGATGGTTGCGTCTGTGTGTGTGTGTGGGGGGGGGGGGATTTTGGGCACACTTGTGGTCTATACTGAAACCTATAGTTAGCAGCAGATTGACAAATTGTTGATGTTCTGGAGCCTCTTCCGAATTATTCCTTGTCATTAGTGAGTCCTTAGATTTCCCTATATAAATAATTGGTTTGCTGTCAAGCAAGTTTATTTCAATGGATCAGTGGATTTCATTGTTGTATCAGTCCAACATTGCCAGGAATTGACAATAATGATTAATTGTATATAATATAATATTATATACCTATATTAATTATATATTATTGCTGTGATACAATATTAGAATTACCAAAATCAGTGCCAAATGTACAACTATATAATACAGCCCTTCCCTTCTAGACTTCTATTTTTAATGGGAATGATGATATATTTTATCTTGTAATATTTAAATTTGACATTTTATTGACCTTAAAGTCGAAAAAGCACACACACACACACAAACACACATGCACACACAAGATGACATTTGCAGTGTGCAAATTATTTTTCTCCTTTCGTTTTGTGTCTGTACAAAACTGGAAGTAGGCTACATAGTTTTCAACCAGGTGCTGAATTGTAGCTGTGCCCTTCAGTAAGTCACTCAACCTTGTTTCTCAGCGCACTGCTTCCAGGCCAAGTGGTTCCATGTTGCTGTGTTTGTATAAAAGCTTGTCTCACTGGGGTTTGGATTTGTGTGTCAGCTAAACAATCGCAGGTCTGTTAGAATCAATCAACCTGCACAGAATCCTTACACATCCTCCCGCTGCAGCGTTTCAACAACTACACCTGTTTTATTTTTTGTTTTTTCATACAGACATCACAAACACTGGCAGAAATGGAAGAAAGGTATAATAAAAGCTTGACAGAGAGGGAGGATTCTGTTTGCTCAGCATGCAGAGCAGAGTATGAATATTCAGTTCCCCTACACTCCACTGCTCTGAGTGAGGAGGGGTTTCTGTCATACACAGGTCATGAATCCCCCCTGACCTGAAAGGAGAGAAGGAGGAGGAGGTAAAGGAAGTGGTTTAAGTGGTAGATAAGGAAAGGTCATGGAAAATTGATGAGAGAAAGGACACAATGGAGGGAGGTGAAGAGGTGTATGAGACAATGGAAGAGGAGACAAATATCAGAAAGAACAACAGCGAATGTGAAGGAAAAATTAGGAAAGATGAACAGAGGAGAGAATAGAATCAGGTAAAAGGGAACGGAGAGGTCACGAGAAACAAGCAGAAGAGAAGGAAAGATATCAGAGAAAGGAGAGAGTGGAGCGGGGAGACGCTAAAAAAATCCAATGTTCTTTGTGCTTCACGGAACATATGGTGCTCCTGCTAACTAAAAGAACCACACAAAGTTCATTGAAGTGTGCATCGGGAAAAAACGGGAGTGAAGAATGTGGAAGGGTTTTTGGGAGACTGTCCCAGATTTGAAGTAATGAAAACACAGACAACAAAATCATTCTTGTGTCCCTGGTGCATCATTTGCTCGACATAAGTCTCTGTATTAACACTTTTCAAAGGCTGACACATGTACAGAGTACCACCAGCTTATCATGGCAAATAACTTAAAACCTAAGTTGTAATTTGATTCGGACTGTTACCAACTGTTACCCAAGCATTTATCCAGAAATTGCTGTAATTGCTGATGGATTGATTATGTTGAAGCGCTGATAGCGGTTATATTATATTAAGGCCCCGCAGTCATGCTCCACACATGTTGCCTGATTAGACATCTTCTGTAGGTGTTAACTGACTGTGCTGTGTTGACTTTTAATCAAACCACAATCAATATTATTTGAAAAAATGAAAGTATTTTTCAGAGATGTAAAATGAGAAAAAGTTGAGGTGACTAACACCATAATCATCAACTGGAATTCACTAATGTCTGCCCTCCAGAACTTCGGCCTGAGCAGCCATCTACTCAATCAGGATCAGAAAGCACCTCTGGGCCATTATGCTTTGTAAGTAGTAGCAAAGAACAGAGATTGTGTCTTTGCAACCGGGGCACACTGTGCACCCCACAGAACAACGGTTCCCAAAAGGCCCTTTTACACAGCAGATACTTGAACTTGTAACAGCAGGAAAATCAAGAGTGTTACTAATATCATTAGCAAAGGTTGTGTTCTATTTAAGTGTCCCAGTGTGGTCGTGAGCCAGCATGCAATATACCCTATATACCCCATACTGCACCGAAGCTGTGGGACTCAGTTGTCTTTATTATTAACACGAGTGTGTGTGATTCCTGCTGTGACGTGTTGATGTGTTTTTGTCTGTTCTGTGGAAGTGGATTGCAGAATTTTCACCATGCTGCTTTAGTGCTGCTGTGCAAAGAGGCGGCAGCTTGGCGGTCCCATTCTCGCTTCACCATCCAACATGTATGAATGTGTGTATGCATATTTACGTATGGATGTAATGTATTATAGAGTGACCATTCATTTATACATTCAACAGCATCAAGCACAATTATGACACTTGGCCTTATCACTGCAGACAGCGTCTAAACGTGGTAAGCATGATTGCTAAGTAAATTCAAGGCCAGACACCATACAGGTGTAGTGATTGATTCATGATACCATTCATCTCATGTATTTTGCAATATTCAAGAAAACTGCCAGGAGTCATTAAGCAGCAAAATCAATACAATTTAATATTTCTTTTCCATCGAGCTAATGTAA
This sequence comes from Pleuronectes platessa, assembly GCF_947347685.1. NCBI lineage: Eukaryota > Metazoa > Chordata > Actinopteri > Pleuronectiformes > Pleuronectidae > Pleuronectes > Pleuronectes platessa. The sequence continues at coordinate 3,960,541 of NC_070634.1, read as the reverse complement.
GCTGTCAAGGTAAGTTATATGATGCAGCCGTCCGTGACCCCCAAACGATGGCTGGTTGTATATGAACGTTTAAAAGGTAACATAGTAAATATGGAAATGTTCCATCCTCTCCACCAGTCATTCTACAGACTGTTTCTTTATTTGTGATGTGTTAAATTTAGCAATGGCATCGGAAATTAAAGCTAACTTAACTTTCCTTTCAATGGATATTTCCAATGTGGCTTCCTTTATTCAGCACAAGTAAGTAAATAAGACCATTCAGAACACAACTACTGGAGTTCATTTATTGAATAATGCAGCTTAATGAAAGGCAAATACAACCAAGGATATCACCTAATACTGAACTAGAGGTTTGGCTAAATACTATTATATTTAAAACATTAGGAATCTCTTCACAAAATCAAAAATTTGATCATTCTAAACAAGTCACAACTCAACCATGCACGTACATCTATATGTGCAATTCATAAGTGCGCTGCATTACTTAAAATAACAGCACTCCACCTCTTGATGGTTGAATGCTGGGGTTCTGCGTTTATCAAACAGTTATGTCAACTCCGCTTTCAGCTCGGTTTGATGGGCTGTGATCAGATGTGACAGCAATAGAGGCATTGAGGGGACACACAGCCACATACAGTACACACACACATAATAAATGCACACAGATCGAGACCCGCGGGAGCAAAATCTCTCCCGCATTCATCTTTAATCCGCAGCAAACACAGTGGAAACCTCAGCTCTCTCTGTCTGTGAATCATCCCAGCCTGATAACTAAAGAAACACTTTATTTTAAATGACAGCATGCACTCGCACACTCACACACACATGCATATATACATGCACAGCCTTTCTGTGTGTGTTGGCCTCTATCTTCAGGTCTCAGAGGCGTTTCCTCTTCTTCCTCAAATATGAACTCCTCTCCATCAGCGCCCCCCCGGGAGAAGGCCTCAACACATTCTCATGTCCATCTATTGATTAAATGGTAATGCCAATCAATTTTTTATGCTCTGCATCTTTGGCGACTGCTTGTGAAAGTGTGTGTGCTGGAGAAGACAGGCATACAGTAGCTGCTACGATAACAAGAGAAAGAGGGAGGGAACCGTCGGGAGAGCAGCATAAGTATTGAAGGCACGGAGAAGAGTGAAAAACAAGAAGGCAATAACAACAGAAGAGTTGGGGTTTACTTGTGTTGTGGTAGTGAAGAAGCCTTGGGCTGTTTTGCTATGTATTCATCTGAAGGTGTTTCTTCACACCACTGGAGTGGAGCAGCATTATGCCCACTCACCCTCCAGCCTGTGAGAGTGTGTGCATGTCCTGCAAAATGCATAGACAGCCACATTTCTGTCATGTGCCCTCGTGTGACTCATTCCTCGGGGCATGAGTGGGATGCTCACGAGAGGCGGGCATGAACTCATCAGTGGGGTTTAAAATCATATATGTGTCTTAACAATTTCAATTTAAGTGCAGTTTTGTCAAATGATGGATTTGTTTCTGGCCCCTTTAATTAGCTTTAGTGGGATTTATAACACCACTGCAGGGTAGATTGCGGGGGTGACTAATAGAGAGAGCGGGAGCTAGAGAAGATGGGAATCATTCGAGTATTCATGCAAAGACGGAGAAGGAAGATGTCTTCTGGCATCAAAGCGGCACCAGCTTCCACTGTGTGAAATAATTAAAAGTAGCAAAATGGAGAGAAGACATAGTGAATGTTGGGAGCTATCAAAGAATCCTGGGGAAATGCAGACAAGCAGTCGGTCACTGTAGTTGCAAAACTTCCACATGCTAGCGTTAATGTTTTTTTTGCTCTGTGGCAAAATCCATACTGACATGTTTTGGGTGGAAATCAGAGTTGTAAAATTAAAAGCTTTTAGCTCTGTCAAAAGTCTTCCCCGTCCACACAATAAATTTAAACTGGGCAGGTGTATACCTGTGTAAACAGGAATTATATGGACAAGAAACAGCAACAGTGAAAAGTAAGACCAGGGATTTATTTTCTTGTGCTGAAAAATTGAATGTTTATTATCGAATATATCAGCACCAGGAGAGAATGATTAAGACAGTGATGAAAAAATGGACTCTGTGGCAACCAGGGAATTGGTGAGTAGATAAATAGATTCGCAGACCTCTGCTTTGGTTCTGTTATTTTTCTCACTTTGCAGCATTTTTTCACTCAACATGAACTTCTTGATCGTGTTGTAAAATTGGTGAAGACATTCTCTGCATTAGCTTTGACTTATTATTTGCATGTGTTTTCTCAAACTGCTGCATATTGAGTTTTCAGGGCAAGATGCAAAACCCAGAAGACACATATCAATTATTGAATATTGAAATAATTAAATATGTGAAAGAGAAAGTCTTTCAGAAAGTTAGTTTCATCAAAAATGTATCATCAATTGCATTATTTACATGTGTAAATCTAATGCAATTACAAATCAGAGTTTTCCCTCACTCCCAATGAGGTTTTATGGGAGCTTTGTAACATTTTACATTACAGGAATTAGCAGGGCTAACCCCAGAATTATCGTGTAGTTTATCTAGTGGAGGATAGTTCACAATCTACATACCATTGTGCTGATGGAGGGGTGGGTGAAGTGTTTGAGTGCACAAAACACGTTTAGAGTTTCAGGGGTAAACAGCGTTGCAGCCAAATCCAATCCAATTTATGTAATGGTGACCACTTCTTCAAACATAGAAAAAACATTAAATGCCTCTGCACCAAACATGCTGAGTCCCATCTGATCCACACAAATTTAGTTTGCTGCATATATTCCACAGGCCTCTTATCGTGTTCTTTGGCAAAGTTCAATCTGGCAGTTTCGTGCTTTTTTACTGTCTACGCATACCCCGACTGTTTTTCAATGCAAGATGGGATCAATTTGGACCTCTGCGTGACATAATTTTCCTTATATGTGTATTTATTGCCTTTATTTAAATGATAGACCAGCGGCCAGCGAGTGTGAAATGGCCACAGAGAGTGGGGGAAGAAGCAATGGACCGGGTCTGCAGCAGAAACCCATGGCCACTACTGGAGTACTGAAGTGCACCACTAGATGAGCTAGCGGGCATCTGTAATAATAATAATAATACATTTTATTTGTAAGGCACTCTTCATCCGAGAATCTCAGAGTGCCACATAGTTAAAAGCAAAGTCATAAAAAATAAAAAATAAAAAAATAAAAACTCAACTCAAAGTAAAAACGCCTTCTTGAATAAAAAGGTTTTTAGGCCAGTCTTAAAAGACTCTAGGGTCTGTGTTGCCCTCAGGTGGTCAGGGAGACCGTTCCATAGGCGGGGCGCAGCTGAGCAAAAGGCCCGGTCACCCATGGTGCGGAGCTTGGTGTTTGGAACCCGAAGGAGCGAGCTACTTGTAGATCTGAGGGTGCGGGTGGAGGTTTGGGGAGTGATGAGTTCTTGTAGGTAAGGAGGTGCATGTCCATTTATGCATTTATGGGTGAGGAGTAGGACTTTGTAGTCAATCCGGGTTGAGACAGGGAGCCAGTGGAGTGACTGGAGAATTGGAGTTATGTGCTCATATTTACGGACTCTCATCAGGATTCTGGCAGCGCTGTTTTGAATGAATTGCAGTTTTTGGATGTTCTTGCCAGTGATCCCAGTGAAAAGTGAATTGCAGTAGTCCAGTCTAGAGAAGATGAATGCGTGGACGAGCTTCTCTGCATCTGACAGGGTTAAAGTGGGACGCAGTTTGGATATGTTTTTGAGATGATAAAAGGAGGTTTTGCACAGGTGTTTTATATGGTCATTAAAGGTCAGGTGAGGATCAAACCTAACTCCCAGATTAGTGACTGTGGAGGAGAGGGGTATGACCTGACCGTCGAAGGTAAACTGAGTTATGGAGGATGACTGAACCTGGTGTGGAGTGCCAACAAGGAGGGCTTCAGTTTTGCTACTGTTTAACTGGAGAAAGTTGCTGCTCATCCATGTCTTTATCTCCCCAAGACAGGCGGTGAGACATGAAATGGCTGCAGAGGGGTTTGGGGCAGTTTTGATGTAAAACTGTGTGTCGTCAGCATAACAGTGGAAGGACATCCTATGTTTGCTGATGACACGACCGAGGGGGAGCATGTAAATAATGAAGAGGATGGGGCCGAGGACCGACCCTTACGGAACACCACAGGAGACAGGGAGCAGTCTGGACTTGCATCTTCCCAGTGAGACATATTCAGTTCTGCCAGAGAGGTAGGACTGAAACCACTTGAGTGCAGAGTCTGATAGTCCAACAGCGTTGTAGAGGCGCTCTAGGAGGAGAGTGTGATCCACTGTGTCAAATGCAGCAGTCAGGTCCAGGAGGATGAGGAGTGAGGGTGATCCTGCATCGGCTGTCATCAGCAGGTCATTGGTAACCCTGATCAAAGCCGTTTCAGTGCTGTGGGCTGAACGAAATCCTGACTGAAACTTTTCAAACAAGTTGTTATGTTGGAGGTGGTCCTGAAGTTGAGAAGCGACTACCTTCTCTAACACCTTGGATAGGCAGGCAAGGTTGGAGATAGGCCTGTAATTAGCTAGAACCTCCGGGTCCAGGGTGGGTTTCTTGAGAAGGGGACGGATGACAGCAACCTTGAGAGTAGGTGGGACACAGCCAGACTGAAGGGAAAGGTTAACAACCTTGGTGATAAAAGTACTGAGAGTGGGGATATGTAACTTGAGCAGAGCAGTGGGAATGGGGTCCAGGGTACAGGTACAGGATTTCATTTTTTTGAGGATTGCCTCAACATGGCTCTCCTGAACCTCAGCGAGATGTAGAGGAGACTGCACACTCGTAGATAAGGTGTTGGTGTCAGAGGGAAGCAGAGATGGAGAGCTGGACATCAGAGAGCGAATGGTGTTGACCTTTGATCTAAAAAAGTCAATGAAGCTGTTGCATTGCTCCTCTGTAGCCTCAGTTGAAGAGGGTGGTTGTGGTTTCAGGAGATGGCTTATGGTGGAAAAAAGCTGTTTGGAGTTGCCAGGGTTTTTATTGATTAACCCGGAATAGAACTGTGAGCGAGCATCTTTAAGGGAGTTGGAGTAGGCCCTTTGATGCTCACGATAGGCCAGTTTATGGACAGTGAGCCCAGAGTGTCTGCAGCGTCGTTCCAGGGAACGCCCAGCTGTTTTTATTTTCCTTAGCTCATGTATGAACCAGGGAGCGGAGCGTGAGACATTGACCTCACGTGACTTGACAGGGGCATGGAGATCAAAAATACTTCTCAGGGATGTATTGTAGAGTTCCACTAATTCATCCATTGATGCAGAGGCTGGGCAGTTGATGAGCTGGAGATCCATGGTCATAGTGGCCGAGTCAATGCTTTTCCAGTTCCGGAAAGACATTTGACGCCTAGGTCTAATAGTAGGCAGCATAAAAGTTAAGGCCATTGAGAACATTGGTGGTCGGACACAACGAGATCATAGACCTGTAGGTTACTGATGGAAGCAGAGTCAGTGATAACCAGATCCAGAGTGTGCCCCTTGGTGTGAGTAGGAACCTCAACATGCTGCTGCAGCCCAAGACACTCAAGCACACTCAGGAAATCTGCTGCAAACTGACAGGAGGGTTTGTCGACATGGATATTTAAATCACCAACAATGACAATGTTAGTTGACATAGTGCAGAGAGAGGTAAGGAGATCACTTATCTCAGGTAGAAAAGATGGGTTTGGTTTTGGAGGACGGTATATGAGAAGCACTGTCTTGGAGTATGGAGATTTGCATTTGAAGGCCAGGCATTCCATAGAGGAAAGATCAGGCATTGGCAGAGGAGACAGTTTTAGCTCAGCCCGGTGCATGATGGCTAGTCCACCACCACGACCAGAGCTGCGGGCCTTCTCCATGTAGTTATAGCCAGGGGGGCATGCTTCATTAAGCAGGGAGTAGTCCCCTGGTTTTATGCCAGGTTTCGGTTAGGCACATGAAGTCAAGCCCTTTTTCCAGAATATGGTCGTGAGGAGAGATTTATTAGTGAGGGATTGTGCGTTTAGCAGCTCCATGGTGGTAAGAGACAGAGCACGGGATGGAAATCCCTGAAAGCTCTGTAATACACTGCGATCCACTCCGTGTCTTCCATTTTGCCTAGTATTGGGTAGTCTCGCGATGTTTCAAACGATGACTCTGAGGTTTGTTTTGTTTCCTGGTTTCACGTTGAAGCCGCGGCGCGAGCCTCTATGGATGTAGGGAGGTATGTTTATCAAAATCCCACACTCTTGACAGAGGGCTTTAAACCCTTTGTCGGACGGAGCCATGAAGCTGCACCAACGCCGTAGCTGCGGGGCGGTGTATGAAATCATTGCCAGCACCGATGTAAAAAAATAAATGTAATGTGAATTACATGTTCAGGTATGGCTATTCCTGTACCTCCTATTCTCTACTGCAACTGTAATGCACTCCTGTTCAGGAGCAGACTCATGCACTTGTGCCTTCTCTATCTTTATAAAACCCTAAAATTCTGTTTCTCACGTGTTTACCACATTAATCCATGTTGCCTAAACCAGGACTCAGGTTCAATCTGAGAAAGTTGTAGAGTTCATAGGTTGTTTAATAACCGTTCTCATGTGTTTAGGTTTATTTAGATATTAGGGTGTAAATTCTACAGTTGCAGTGGTCATGGGAGTAATCTCTGGGCCTGTATTTTCATTGTTGTTTAGCTGACCTGTTTATTTTATATCATAATGTACATAGGTTAAAATAAACTAAACTTTATCTTGTCTGTCATAGTCACTTAAAACCTATTCTATTAATTAATTAAGCTGTAAGACTTAACATCATTGTAGAACTTGCACCAGATCAATGTTTCAGAATTTGAATCTTTAAACACAAAATGCGATTCAATAGTTTTAGATATAAAACAATACACTTGGGAGAAGTGACATTGTGTAAATGAAAGCCTAAGATACACACATATTTAAGAAGTCCTGTAAGTATTCAGACCTCTACACAATTAAAGTAAATTAGTTAGTTCCTGCTGCCTTTATGGGTTTTTGACTGGAAATCGATGGGATCCATTTATATCTAAAGCAAAATAAAGTGTGTAGAAAGGGATTTTCTTTGAAAAGGATACTTTTCAACAAGTTCCCCCTTTCACTCTAGCTGTCACAAACCCTGGTCCTCTACAGGAGGAGGCACAGCAAGACTGGAGTTTAAAATTTCAGGCAGGGAGACAGAGGTTAAAAGACAATTTGTTTTGCAATTGGAGTTTAGCACTTCCACTTGTCTTGTACAATGACGACTGAAACAGTGAATTGACTTCAAGGACGAACATGCCATCTCCCGTTTAGCAGCTTACTTCACTGAACTGTGAGGATCTAGTATCCTCACTGGTTTCAGCTACAACTCAACAAGCAGGGAAACAACCTTCTATTCCCAATTAGATTTACCAGTGAAGCATGATCAGTATAAGTTCAAACATGCCTTCAGGACCGTAATGTCTTGTAATTTTCTTGTATTACACTAAAACTAAATTGTAGTTGTTGTACTTGAATCGATTAAACTCAGAAACATGTCATTTTATAATATAATTACGCTAGATACCAGCGACACTGTGAAGAATCAGCGACACCGTGAACAATCATGGACATACCTGATCTACACCTGCTGCTCCAATTATTATTATTCTTATTGTTTTTATTATTATAACCAGCGCGCCTGCCCCACATTCTGTCTCAAGCAGATGGCCACCCACCCACAGCCCGGTCCTGTTCAAGGTTTCTTTACCATATGTCATTTTTCTGAAGAATACTTTTATTTAATCGATTCAACATTTGTTTGAATACATGTTGCAACAGTTGCAATTTAGCAGTCATGACGGTCATTGCAAGTGTTTAATGTTATGCTTAAAATTCTAAAATATATATCCAAACTAAGACATAAGTTGTTAATTTTATACAGAAAAATAACAAATACCTTAAATGTTCAAAACTCCTCTTGTGTAAAAGATAAGCATGTGGTGCTGACTGCTGAAATATGCTGTTCTGTTGCTCTGTTCAAACCAGTTTCCCACTGTGGGAAATATGAAGCAGGGCCTCAGATGAGCAGGGCAGCAGCTTAATCATTAGGCCTGATGGATGAGGGCCCGAGCTGGGCAAGAGGGAGAAGGGGAGGGACGGAGGAGGAGGAGGAGGAGCATTAGACAGGTAGGATGGCGAGAGATGGAGGGTAAGTGGGAAAGAAAGAGTGGTTGAGAGAGATTTACAGGAGACGGGGAGGAAGGAGACCGATGGAGGGAAGGATGAACAGAGGGGAGACATGCAGGCGGCCACAGAGGAGGATCCGTCCAACAAATTACCTTCTCCTCCATTACAAAGGCTGTCAACCTGGATGCCTCTGTCAGCTCTCATACATACTCATGCCTGTCTCTGTTGCACACACACCATCCACAGACTCCCAGGCATGCTTCTCACCCAACGCACATAGAGCCTGTAATTGCTTCAGCGCTTCCTCAAGAGTGTAAACACGTGCGCAAGCATGCAAGCCCACTCCACCTCCTGTTAACAGGTGATAAAGGAGCTTGTCATCACCGTGATGATGCTGACTCCTGCTGCAGAAACGTCACAGCAACTCCAGAGCATGTCAGACAGAGGTGACTGTAGCTGTCAGACACTCGTGGTTTATGGTAGGCTGTTGTAAACCAGGCGGCTAGGAAAGAACATGTGGCCGGTTGGCTGACTGGCACCGTCGATTGTCTGACTGATTACATGACTGGCTGCATGACCTGCGAAGGTATCGTCACTCTACCTCCCATCTGTCTCTCCTTACAAATATGATGAATGGTCTGTATTTATATAGAGCTTTTAGTCTTTCTGACCACTCAAAGCGCTTTATAGTAGAGTTTTCTGCCATTAAATTTTTGAGAACGGCCAAGCACTATGGGCAATTTTCGGGCATGTGGAAAGGGGAAGACTGGGATCGAACCGCCAGACTTCTGGTAAGCGGATTCCCCGCTCTTTTGAATATGAATAGGTCAACCAAAGATCAAATGCTCAGCACAATGAGAGGTAACTAAAATTTCTCCTGAAATCAGTCACTAGGGACCAAAGTTAAGACAGATTTTTTGGCCGGTTATCTTTCCCTGGTGTTTATTTGTTAGCAGGATTTCACAATAATTGCCAGATGGATGACCGCAAAACTTGGCGGTAGGATGTGGGATGGCTCAGCAAAGAAGTACAAAATGTTGGTGTGTATCAGGATCAGAAAGCTGATCCAGGAAATGTTCACTTCCTTTAACATTAAAATAGGGTGTATTTTTGTTTACATTTCCTCAGTCCAATGTGGTGCAGGTACAATTAAAGATCTGGTGAATTATTATGTGGTTTCACAAGGGAATTGTCAGGGTGTTGTTAGGAGCAGGTAGACCCAAGATGCAGAGACAGAAAGGACAAAAAATTGAAAAAAAACATGAGGACTGGTGCAGATAATCACAAGGGCGGGAAACAGGACAAAGACGTCAAGGTGGAAAACACAAGGAGCAGAAACTCAAATAAAACAGGAAACAGAACACAGGGAGAAAACAAATCTTAACACAGAAAGAAACAGAGTGGGACACCTTGAAACACATGTACGGGTCGAATACAAACATAAACACAGGGTTAGACAAAAAACACAAGGAGGTCATAATCAAAACTGAAAACACTTTGGACAGTCACAAGTCATAATCATGATAGGAATACCTCTGCGGAGGTATGCACTCTAATTTGTTTAAATAATATTGATTATTTGTATCTCGCGTCTTACTTTTCATTTCCTGTTCAATTCCTAATTGTAATACTTCAAATAAAGCATTAAAATATATATATATATATAGTAACGTCCTGTGTGACTTATACTACTCTTGGACAAAACTGCAGACTTTTAACAGCTAGTGTCCACTTCCAAAGGGCATGGATATTTGGTACACAACACAAGTGATTGGGACTGTCTTTGAAGAGTGAAAGATGTGTGTGTTGAGGTGGTCCAGGGTGGTGTCAGGGCCAGTGAGTATTTGACCTATTTAACAGTCTGATGCCTGTTGGGAAGAAGCTGATCCTCAGTCTGGACTTCACACATCTGCACCTCCTGTGTGTCAGTGTTTGTGTAGTTTAATATAAACATGGGTATAGTGTAACATACTGACACTTAGTCCCCAGAGAGTGTCAAACTGTTTTAGAGCTCTGGTACTGTGACAAAGTTCAATTAATTTACACAGTGAGGGTTGTGGCACACACTCCCCTGGGATTTGTAGCAGCTGAGATATTCAGCACTATTCACAGCTGTATGCCTGACTTGACTTGCATGTGACACTATCTCTAGTGCCCTCGATAGATAAAATAAATGTATTTACAGGCACCAGGATATTGGATCAAGCATTTTGATGGAACAATTAAAGAAAATGGATAAAAGGTGGAAAATGATCAAATCCTCATTTCAACATAAGGTGACTGCAGTAAACCCTTTTCAATAGTCTAGCATGTGTTATTGAGCAGAGGTTTTATGCACTAAATGTGATGATGAACAGATGATAATGCACGGTCATCTTCTTTAGGATTCATATAACGGTTTTTTAGCAAGGGTCAAATTTAGTGTGCTTGTATTGCTTGTATTTATATTATATGTTTTTTATTCAGATGACAAAATTCATATAACCTCTTACTTTTCCCTGTAAATATCCCAATCAAAAGCAGATATTTTGATTGGGGTTAGGGTTAGACAGCCACTGCACCAGTATTGCTGCCCCTGTTTTTAAACTACATCCTGGCAAATTTCCCTTAGTGGAACTAATAAAGCAATATTTCATTGTAAATTATCATTATTTCCGATAAGTCTTTGAAAAACCTACTAGCCAGTCTGGTCTGAGTCTATTTGCAAGGGTCAGAGTTCAGATTTGAAAGTTAAACAGTGGAAAATAATTAAATGAATTAAATCTTAACTGACCTGAACTCAAATAAGGCCCAAAGGATCTTGTCCTGAGGGAGTGAACAGGTCTTATTACATGCCCTGTACCTTTCCACTCTACAAACACTTAGTACAAGGGCTTTTCGCTTGAAGTGGAAGTCACAACAGCTGTGATTAGGGTTTATGGCAAGTATGCATCCCTCAGCTATTTTACAAGCTTGTATCATGTACTGCATATGCATGTACCAATACATTGCAAAATGTACAGTATAAGTACATAATTGTGGTGTAACCTAAAATAAGCATTGTAGTATTTGTAAAGGTAGACACAAAGGCAAGGGAAATAGCAAGGAGACCTACGATTAGAGAGTTTTTAAAGAAGAGGAGACAGAGAGGTGAAGCTGGGGGGGCAGGGACTCGGTGGTGGGAAGATGGATTGTGAGGTCTGTATCAGTGAGTTGTTCCCCCTTAGTTGACGTGCAACACCTCAAAAATCAAAAAACTCTTAACACAGAAGTAGTACAAGTTAAGAGTGCTGCTGGGTTTATGTTTGAAATGTTTTTGTAGATGGTAACTGTCTATATTATTTGTTAACTATTGACCCTTCAGAGAAGTCTGCGGGGCCACAGTGTCTCATGAGGAAAAACCTCTTATCTCTGAAAAAGCTCCTTAGGCGTTACAAGCAACAGCACAGAGATAAATTCAATTTATCAACACACTAGCCGAGGCTTTGATCTTACTGGATGGAAAAGCCTCTGTTTTCCCGCCTCCTTTTCGCTTTAGTATAATCTCTACTTTAAGTCTCCGCTCTAATGTTCCCCTCTTCTTGAGCATTTATTGACAAGGCAGTGGGCATGGTTGGAAGGCAGTGACATAATACAAATAAAAAAAAAAGGAAAGATGAATGTAGTTTTTAGAGCATGGTAATAATATTACAAATACTTTTAAAGGGTGACTACATTCTGGTCCTGGGAATAAAGTAATACGGCTGTACAATAGTGAGATTACCATTATAGATGATGCTCTTTACAAAACACAACACAAAAGCAACACTGGGCTTCAGTTGATTGGGTTCCTTTTACTGGGGATTGGTGGTTTTCTCCTCATCAAAAATCTCTGTATGCGGAACTGTTATCTTCAGATTTTTTCATCTCATCAGCTTCACACTTTATGTGTGTGAAGGATCAAAGGAATTGCAGTGTTGAATTTGGTGAGACTACGACACGTGATACATTTAATATTAATAAAGATTGAATAAACGGGAGATTAGGGCCGTGAGGCAGCAGCAGCTGGTAAGTGACGATGTACAGTGCCTTGCATAAGTATTCACCCCCCTTGGACTTTTTCCCATTATGTACTGTTACTAACTGGAATTCAAATATACTTAAATAAACTTTTTCCCGTTTGATCAACAAAACATGCATAGTACTTTGGAGGTGCAAAATAAATTTTATTGTGACACAAACAATAATGAGAACAAAAAAGTTGACATCTGTTGGGTGCATAAGTATTCACCCCCCTGTGTCAATACTTGGTAGAACCCCCTTTCGCTGCAATTACAGCTGCAAGTCTTTTGGGGTATGTCTCTACCAGCTTTGCACATCTAGAGATGGAAAGGTTTGTCCATTCTTCTTGGCAAAAAAGATGAAGCTCAGTCAGATTGGATGGAGACCGTCTGTGAACCGCAATCTTCAAGTCTTGCCATAGATTCTCTATTGGATTGAGGTCTGGGCTTTGACTGGGCCATTTTAAGACATTAACATTCTTTAATCCAAACCATTCCTTTGTAGCTCTGGCTGTATGTTTAGGGTCATTGTCCTGCTGGAAGATGAACCTCCGCCCCAGTCTCAAGTCTTTTGCAGACTGCATCAGATTTTCTTCAAGGATTTCCCTGTATTTGGCTCCATCCATCTTTCCCTCTATTCTGACCAGTTTCCCTGTACCTGCTGAAGAGAAGCATCCCAACAGCATGATGCTACCACCACCATGTTTCACTGTTGGGATGGTGTGCTCGGGGTGATGGGCAGTGTTGGGTTTTCGCCACACATAGCGTTTTGCATTGAGGCCAAAAAGTTCAATTTAGGTCTCATCTGACCAGAGCACCTTCTTCCACATGTTTGCTGTGTATCCCACATGGCTTCTGGCAAACTCCAAACGGGATTTTGTATGGATCCCTTCCAACAATGGCTTTCTTCTTGCCACTCTTCCATAAAGGCCAGATTTGTGGAGTAGACGACTAATAGTTGTCCTGTGGACAGATTCTCCCACCTCAGCTGTGGATCTCTGCAACTCCTCCAGAGTAACCATGGGCCTCCTGGTTGCTTCTCTGATTAATTTTCTCCTTGTCCGACTCTTCAGTTTGGGTGGACGGCCTCCTCTTGGTAGGTTTGCGGTTGTGCCATATTCTTTCCATTTTCTTATGATGGATTTTATGGTGCTCAGAGAGATGTTCAAAGCTCTGGATATTTTTTTATAACCTAACCCTGCTTCATATTTCTCCACAACTTTATCCCTTACCTGTTTGGTGAGCTCCTTGGTCTTCATGATGCTGTTTGTTCAGTAATGATCTCCAACAAACTCTGAGTCCGTCACAGAACAGGTGTATTTATACTGAGATTAAATTGCAGACAGGTGGACCCTATTTACTAATTATGTGACTTGCAAATGTGACTTGTGAATGCAATTGGTCGCACCAGATCTTTGTTAGGGGTTTCACAGTAAAGGGGGTGAATACATATGCACTCAACACTTTTCAGATTTTTATTTGTAAATAATTGTGAAATCCATGTAATATTTCCCCCCACTTCCAAATGATGCACTATTTTGTGTTGGTCCATTACATAAACTCACGATGAAATAAATTTTAATCTGTGGTTATACCATGACAAAATGTAGAAAAGTCCAAAGGGGGTGAATACTTATGCAAGGCACTGTATATAACGACAACAGCACTTTCATGACCATGAACTGTCCAGTTTTGGGTTTTGTGTGGAGCTTCAGTTAACTTTGCAGAAAGCTCTTTGTGCAGCAGCAGCAGTGGAGCAGCTTTAGGTTTCTGTGTACTGAGTCATGCAGCCGGTCTTTACTTGCCACCGCTCAATTACTGCAGGTCACTATAAGAGTTTAATAAAGAAAAGCTGCAGCCAGTATAACCATTACCAAGGCCATGCAAACAGTAATGTGATAGTAAAATGATGAATTACACTAAGCTGTGGTTACAAAATTTGTAAAATATCAGAGTAAAATCTGCCACTTGAATGATCTGTAAAGGGTTTTTTCAAGGGTCAAATTTAGTTTTACACGTAGGGGAGAGCGGAGTAATGTGAGACATTTTTAAAATTTGTTCCCCTCTAGGCGAGCTAAAATTATATATCAGTAAAATGTACACATTTCCCATTAATTCAGGATGTTTCCTAGCAATAGAAATGATCAGAATGTCTTCAGGACAAAGGGCAGTGAAAATATGATTCTTTTTTGAAAAATTGTCTCATGTCTCACTTTACCCCAGCTAAGGGGTCAAGTGAGCCAGACCACAGAAATCAAGGGGGTAAAGGGATCCACTTACTTTTTCCGCTTTAAAACTACCATAACAACACATGTTGTAATAGTTAAAATCCCGACAGCTAGATTGACAACCACTAATATCGGACTAGTAACAGAACCATGGGGATTGGTCAATTAAGAACACTTATGATTATTATGATTCATGTGATCTCTTGCACACCCTAGCTTACCTGCACATTGTTTCTCTGTCCAGTTGGCAGGGACAGGGATATTGTTTTTCTCTGCGTATTCAAATGCCAGTTCACGGCACCTAACTGGAGCAAGGCCATGGAACTGGTCAGCTAGTTGTTTCAAGTGTTTGGCTCCTCCTCCATCTCATCTGTGAATATTCTCTTGCCTCAGCTACTGCACCCCAGGCTACTGATTTTACTTTCCCTTTCTCTTTTTTCTTTATGAATCTTTTGAGGGTTGTCTTATCAATATTTCTATCCCTTCCAGCTTTTCTTAAGGACTTCTTTCCTTGCATGACCTCAGCGGCTACACTCTCCGTCTCTGCGAGGGGTGTTTGGCCCCAGGTTGTCTTCCTGGCGTAGTTTTTTGGCATGATGGCTTTTCTACAATGTTTATGACATTAAAAAATAAAGCATATGTAATGTAATATTACACTACAATATGTTTAAGACTAAACTTAACTTGTGCTTTTTGTCTCACTTTACCCCAAAGCCACCATTTTAGAAAAAAAAAACATCTCTTAGCAATTCAGGCTAATCTTCAGCTAGCATCAATCACATGGTTTTATATGTTGGAAGTTCATCAACATGTATGATATAAGTTTTTCTACCTGAATCAATTTGTTTTGACACAACAGTTGATTAAGTTCAAAGCAAGAAAATTTACTTTTACATGCAAAAAACAAATTTTTGTGTGAAAAAACATACTTTCCAAAGCACCAGCACCAACTTCTCCTTCACCACAAATGTACCGTTGCCTAGATACGGGGGGTGTCTCACATTACCCGATGTCTCACATTACCCCACTCTCCCCTATTACTTGTATTTTATATAATCTTTTTTTATGCAGATGACAGAAATACGTACATAATATAACCTCATACTTTTCCCTGTAAATATCCTATCAAAAGTAGATCTTTTGACCCTACATTTACCAAAGAGAGCTGACTGGTATTAAATAGCTATTAAAAAAATCAAAATAAGATTACACCAATGTTATTACCATTGTAAGAAACAACGCTCTGCTGCACACTGATTGAAAGTGTAATTGCTCGAGATTTTTGGCTCCTGGTTTAAACCTTAAGTAGAACGTCACCCTCAAATTAACTTTCTACCCAGGAATTCTGAACTTCCCCTCATGATTACATCTGATGGTATTTTTGTTCTTGGAGATAAATGAGAAACAGAGGTTAAGTGAAGGTTTCCCAGAACTCATTAAAAAAGGCAGATGAGCAGAGACCAAAGAAGAAATGTGCTAAATACTCCTCATATCCACCCACTTAACCATCATGCATCTGATTCTTTCCCCAGAACAAGGGGTCTCTCATTAGTGTCAGCTTCTTCTTCCTGCTCTCTTTGTTTCTTTGTCATTTCCTGTCGCGTCTCTTCTATTCTTTTCTTCCTCTACTGCTATTTTTGCATGTGTCTGGCTATGAGCAGATTATTTGCTTCATTATAGGCGTAATTCACCTTTCCCACCTTTCTCTTTCGTTTGTTTAGATTATCTATCCCTCCATTTCTTTGAAACTTCTCTCCTGTTTGCACCAATCTGTTTCTCACTGGGAGGCATCTGGAACATTTAGTCTACATCACCTTCATCTCTGCTTGCATGCTTATCTGCTACTTTGTCATTCTCCCTGTTTCCCTTTGTCACTTTTTTGGCTCTGTTTGCTCTGTTCCCATCCGGCCGTCCTCTCTCCTTGTCTATTTTCTTTTCTTTTTTTTTAATCTCCTTATCCTTCCATTTGTGCTTTCCTCAAAGCCAAGGACATGAAATCAATTTCAATGATACTTGTAAATTGCTTGTAAATAAGCTTTCTCTCTGTTCTCTGTCATCCAGCAGGTATCGCTGACTGGATCTGCCACTTCCACTCAATACTCATCATCATCATCATCAAGAAGAAACTGCATAAAACCCAGTTTGACAACCCCTGTGAAGCCCCTTTTAAATATAAGCTGCTTCCTACCTCTGTCTGCTGCACCTGGTTGCTCCACCTCTTGTCTGAATAATGAAATCAATCAAGTTGAAATTGAGGAATAATTGAATACCAATCTTTTTCACAAAATAATACAAGAAGTGCATCGATTTCATGCAGTGAGCGGCCAGGCATGTTGAGTTGGAAGAAGCAAATCTGAAGTTCCCTTTTTTTTATTGAACTTGAGGCAATGTTGAGTGCAACATTATAAATGCCTGAACCAGCGTTCTCAGTTTTTTGTCTATTTTTACTGGATGGACAACATAGCTTGTCAATACAGTCTATGACTGTTATTTGTTATTTATAAATGTAGTTATGATTATTATGAGAAGTTCTCCAAATCAAGGTCATTGACAAACATTGACTGTTTTGTTAGGGTTAAGCCTGAAACATGCTTCTGCGTTTTCACGGGCCCGTAAGCGCAAGAGCCCTTCCGGGTCCCTTACGTGCTTATGTATCCCTCCTTACGTGCTGACGGGTGTCGACCCCCTTTTCTAAAATTTACTAATTTTACAAACTCAGCCCGCAAGGCTGTGATTGGTCTGCTCTACATCCCTTCTGGAGCTGCATTTCCGGTTTCATGCCCCATAATACAGGCAGAAACAACGGGAGATTTAGAAGAATGAATATGGACCAAATAGAAGAGCGTTTGGCAGAAGAGATCCGAAAGTATGTCCACTTGTATAACCCGTCACTGACTGGCGTATTTGTCCGCCTGAAAAAGGCTACAAGGAGCCGCAGTAGCTATGTAAATAAACAATCGATGAAGAAGAAAGAAGGCGTCTCTCAGGTCGTCTTCAACAAAAAGCATTACTCCGCCTAGTGTTCTGGCGCGGAATTGCTTTGTAAGACGCACAACGGTTGGGGAAGCATGAATGACAACGAGTCTTGCGCCACAGCGGCGTGAAAAGACGCAGACGCAGAAGCATGTTTCAGGCTTTAGGAGACTTGTTACTGATCACAGCAAGGGACTAACATTAGAGGGTCTTGACGCAAAACCATTATAATCAATCATTATATGAATGGTTTTATTAAACAGATAGCAATGCTTTATTTTACTTGAGTTCTCAGGTAGGAACATAAAGGGATGAATTTGGAATATTACAGATTTTGCATCTGGCTAATGTATATTCTAATCATTTAGGAAATGTTGTGTTCTTTCCCTCGCAGGTAATTTAATTACTCTAGATATATTTTATATTCAACACACAGGCACTCTCAAACCTCCCCAGTTCCATTGTGTATGCCCAGCGGTGTGCAGCAGGGACCAGTAAAGGAGCGTGCCAGGGCTGTTGGTCTTTCGCCTAATCATTGCGAGCCTCGTCTTGCTGGTGTCGGGGGAAGCCAACTTGCACACAGCGTCTTGCTTAAAAAATTAGCTACACAGAGTACGATGCCCACTGAGAGACATTGAGAGAGGCCGAGGGAGCAATGGAGACAAGAGGAGAGCGAGAACAAGAGAGAGAGCGAGGGGGGAGAGATGCCTGCTGTTGCCACCTGCCTCCCTGAACCCTCCCAACCGAGCTGCGTCCAAAACTGCACTTGACAAATGAGTACAGGGACGGAGAGCATAAGCACAGTCCCTGAGCTACAACACTAACAATGCACATTGACCATTCCATGGAGAGGTAGGGGTGGGTGGGTGTGTATGTGTATATATGTGTGAGTGTTAGAGAGAGAAAGAGAAACAGAGAGACAGAGAAGAAGAACACATTGTGCAGCACAATAGGAGCAGAAGGTGATACATGTAAATAAAACCGACAAATTCAGTTTAATTCCATCATCATTGCTAAATTGATTTTAAAATCATATTCCTGATTACTCTATATTGTAATTCAGACCAGGGATAACAAACGCATGTGACAGTTAATGTCCAATGCGAGCAGTGATATCAGCGACTCAAGTTTTCCCCTCACTGTAAGACGGGACAGCACCACAGCATTTTGCTGCAGCACCAAATGAACTGAAAAATAAGTCAAACCAAGATTCTGGAGAGAGAGAGAATAATATACTGCCCTATTTTTTACCTTGAAATATTTTTTTGGATGATACAGTTCCGATATAAAAACTGGTGATTATGGTTTTTCGGTATGGTATTATATTTATATCATTTGCCTACTGTGGCTTTTTGTCTTTCAGAGTTAATCAGACTTGAAAGTGGCTTGTTAGTACAGAGTCCTGAACTAAGCAGGAGTTACGATCAGATATCGGACAAGTCCAAAAATATACCTCAAAACAGCAATAAACAAAACAGTCAAAATGGAAATTCACACTTTTTCATTAGAGATCTATCTGTTGGTAAACTGCAGAAAAGCTTTTCTCATTCACCACCATTCCGTTGGTATAATAAATTAAACCTTTTTATGGGCTCTCAATTCTGAGACTCAAGTTCAATTAGATTGAACTTTCTGATGCCGTGTGGTTTTTCGTCTGGAACACACTGTGCCCTTCGTCACTGAAACAGAGCACATTTCTTACTTTGTTGTGTCCGGTCATTACTTGCAATTTGCTGGTGCAGTGCACCAATTTCAGTACGGGAATAATCAAGGTCTTTGTTCTGCTGCACAGAGGTAACTCATAGCACCATGATGCCATTAAAGGGACAAATTAACTTGAGATATCTTTTGATTTGACATGGTATGTTGTGTTTGTTATGGATAAAATGTATAGCTTGGCTAGTGTGGGTTGTTTGAAAGACAACCGCGGCTACCGTCTATTTTTGTGTGTATATGAATGTATATAAAGTATAAGTGAAGGGAGCAACATAATATATAATGTTTTTCCCATCCTGATAAATTATTATCTGATATGTCGAGTAAATACCTAACACACACAGAAACCACAGGAGATGTCCCACAGTCCCACAGAGGACCTGCTCCAGATGTAAATTTATTTATTTATTTAAATATAAAGGGTAAAGAAAGCCACAATGTGTACAATTTAGATAATTACACACTCTTGAAAACATCACTGGGATTATTTTGTATTCAGTTTCTGGAAATAGATCTCTTTCAACTAAATCTTTCACACTGAACCCTTCGCGTGCACAACATCATCTCTGCCACCTACCATCTGCCCTTCGTCACGACATTTTGTTTGGTTACCTATTCAGGACAACTTCTCATTCCTAAATGCACATTTAGTTCGGTTAACCACATGGTTTTCACAGCACAGCGGCAACAAATGTCCGCCTGAGCAGAGATTCAATCAGTCAGAATAAACGGACACAACTGTGCTGTGATCACAAGCACCACAACCTGATGCCGCTGTCCATGGCACTGGAAAGAAGGTGCTGCACAGATTGTAGCATACGATCTAGTGCCACACCATCACACAGCATCTCATCAATTTAAGAGTGTAACAGAAAGACCATACAGGGGCCAGGATGGTGAGAATAGGATGAGAAACTGCTTCTTTTGTGTATCATTTACACCTATTGTAACCGGGAAATAGGCCAGTGCTACAGAGAAGAAGTAAATAAGAATGAAGCATGACAGGATTTATTAAATTAACATGAATCAAGCTGTAACCATGTAAAAGCTGGAGGTCGTATGTAAATGAAGAAAAAACACACATTTGGGCCTGCTGAGGTCAATTTGAGTAAATACGAAGAAAAGGGGGGAGTTGAGGTGTGAATGCGGAAGGAGAGGTGTGAGGCAAATATAATGAATGAGGAGAAATGGCAGCTGTGACAAGATAGTTGTTGTTGCGATTTGCATCAAAAATCTCTGTCTTTTCACTCTAATTCATAAGCTGGAGTCAAAACTGATCTATTTCACATTCTGCATGATTAACACTTTCCAAGGATACCATTAATTTCCAAATCTTTATAATTCAACTTGGAAATAATGAGAAAATGAACATCTAACAACATGATAATTTGTTTAATAATCAGATTTTTTTAATTTTGTCATTATCAAGGTAATTCGTTCATAGGTGTTGGGACACCAATTGCTACGTTACCAACAGGAGCTGCCAACAGGAAATTTGACACAAGAGTAAGGAAAAACTACCAAAAATAACTAAAACTAATATTTAAGGTTGAAAAAACATAGAAACCTCAGAGGGAGCAACATGTGAGGGATCGCTCTCCCAGGACGGACACAAGGGCAATAGATGCTGCGCAATACATATTTTAATTTGGCAAAAGATCTATGTGATCTGATAACAAAGTAGCCATTAAGACATAATCATGACATAAATGTTGATGGTAACACCTGGGTCAAAGAGACAAGAGAACTGTCCCGATAAGATTTCCCTTAAGTATGGATCTCTAATGTTTTGATTTAGTGCTATACAAATGAAACAGAATTGAGCTGAAATATTATTCTCACGGCAAATCCAACCACTGATATATTTGGTTACAGTGATCACACTATGTACAGAAACAAACATGAGTATAAGTTTAGACTACACATCTAAACAGAGCTGAGCTGGTTTTCAATTAGGTGGGTTTACACATGTAGTCTTATATCGGAATAGTGAAACTCTCCTCCTCAGGCAAATGTACGAAATGTTTGTCATTTCAGAAAATGCCCAAAAGTAGTAATACTTTCCACACAACACAATTTTTTTCTAACCTTAACCAAGTTCCAACTTTAAGCAATACATAATCTTTACGCAGTTCTATTCAGATCGTGTTTGTAACCTGAACCCCCCAAGCATTCACCTAGGTGTCAGTTGAATGCAGTTACAAATGGATATATTTTGTTACTTGTGGGAAGAATGCAGTGAACTGTATATCAGCGGTATCAATGCAAAAATCACAAGTGGTCCTGAACGACAGAAAGCCCCTGACCCTCAACTCAGTGGATGTCAAAGATGACAAGTGTTTGAAGCAAGCAGCACTGTAATGTGTTTTGTCAGTTATTGTAGTCTTTGTTTTTCAGGTTATTGCCAAGCTTTTTCTCTGCTTCTCCATGTTAGGTAAGGGGTTTTGCATGAAAGAAAGAACATCAAAGAAAAATGAGCTGCCAAGAATCTGCCATTTATCCAAGCAATCATTGTACAGCAGGGATGGGATGGACATGAAGGTCGCCTGCACAGTGGACAAAAACAACCTACACTGTGCACGCACGCAAACCCAAATACCCCCCCCCCCCCCCCACACACACACACACAAACAACCACAGCTGAAAGCAGTTTTGCTCTTTTTTTAGATCTTCACACAGAGCTAAGACAAAGTAATCTGGGACCTTTTGCGTAAATATTGAAGCAAAGGAAGGAGAAATGTGGCGTGCATGTCTGAACCTTATGCGTGCCTTTAACCTTTAATGTTAAAGGTACCCTGTGGTGTTTGTGACCACAAGTGGTACCATGAAACAATCTTTTCATACATTTATTGTACATTTATTCAATCTTAACTACCCAAGACAGTACCTATAACATGTTCTCTCTTTCTCTCTCTAAAGACACAAAGAGACACCGACTCAGCTGATGTCTCTGACCCGCTACAGATTAAATTCTGATTTGTTTTTACAGGACCCCTCAATGTCAACACTGATCAACACATAATGATCGATACTTTTCATAATGAGTTAAATCTTTCTTCAGAGAGCACGTATTCATTCATTAATTCAGCTAATCCTGATGCTGCTCGCCCTCCTCTCTCTCTTACACTGACACACACACACACACACAAACGGTGTCATCGGACGCACGTGTAAACTCAGACTGGGCACGAACAACAGCAAGACAATGTATAGAGAGCCGGAGGTAATGGCGGGGCTCACTCGGTCTGGCTCAATTCGGTTGGCAGTGCACAGTGTGAATGACAGAGACACAGAGGGGAGCAGAAAATTACTGACAGAGCCAGTAAAAACTGTAAAAAATTACTTTTATAATGTATAACCAGATTATTTCAACAGCATTTGTGTTGGGATTATTCAGTCCCAAGATTTTTGATCAGCTTTATATAGTAGTTAGTGTGGGCAGGGCACTTTGCCTTCAGTCGGTAATGTGAGTTGAACATGTCTTCTTCTACAACCTCACATAAACCACAGCAGTGGTCGGCAACTGGGTCATACCGGGGGTATGACCATATTGGACTGACCCAGGCACAGATGTACTGACCATGTCAGAGTTTGTGGAAGCAGATGGACCCAGGATGCAAAGGTTTAACAGAAAATATCATTTTAATATAAAGAGAGTCTAAAACTAGACAAAAACAAAACATAAACACCAAAGGATGACAACTGAAGAGACAAGAACACGATGAGATAAAACATAGGTGCCTACTCTGGTGAAACAGAGGAGCAGAAGCTTAGCGGCAAGGCACATGGGGAAAACGGAAGATCAGGAGGAGAAAGCAGGACAGGACAGCGAGACGACAAACCTTAGATGACAAAGAGTAACAAACCGACAAAGGGGAACACAGAGGTTTATATAGAGACACAGGGAAGGCAGGGGTTATTAGCCACAGGTGCAACACATGATGACTGGGGAAGACAATAACCGAGACAGGATGTGAACACACACGAGAAGCTGAAAACACACAAGGAAACAAGACTACAAAATAAAACAGGAAACAGAAAACACAAAGAGATTGAAATCAACAAACTAAAATGACAGAACGTCACAGACCAGCTACGGGTGCTGATCTTCAACACATTCACAAAATCTCTTCCTGTCTGGCAAGTAAAAGCACAATGTCCTTTTTGTTGACAGTATATTGTAGAACTGTTTGAGGAGGACTCACTAATTACAAGGAATACTTCTGAAGCTGCTCTGCAGCATTTGCACAGGATTGGACAACAGCCATTCCAAACAGGCAGGCTTAGAATCGGTACTGCACTATCGTAAATGCCATACAGAATGTCCAAATAGTAAGCACCTAAAGCACAAAAAGAAGATCTCTCGTCAATTAAACTGCTTCTGTCTTATTCTCTGCACTGTACTGCTGTACGTAATACAAGGCCCTTTGTTTGAGACGAGGGCGTTGAGGAGTTGGAACTACTCAATAAGTTGATCCGTCTGCGTTAACAGCTTTGAAAATGTGGCAGTGCAGTTTTCCTGCCAGGCAGTACTTGGACACTAAGTGTACTTTCACACATGTGAGGTAAGGACACATCAAAATGAAGCGTCTTCATTTAGAGCCGGCTCTCCATAAAAGATAATGAAAATTTCACTGTGCGTTATGTAATTTGTAAACTGTGACAGCTATTCTACAGTGGCAGCAACTGTGGTGAACTGGTGGCATTTATAAGCAATGAGAGTGTCCCTCCTAACTGTGAGGGCTATTTTAACAGCCACGTCAGCAGTGTATATTTTATCTGACTTTAACACAGTAATTGTAGAAGAGAAAAGTTCTAACTTGAATTGCAAAACGAAGAAAACAGGAGGCCAGTGCTGTGTCTCAATTCACTCTCACATGCAAAGCCCTTTATGTAATTGAATGATGGACTCAAAACGTTCAAAGTTGAGCGCATGATGTCGGACACTTTTCACCCTCAACCTGCACCATCTTGCCTACACAAGGCTGAAGGGGAAGCGCCACCAACGTATTTTTTTACTTGTGAAAAAAGGCAAGAAAGGAAGGAGGGTGTGTCTTTGATGATAGAGACAATTTCCATGTTCAATGTAAAATGTTCATTTTAATTGAGCAAATTGGCAATTGGTGTGAATTGTACAATGATCATGTTTGATAGCTAACACTAACCTGTTTGACCTTCGCAAGCAAAATGGCTTTCTTCATCAGATCTGTTGAGTTAGGAACTGAAAGTAACATCAGTCCTGGCTGTCCCTGCACAGCCTGTTTCATCTACACACAATATAATCAAACACTATTAGGCTTCGATTACTGCAGCTCCAATGGATGGAGCCTTTTCTAATGCTTTACTTACCTAATGACCCCGGTAATTTTGTCTGCCACACCAGCTGATTGACTGACAGTGGCTGGCTTTGCAGTTGCCTAGCAGCCGCAATAGGACACTGCCAGTGCTTCACCACAACTCAACACAAAAAGCGGTCAAACGCTTAAGACTTTCAAGCTAAAGAGAGGACAACTCTCTCATGCAGGTCTGTAGTAACAACAAACACTGGTGAATAAAGGTGTCTTACAATGAGTAAAATAAATGTTGCTGTTTTCCTTCTTTGCTCATTGTAGAACTCTATTAGGACCATTTATTAGCTGAGGAGTGGGCATGAGGTCATTTCAAATGTGTTTTAAACTTAAACGTCCAAAAGAAGTGGCTAAGCTAGCGGTCGTTAGCATTTCCGATGGTCTCTGAATGCACCTCGTCGGAACATATCAGCGGACATTCAGGCTGAAAACATGGTGCAAATGAGGCAGTTTCGGGTTGAATATAAATGTCGAGGCTTCTGGAAACTTGTTTGACACCACAGGAGCAGCGCGGAGGCATGTCCTGTTGTTTTATTACGTCTGAAGAAGGACTCACTATTGACTTTAATTCTATTGGATTCTGCTCTAACAAAGTCTAACCACGAGCAGGCACGTGCACATACATTTTGGAGTGCAGGTGCTAAAAAAAAAAAAAAAGGGGCACCCATTGCCAAAATTAATTATGAAATAAAAAATAATAATAATAAATAAATAAAAAACACAGATATTTTCAACTTGTCTATTTATTTTTGCTAACAAACTAACTCAAATTATTAAATTGAATAAATAAATGAATAACAGGCAAAAACAGACAAAACAAGGCCAACTGACAGAGTTGAAGCATAAGCAGCATTACACTAATAATATACCACAATATACCTCACCAGACTGTCATGTAGCTCAACTTAAGACCTACCTTTCATTTCAATAATCACAATGTTAAATGAAACAAAACTAGTGAACTTGTCTAATTTGTAGAACAGTAAAACTGCAATTAAATTCTCTGCCTGCCTGCCTGCCTGTATCTCTCTCCCTCTCTCTCTTCATTAAACATGACAAACGTCAGTAAACAGCTGGACAAGGCTTTGAAATCACGGATTTCGTGAGTTTTTTGTTTGTTTATTTTTTAGGAAACGTCGGACCAGTGGCGACGTAATGTATTCAGCGGCGCTAATGTTAATGATTAATTTATCACCAAACAACGTCGGAGGATTGCACAAACACCGTCATTACCTGTTTGTCTGATGCTGCGGGTCAGAGAAGAAGTAGGCTGCAGCCGTTTGGCACTCAGCTGCATGATCAACAGGAGGAGGAGGAGGGAGGGCGCAACTGAAGATTCTGAGCGCCGCGGAGCATTTCGGGGCGACATTCTCACAAGAACTCAAATAAATGCCCATCAGATATTAAAACACATTTGGGGGGAATTGATGACAGAGAGAGACATTTTTATTCTTAAATATTGATGAATGAAGAAAAGATTGGGCTCCAGCAGAAGGGCACTTTTCTCACCCAGGGCAAAAGGGCAGGTGCTAGAGCACCACTAGGGGTCTATCTGTGCACGTGCCTGCCCACGAGACTCCAGAAGTGTTTTGTGGACTCAAACACTTCACCCCCCTACACACAAACATACACACACACACCCCATCAGCAGTGGGGTTAGTAGATAATGAGTGAATTTTCATTTATGGCTGAACTATCCCTTTAATAGCTCAGGATAGTTAACCGCAATATAAAAGAACTTTGCGAGTCTATTTTTTCAAATTACGAGATTGAGGCAGTTTTGCTCTATTATGAATTGACGGTTCTCCATTTCACTTATCACTTTGTGCTAATGTACAGATGGAAACATCTTGATAAAGAGCCACTGTCTGGACTCTGTTTTCTCTGTTTCCCCTTTCCTTGCCTTTGCTTTCTTTGCACATTGAACTGTGAGATACTCGTTTATTGTTGAATGATTTGGAAGGCACACCGGTCATAGTGCAGGTAGAAGTAGGAATAGGTATGGTGGTCCTACCTTCGCAATGGTTTCATGGAACTTGAAAAGTGGGTCCAGGGTCTCTGGCGATTCCACAGAGAACTGGGCCTCAGACAGGAAACCGGTGTTCTGAGGTGAAAAACAGAGGAAGAAGCAACTGTCAGGTACATGACACCACAATATTTATAATTTATATCCCTGTGATGTCACTTCAAATCAAATTCTTATCTCATTCAGAAATCTTTTGTCATAGAGGGACCACAGTGATTACAAACTTCAAACACGACTCTTCACTCAGCTTCTTCTGTTATATTCTAGTTTGTTCTATTCTGTTCTAAGAGATGAAAAAGAAATGGAGTGACCTGTCAAGGTTTTGACAGGAAACAACACTAAAGGCTCTCAAGGCTCCAGAGCTGCCAGGACGTTTTGTACTGCTGTCAAATACACACATACACATACAGTCCCACATGCTGACACAAAGTCATGTAACCATGACTGCACACCCCAAAAACTACCTTAGTGTCGCCTCAGCATACTTTTAGTGTCACAAAACAAAGCACTGCATTTTGACTTCAAAGCTGCGGTGTGCCTTTGTAGTGGTTTTTCTTTTTTTGGTCTTCTTTTCCCTTCAGGGAGTCAAATTAAGTAGCAGACTAAGAATATCAAAGGTTCAAAGACTAATTTTCTACTCAGTGTAGCCTGCAACTCAAGTAATAAGTGACAACTTCTGTGTAACTTCAGAAACACTGTTACTACCTTATTAATACCCTTGTTAGGGCCCGACCACTGACAGTGGGAGGCCCTATTGAAATTGTAATGATTATTATTATTATTATTATTATTATTATTATTATTCAGGCAAATGAATTGGCTTTTTGAGGGCTTTAACATGCTCAAATTCTTACCAAAATTGGCAGAAAGTTAGAAAGTGGTGAAAATGTACGTATTCTGGAGGAATATTCAATGGGCGTCGCAAAATGTCTCAATGGTGCCCCCCGAGACCCTGGGATGTGTTCACATTGACCGATCTTCATAAAAATCGATACACAGGTATAGGGGAGAGCGGGGTAAAATGATATATCAGTCAAATTTACACTTTACCCATTAATTCAGGATGTTTTCTAGCAATGGACTTGATAAGAATGTCTTCAGGACAAAGGGCAGTCAAAATATGATTGTTTTTCAAAAAGTGGTCTTGTGCACAAGAGGCCTGAGATTGTGCAGAGACGTGGGGGAAATATCAGAGGCATGGACAGACTGGACGTCCTCACTGGCAGCAGGGTGTAGTCTGTTTTTGGTGCTTGTCAAATTTTCCTCTCTCCTTTATGACTCCTCTCCTCTTGTTGTTCTCGCTCTATCTCGCTTCTCCTCTTCCATGTCATTGTGAGTCAGGAGGCTGGGGACACGTGACCTATGCGCTTCTCTCTCTTCGTGAAAACAAAAAACATGGCGGACATTCATCTAACCCTAACCCTAATATGAAAAATACATTTGAACTCTGCACCACGGCGATTCAGCAGAGTGACAGCCGCATGAATAAGCTGTTTCTGAACCTGCTGGTCCGGGAACGGAGGACCCTGTAGCGCCTCCCAGAGGGGAGGAGGGCAAACAGTCTGAGACTGGGTTGTGAGAAATTGGGTTGTTAATGAACAAAGGTGTCTCTAACTTGGTCCAAAGTGAAACATATGATTGTGTATAAAGCAAACATACATATTTTGACCATGTCTGGTTTACTTTGAAACTCTCAACTTATATTGAAAATCCATCATGCAAGACTAAATTTGTACATTTTATTAAAGGTAGATTAAGCACGAGAGTCTTCCTCCTGTGATGGGAGAGGTTTTGTCTGTTCTGTTTTCAGAGGAACTGGCCACTGGAAATTCACGTGGTCATTTTAGTATTGCGTGAACACCAGGCTCTAAATCGATACTAGTTCAAGAAATGTGGAAGTTGAAAAATCCCTTCAGAAGTTTAAGAAACACAGGGTTGAACAGGCTAGTGACAGGAACTGCAATTTCTAACGGTTACAAGTGTCCATATAGATCCTTTGACATACTCACGATGAAAGTAATTGCTGGATCGTGCTTGTTCTGATTTCTTGTTTGAGCAGCCCAGTACCCTTAAGAAATAATTTAATATCGGAGGATTCTACACCTCAGCAATTAAATCTCTTTGCCGACAGTCCAGGAACCTGAGCTGGCACTCTTTTGCAGACATGCAGTTTCTGCGTCTTGGTTGTCAATTTCCCTGTGTGAATGAAACATTTCTGGTGTTTTGTGTGTTTGCAAAGTAGAATGTGTATATATATATATACACTATCTATATATATACTATATATATACTATCCACCCTGGAGCGATTAGTGGTGATGGTCCGTCCCCAAGATCTTCAAGCATCAACGCATTGAAAAACTAGAGGTTGGCTATTCACTATACTAACTTAAGTAGAAGAAACAAAGTGACAGTAATAGAAGCAAAAGAAGAGTTATCACTGGGGATTACGCTTAATATTTATATTGGGCTTTTCTAGTCTTGATGACCACTCAAAGCACTTTACAGTACAGTTTTACATTCACCCATTCACACACACATTCATACAGTGCATCTATTAGTAGCACTTTTGTTGTTCTATGAGGGCCAAATCAGGGTTCAGCATCTTGCCCAAGGACACTACGGCATGCAGATGGGGAAGACTGGGGACCAAACTACCGACCTTCAGGTTGGAGGATGACCGCTCTACCCCTCAGCCACAGCCGCCCGTAAAGGTATGACAGCTGTTAATACTAACATTGGCTATGTAGCAATAACAACAACTTACATGGCCCCTTTAAAGGAAATAGTTATATGTCAGCCATGAAAAGAAGCTTTAATGTGCACCCAACCAACAAGCTCAACCAGTCATTATGGCACATATGGGGAATTAAAGTATCGAAGGAGAAAGTTCTATGAAGCCTTTTTGTGTGCTGCGTCTGTATAAATGTGTGAATTATTGAGCGCAACATCTGCCGAAAAATGCGCCCCTGTTGTGGATGTCAAGCTGAATATCGGCAGCGTTTCCAAAGAAGAAACGTCACTTCCTACATTTAGAGGAGAGGAATTAAAACCTAACCCATGGTTACATCTGTGGTGCAGACTCACGGAGCAATGGCTTCTGGTGCAGTTTGAACTCAGGGGATTTATGCAGCTGTCATTCTCTGTGGTCAAGCTGTGTTGAGCCTCCAATGGCAAGAGAAAGTAAGTGAACGCTTTTAAATTACCTGCAGTTCCGTAGGATGTGTTAATATTCGGTCAGATATTTATCTTAGTTACAACTATGAAACAAGCAGCTTGAACTAATAACTCTCATCTCATTATATTGTTCTTGTCTTTATTGAAAACATCAGTCAAACGTGAACACTGTAAGTAGACAAAACACTTTGTTAAAACCCTCTGTTACATTAACAAAAGCTAATTGAGGCATCTCGAAGAGTTTAGAATGAGTTTTTAAATGTTTTGTCAAAATATTTAGTATGATTTAGTTCTGTGGCTACTCACCCTATCGAGACGCCAAGCGGACAAAACTCGTATGACACAATGCAGAATGAAGGTGTTTTCTTGCTGAAGTGCAGTAGATGTAACTAATTAGGCATAACTAATGCAACATGACTTCAGACAAAGAATATCCACCTTCAGCAGTGGTCCACTCAGAAACCAGAATTTAAACCAGTAGAGACACTGCACTGACCACAGAGGGAAGCTCCCACCTCACAGCCTAAGAATGTGTAACAGGATGTCTCAGGACTGCTCTGCGGCAACTCATTAATGCCACTGCTGCAAGAGAAGGTTCACCCAATTCCTAAATCGAAAGATTCACATTTAATTTTTACTGGCCTGGTGAATATTTAAATTAGGACCACTGATGGTGCTGTACATTAACGGGATTAAAAGACCCCCCCACACACAAAAAGGCACACAAACACACACACACACACACACACACACACACAATGGTTCATGAAATTACCATTAAATCAGAGTTTTCCTCCAATAAATATGGTGAATACTGCACTGAATACGTCCCATTCACAAATTGCATTTGAGTTTCAAGAGTATTTTCTTTCAATCACTGAAACAATCTAATATTTGTGTTCATTTCATATTTTATTTCAGGCCATCCTCTATGAACAGAAATTCCCATAAGTACGAGACTGCCACTCATTCAAGTGATAATCTTTCTTTTTTGTGACAACCATATCTATCTAAAGTGACAATGATGTCAGTGTTGGGTTCACAACTTATACATACACAAGCGGTCAAAGGTTTTAGTACTATTCCATTTTAACAGCTTGTGTTTAAATTGACACAATTCAGTGTCTCTGTGTTTCTGAATTGTAAACAAATAATTTAAACACAGGTGGCAATTTCCTACAAAAGGAATCACAATTCTTGTTGAACTACATCCAGCAGTCAGAGACACCTGTGGTGTTCTTTCTACAATGGGAGTCAGAAACTGCTCACAAAGTTTGTTCTAAAACTATTGCAGGCATTCTCACAAATGATTAACACCTTGCAGCTCCCTTTGCTTTCTCTCTCTGTCCAGTTGAAGTTTGGAGAGTGTGCAGACCTTGTGCGCACACACACACACACACACACACACGTGCAGAGCCTTTCTCCTCAGTATGGTACAGTGCCATTAGCCATGAATATGTGGTGCTAAGCAGCAGGTCGAATCAAGCACTCTGTTTTGTACTTCACAGGGTCACGATGAAAGGTTGTAGGAGGCTGATGCCTAAAACAAAGCGAAGGATGACAAGGATCAAAGGTACCCAAGTTCCATTCACTTTGTACTTGGATCCCTTTATACCACATAATGTGCACTCTTCTTTCTCCATGCGGACCCTGTCTGTGCCTTGATCTCAGCATTTCATCTCACCTTTCCCTTCTTTTTCTTGCTGGGTAATTTAATGATGATTCTCTGAACAAAAATACTGCCATGGATTTTTTTTTTTCAGATTGATGATATAATGAGGTATTTCTTATAAATAGCAATTTTGTTTTACTCCTAAGAAAATATTAGACCTTGATAATTGTTGCATGCAGTGCAAGCTTCACTGGTACGGAATGAATAAAAGTGCAC
Organism: Pleuronectes platessa; assembly: GCF_947347685.1. Classification (NCBI taxonomy): domain Eukaryota; kingdom Metazoa; phylum Chordata; class Actinopteri; order Pleuronectiformes; family Pleuronectidae; genus Pleuronectes; species Pleuronectes platessa. Next base: position 3,929,044 of record NC_070634.1, on the reverse strand, counting down.
ATGTTCCATCCAAGCGTTATTGTCACGGATTTGCATTTTACCACATAAATTAATGTTAGGATAACTCTCAGTTTAAAGTTATTAATACACAATGTGAATATTGTGTAGACATTCAAAAAATACGTTAAAATTTTTGCCATAGAGAAACCAGGGCACCTAACTGACTGACAAGTTGCATTAGTTGAATACATCATATTTAAGTGTCTCTTTGTTTGCATGTTGCCCATTGTGTGTAGAGATAGGAAGCTGGGTAGGTGAGTGTCCATCACTTGTGTGGTATGGGACTTTATGGTACAGGTTATACCAACTCTTGCCCCTGACTCCTGGGAACTGTTCAGATGAACAGCTTTCTCTATGATTACTTTTGAGGACCTTGAAGAAATGTGGATCAGTACTTTTTGCCAGTTGGGGGCAGAAGTAGAACAAACCTTTTTTACACACTGGGACGTTTTGCTGTTGATATGGCTAGCATGCCACATGTGGTTATATATGCCTGCCTGTTTATACATCCAACAGACACAGCACAACACTACCATTCCTCTGAAGTTCATTTCTGGTAACAAATCTGTCATTCACTTTCCTCTTAGCTCTGTTTTGGTCTCAACAAACTGCTGTTATGACTATTTCATATCTCTCTTGCTCCTAGATGCTCCTCTGTTTTCAGCAGCTAGATGTAAATGTTATCTATCTGCATTTTATGCTGCGCTTGTGGCACAGAGGTTTAACAGAGAGCAATCACTACATTAAGAAGAGAGGAAAACCAACCAACAGGGATCAATCAAAGAGTCTATCACAGATTTGGGTAGATTGTCTTTTCCGTTTGTCATTATACGTGAACACTTGAAAAAATTTGACCCATTATATTTCTTACACATTAAATAGTGCAGCTAAATAAAGCACCTTCTATTTTATTTAATAATGCTGCCTAATTGATTAACTTTCCTAAAATCTCCTCATTGTGACCAGGCACATGTATAATTATTATAAACCACAGATGGTTCAACACGTTGAATTTAAAATAAAATCCTTTATACTACATCAAAGAACCAAATCTTATCTTTTTATTTTAGTAAGTTTGCATCAATATAGAACACTGCTTGGGAAAAACAGCCCCTTCAACACACAGTGCAAAAAGTTTGGGATATTAATTGGGCACTTGGCTATAAATGTTTCTTGGGCATCTTTGTGTGAGCTTGTGGACATGAATAAGCTCACATGTGGTTCAAAATTGAGTGTTGCCATGGAGATGAGTGGAGTTGCTGAGGGTAAAAGCAAAAAACCACCAGAGAAAATCTTCACATTCTAATAAAGAAGCAAACGTTCCCTAGGAAAATAGAAAATGGCAAATAACTTGATAGACGAAGGAGTGTCAGTATTGTGAATGATGGTGATGAAAAACTTTTTATGACAGCATAGCAATTAAGTCAAGAAAAATTCAAGAGAACACTTCATGACCAGAACTGCAGAACAGCTGGTCAGGCGACAGGTGACATAAAACAGAGAGACTGCGAAAAAATCTAATTGTCTCATGAAAGAAAATCAACCTCTATCATAGCGATGATAAGAGGAAAATGTGGAGGAAAAAGAAAACAGCAAAAAGCAACCTCCCCTAATGTGTCAAAGATTGTGTTGCATGAATGACTGCAGTGGAAGTGAAACACCGGCGTTTATTGATGATTTCACTGCTGACAGAGGCAATAAGATGAAGACAGATCTTCAGGAGCTTTTTATGAGCTCAGATTGCTTGTTAGGCTAATTTGACAGAAAAATTAATCATTTAGCATGACAGCAATCCGAAGTCTACATTCAAATAGGTTGACTATAAGTGTGAGTCAGTCACCTTACTGCGTGTTCCACTTGCCCCACAACAGGGCGAGAGAATCACCACGGAAGATAAAAAGTGTCTGCCTATGTCTGTGAGTCCAAGACTTCAGGCTGTCATTGACAACCAAGAATTTTCCACAAAATAATAAATTTGATGATTCTGTTTTACTTCATGTATATCTGACATTACCCTAAATTTTGGAGAGCATTTTTTTCAAAGTGCTTTATCTCTTTTCATTTAAAGTATTCATTTTTTTTTTATTCTGTGGTACATTCTGTGCAAATACGTCTGGACTCTACACTTCTTCTAACCCCTTTTCGCTGCAGTACTTATCCAGCAGTGTTGGCATTTCATAAAAAAATTAAGCCATGCATCATGTCGGAAAAAGCTAACATATTTCACAATTTCTACCACTGCTATCTCTGCTCTGCACATATGCCCTCGGCATGTCTGTCTGACGTCAATTAAAGGATATATATTATTTTATGCCATAGAGAGTGTAAAAGCTCTGAAACCACAAACCAACTATTGACCCTTGAAGAATATACACTTGTGTATTATATTGTATTATGAACATTTAAACATCGAGAAGTGTCCTGGATCATGCTAAGAAACCAGCCCTGCATCTGTTTTTTAATACATCTCCAACAGCTTTATTTGCCTCCACTATGGTCTTTATATTCAAACACAGAGATGTAATCACCTTCAGTAACAACAGTTCTGTGACAGTTTTATATGCTCAACCAGCTCTGGTCTGAGTGTGGATTGGAGAGGACGCCCACTATTCTAGATGATTGCACTCGTCCCTCTGTCCTCCCTCCCTCCCTCTCTCTCTCATACACACACACACACAAAAGGTTTACTCAATGTTAGCCTTTCCGATACGCTTCGATATTAGGTGCCTCCTGAGCATGAAGGACAGAGACAATATCATTTGACCAACAAACATAATACACTTATCACTCAAGATGCCCTTGAGGAAAAAATAAACTTACAGAATTTTGATTAAAAACCTTAACTCCTACTTTGCAACCTATGGGGTAAGTCTAGAGGACACTTTACATTCAGTTCTCGCTATGAATATAATATCCTGTAGCAGACCGATTAACAATGAATCCTCTGAGCTTCATAATACTAGTATAATATCACTATTGCCTTTTTGTTTTACAGGTGAATAGAGGCTATAAACCTGGTGACGTTGGGTCCTCCCTGTGCATCATACAGTAGCTCCACAGTCATCACAGTCAGTACCCTCTCCGCAGCCTTGTGCAATCTATAGACAGTATAATACAGTTGCAGCTGAATGTTTGGAGTGCATGCAAATGGGCATTGTTAGGATATCGTTACAAAGTTTATGTGTAAATGGTTTTGTTTGACAAATTATTACTTTTGGCACCAACACTGCAGTTTGAAATGAAATCCCACAGACTCCAAATGGGAGAATCTACAGAGAGGCAGCGATGATGCAAATGTACACACCAAACAAATGCTCTCTCCTCAAGAACCGGAGGTTGCGGGTTTTTAGAAGAAAAGATGAAAAACAGAATTTTCTGGCCAGTTAATGGGTATCCTGACAGCTAAAGAACACTGTGTGTGTTGCTATGATTCATTTTCTTGTTTTAGGCTTTACTTTATCAAGCACAGTTTCAACAGGGATAGTTTCTTTGTTTAAGGAGAGCCAGGAGAGTCTATTTAAGATGAGGCAGTATACTGGCTCTTAACGATTAATTGCATAGATTAGGTTTCCTTTAATTAACCAAGGGTGAAGAGTGTGTAAAATATTGGGTTAGGACCAGGTCTGTGAATCCAGGCTTTCCGAGGCTTAAAGGGTTATGTCACAGAAAAATGAAAATGGACACATCATCCACTCACAACAATACAGATGGAGGAGTTGCTGAAAGTTTTGAATCCACAAAAGATTCCTGGAGTTGAACGGATAAACTTTGTTGGATCCGAATCCGATGCAATTTACTTAAACTTCAGACGTAATAATACAACAGAAAAAAACACAAAATACCTTTGTACTTCTTATCTGGTGTCATCCAAGCATATGCAAGCCCTGACATTCATATTAAACTCGAAACAAGGTCATTAAGACCCTGTTTTAAGCCTTAATGTCCACTGGAAGTGGCTAAGCTAGCAGACATAGCCATACGATGGTGTGTCCGAGGGTCCATGAACCAACCTCGTAGAAAGATATCACACCAGTGAGGCTCTTTACTTCAACAAGTGAGTCACCATTGACTTCAATTGTATCGGATTCCCTCGCAAGATACTGTTACTGATACTGGCAGTGTGTCAAAGCCTTCGAACATTTTAAATGAACCCTCTGTCAGATCGGTTTTCTTGTTTGGTCGAGTAAACAAGCTGCCAATAAAAGTCTGGAATGGACTTTTCTGAGACTGCCTTGGAGGGCAGCCTCAGCAAAACCCTAAAAAGTGCTAATTCAACATTGTGCGGCGCAAGGCCATTGTTTCCGGTGCGAGAAACAGCTGTGCTTTCTCTGGCAGCCGTGGAAGCCACAGCTGCCTGAATATATGCTGACCTCCACAATGCTGAGCAAATGGGACTCTGGCACTGATGCTGGGTGGGAGGTCTGCAGTCAAATCTCAAAGGTGACAGGAAAAATCTGAGGATGTTGGGCTTCTCTACGCTATTGCAAGGTCACATCCTTATTATGTGTGCTGTAGAAATACAAATGTACACTCTAATCTAAAACATGGTTAACTTATGACGTATTATATAATAGCTTCCTCCCATTCTCTGCAGGGACAAACTATTAATTTACCATGATGGCTGCTACTATTACATATTAATTGTTGGCTCAAAGAACCGAGATAAAGGAGGTCAGCGAACATTATCAACTGGCTGAGGAATGCATCAAAACATCAGCACAGAATTTTATTTCCTCTTCTTGACTCTTATCATTGTTCTTTCAATAAAGTGCAGTGAGCACACCTTGAAATAGCATTTATTTGATCCGTTTGGTAAATCCTCATCATGAAATCTAGCCTATAAGAAAAAACAACATATAAAGGACTCTTTGAGGTATTCTTTTGACAAAGTGATGCTTGCAGTGTCTGAAATCATTAATGAATTGTTTATATGGCAGAGTGTTTCCATATAGAGCTCTCATGACAACTGATGAAAGTAAGAGCCGAGAGAACAGGGGGTGAAAACAAGCATAAAACATTCACAGCACACTTCTTCAGCACAGAAGCAACACTGCATCGATGCATTACTCTGGAAGAGATACATTCAAGTGTAGATATCATTTGACATGTTTTAAGAGGGAGGTGGTACAGTTGGGAGATATTGAGAGAAAAAGGTCATTAGATGTTCTTTAGATGAACTAATACCAACAAACCTGCAGAACACACATGTGAACCCACCTTGCAAGAATATCTTTTTTATTTCCAGTCTAAAAGGGACCTGATGAGCATCAATATGGATGTGAGTAGACGCGATTGTAAGAGTTGTCAATCTAAAAAGAGCCCTATGCAGTATATAAAGAGGGACCAGTTCTGTGGCCGCTGAAAAGTGATTGAACAAATACAAACACGTATTGTCTTATATAAAACAAAACATGTTCCAATGAAATAATGCAATGTATTACATTTCTTGAAATCCTCTTCACGTCCCGATATCCATCAATAAATAAAGTCGCCTGACAAAAAGTTAAAAAAATTCTGTTTGCGGCCCTTGCACGCAGGACTGAAATGAAAATGATAAATTATATGTTACAGTTTCATTTAAATTAAACATACGACATGACTGAAACTGGCCGAATGTGACGGAGGACATTAATGCTGCATTCAGCTTAATTGTTTTGCCAGAGTTGCTGGTTTCGTGGTGGAGGGGACACAGAGCACAGATCCTTCCCTTGGAAGTGTTGTTTGGCCAAGTTCTGACAGCAGCTCGCTTAAAGCACACAAAGCCGACGACCTGCTAATTTATTTTGACCCGGCATCCAGTCACTCACATAATTAACATTAATTACCAGCAAGTAGTGTTTGTCATTTTAATTGGTGAAAGCAACAGTCGGTGCTGCGAGAATGAGAAGCTATTAAGTATACTACTTTTGGATTACACATGAGAGAGATAAAAGCTGTGACATGAGACAGAAACATGATGAGAGTCTGGAAACATAAAGAACAGAAGATGGATAAAGAAAAAGAGGAAGAATAAAGAAACTAAAAAAGCTTGAGAGTGTTGGAGAGGTTAATGTGGTGAGTTCATGTGAAATAAACACCCATACACTTTAATCACTCCCTGCAAGAAAACAACCCCAGAAGCAGGGAGAGGAGGCGCATTGTCAAGCTTAGTTCCACCTCAGTTGGATTGTCATTGATTTTTCTCTCTCTATTTTTCTTCCTCACTCTCCCCTCTGTCTAGTTGTTCCTCTTCCTCCCTGTCCTTCCAGGTGCTTGGTGTAATTGGGTTGCTTCACTGCAAAACTGTGGGGTTTTAACTCTGATAGAGGGTGGGGGGGTTAGTGGTTATGTTGGCGGTGGGAGTGTATATAGAGTTTTGACAGATGAGGAAATGAACAGTTGAAATCGTTGGTCCCACCAGTAAACATTTGCTAACAATCTCTAAGTGTGTGTAACAAATCTGAGACCATGACCTGCAGCAAGAGGGACCACACTTAAAATGTGGAAAAAATCTGAACTCAACAGATTGTCTATCACTCTACTAATTACAGAGATCCCTGTTTGTCTGTCTGTCTGTCTGTGGAATGCATATCTTGAGTGCCATTTATTTCTTATTGGCTTCACTCCTGGCAGGTATGCAGATAAACCAGGTAAAATGAACTCGAAGCTTTACAACTTCACTCTGCACCATGAACAGTGAAAGTGAAAATATACTCTGGGCCTGTTTTAGGAGGGGTCACGAATGCCAATGTTTCAGGCTTATGCAGAGTGAGTCCTTCAGCCGGTCTTCACTTGCCTCAGCTCAGTTAGAGTACTATAGGTCACTTTCACAGTTAGAAAGAAAAGCTGGAAGCAGCAGTACCACAGGCCAATCAAACAACTCATTCCAAACCAGGTTTAGAACGGGCACTTGATTAGTTAGTTTCATTCAGCATAAAAGCTTAAGGAACAGTTAAAACGGAGAGAAACTTGCTAACAAACTGTAATTTCATAAGAAATATAAATTGTAATAGACCACCTTGTCCCTAACACAGATATCAAATAAAAAACATGGCCAATAGTATTTTTTTCTATAAAGTCTGACTAGCCTTGCACCATACGCTGGCTTTAGATTCCATCTGCAATCATTTTCTGAATGTGAGAAAGAAGAATGTGAGAAAGAAGTGAAAAAATGGTGGGTAACATAACTTCAAAGTCTAACCTGCTGGCATGAACCGGTCCTGTAAAAATATTTAATTACAGCTAAATTTTATTTCCCCCACAGTCCATACTCCTTATAACTAAAGCATGATTAATGTTTTCATATTTCAAAATTTTGGTAAATGAAAACACAATGCATCGTCACCAGTGCTAGCCCTAACCATTAAAGGCTGTAGCTGTATGAGATCAGATAACACATAGTCAAGGGAAAAGAACATGACAGCAACAAAACAGGTTGACATTTGGACCGACTTGAAATATAACACATCTGAGAGAAACAAATAAGTGTGGAGAGAAACCATGCAGCAACAATATCACTGGGAAGGAGACACAAACCTGAAGAGACACCTGAAAGCACCACACAGAAAGTGAGGTAGCCTAATGTCAAAATGTCCCTTGGACTTTACATTCATATCAAGTCAACTGAAAAAGTTGGGGCTGTAATACAGTTGCAAGCAAAATAATTCAACCCCCATTGCGTATTAGGTTTATTGGCAAATTGTAGCTGTTTGCAATAAACAAAATAGACAAGAACAGTGGAAATAGTTCAATAAAACTAATATTACCATGGTTTTCATCCAAATTCAACACTAAATGCTTATTTTAATGACAACTGCAGTCTCAAAATTATTCAACCCCTTCATGACAAGCATCTTCAGTACTTAGTACAAGGGTTTCCAAACTACGGCCCGCGGGCCATCTGCGGGCCGCCATCCATTTTATATAGGCCCGCCTAAAAAAAAGTAAAATTTTTTTTTTTTTAAAGTAACAATTTGGTAGCACTGAAATGGCAGTTACTTATAGCACTATGTAGTTTTGCTCTATTTTTGAAGAAATTGTACTTTCTTGATTCTTGTTGTTCTGGGTTTGTACCCTCGGGTAGGGGAGACAGGGGTAATGTGAGACATTTTTTACATTTGCTCCCCTCTAGGCGAGCTAAAATTATATATCAGTAAAATGTACACATTCCCATTAATTCAGGATGTTTCCTAGCAATGGAAATGATCAGAATGAAGGACAAAGGGCAGTTCAAATATGATTGTTTTTTAAAAAGTTGTCTTGTTTCTCACTTTACCCCAGCTTAGGGGTAAAGGGAGACAGACCAGAGAAATCAAGGGAGTAAAGTGATCCACTTACTTTTTCCACTTTAAAACTACCATAACAACACATGTTGTAATAGATAAATTAAGCACATTTATGATTATTTTGATTCATGTGATCTCTTGCACATCCTAGCTTACCTGCACATTGTTTCTCTGTCCAATTGGCAGGGACAGGGATATTGTTTTTCTCTGCGTATTCAAATGCCAGTTCACGGCTCTTAACTGGAGCAAGGCCATGGAACTGGTCAGCAAGTTGTTTCAAGTGTTTGGCTCCTCCTCCATCTCATCTGTGAATATTCTCTTTACCTCAGCTACTGCACCCCAGGCTACTGATTTTACTTTCCCTTTCTCTTTTTTCTTTATGAATCTTTTGAGGGTTGTCTTATCAATATTTCTATCCCTTCCAGCTTTTCTTAAGGACTTCTTTCCTTGCATGACCTCAGCGGCTACACTCTCCATCTATGGGAGGGGTGCTTGGCCCCAGGTTGTCTTCCTGGTGTAGTTTCTTGGCATGATGGCTTTTCTACAATGTTTATGGCATTAAAAATAAAACATATGTAATGTAATATTACACTAAAATATGTTTAAGACTAAACTTAACTTGTGCTACATGTCTCACTTTACCCCAGAGCATTTGTCTCACTTAACCCCACAGCCATAATTTAGAAAAAACATCTCTTAGCAATTCAGGCTAATCTTCAGCTAGCATCAATCACATGGTTTTATATGTTCGAAGTTCATCAACATGTATGATATAAGTTTTTCTACCTGAATCAATTTGTTTTGACACAACAGTTGATTAAGTTCAAAGCAAGAAAATTTACTTTTACATGCAAAAAGCACATTTTTGTGAAAAAACATTCTAACCACAGCACCAGCACCAACTTCTCCTTCATGGCAAGGGGGGGATGGGAGGGGCTTGAAAACATAATGATCACATGACCACAAATGTGTTCTGTTGCCTAGATACAGGGGGTGTCTCACATTACCCCGCTCTCCCCTACCCTTGAATGCACTGATTGTAAATCGCTTTGGATAAAAGCGTCAGCTAAATCAATTGTAATGTAATGGACTATGGCCCACTGTATTGTACTTCACAGTTTTGACACTAGGTGGCACCCAACTCACCCCTGACCTGCCAGCTGTACCCTCAGAACGGCGCCACGCCCCCCCGCCCTAAGCGACTCGATTGAGGTGCACTCCAGGGCAGGGGGGCGTGGCGGCGTGAGTGGCCCAGACCTTCACATTTTTTTCTGTATGTGGCCCTCGGGATGAAAAGTTTGGACACCCCTGACTTAGTAGAACACCCTTTTCAACCCCCTGTCTCAAGAACACCTGGTGCAACTGATCAAGGGCTTCATTAGTTCAGGTGTGCTAGAGATAGAACACAAATACCTGGACTGGCTAGGGGTTTGTTGAGAGTGACGTTTTACTGCATGTTAGAAATATGGCTAAGTCAAAAGAGTTGTCCAAAAAGTTCAGAGAAGAGATCATTGCCTTGCACAAACAAGGAAAAGGATACAAAAAGATAGCAAAAGCACTTAATGTCTCTAGAGATAAAGCTGGAAGCATAGTTCGCAAGTTCAAAGTTGAAGGAACAGTAGCTACACTACCTGGACGTGGCAGAAGAGGAAGCTATCAGCGGCTGCCATCAGATTCCTGAGGAGGCAAGTGGTCAAAAACCCTCGAGTGACTGCAAAACACCTGCAGCAGGACTTGGTTGCAGAAGGCACTGAGGTTTCAGTTTCCACAGTAAGGCGCATACTACACACTGAAGGGTTACATGCCCGGACTCCAAGACGTACGCCACTACGGACCCAAAAGCACTAGAGAAGTCGGCTCCAATATGCTGGAAACCATATAAATAAGCCACCAAAGTTTTGGAATTCTGTTCTGTGGACCGACGAAACAAAACTGGAACTTTTCGGGCCTATAGATCAGCGGTATGTCTGGAGGAAGAAGAATGAAGCATATGCTGAAAAGAACACCCTGCCTACAGTGAAGCATGGCGTTGGCTAAGTGATGATCTGGGGCTGTTTTGCTGCCTCTCGCACTGGAAACCAGTGTGTGGAGGGCACGATGGATTCTGGATCAGGATATATTAGGAAAAAACGTCATGCCGTCTGTGATGAAGCTGAAGCTTGGGTGTCATTGGACCTTCCAACAGGAAAATGATCAAAAGCATACCTCAAAGTCCACCAAGGCTTGGTTTCAGAAGAAGAAATGGAAGATTCTAGAATGGCCATCACAGTCGCCTGACTTGAATCCCATCGAAAATCTCTGGTGGGATTTGAAGAAGGCGGTTGCAAAACGCAAACCCAAGAATATAACTGAACTTGAGGCCATTGCCCATGAGGAATGGGCTAAGATTCCTGAGGAATTCTGTCAGAAGCTGGTTTCTGGCTATGCATCACGTTTGCATCAGGTCATAACAGCAAAAGGGTGTTCTACTAAGTACTGAAGATGCTTGTCATGAAGGGGTTGATTAATTTTGAGACTGCAGTAATCATTAGAAGTAGCATTTTGAATTGAATTTGGATGAAAAAGCTTGTAATATTAGTTTCATTAAACTACTTAAACAGTTATTGTGTAATTTGTTTATTGCAAACAGCTGAGAAATTGTATATTTTTCCAAAAAACCTAATGTGCAATGGGGGTTGAATAATTTAGCTTGCAAGTCTCTTTTAAAGTCAGTTGTCCAGTCAGGTAGCTAAAACTTTGACAATAACTTATTTGCCAAGAATCACGTCTCCATGATGATAATGTCCATGCATGCAGATGTAAATTCAGGTTCAGATTCTTAAACCTCTAAGGTATACTATTTTTTTCAATTAGAATAAAACATTTAGAGAATCCACTAACCTACACACAGATGCACTCTCTGCTCTCTAGTGCAGAGAGTGTAGAGTTCCAGTGTAGAATATATTAAACCACAAATTACATGCACTTGGCAAAGTAACTGACTTTATTTACAAAAACTATTAAGGTATCCTAAAACAGAATACTCTAAAGCAGCATGCAGAGTAAAACAGACTCCTAAAGTACGACCCCAACAACTCACGATGAGTTACCCTCGGTGGTAATCATTAATTAGACATGTAACCTGAGGCATGGCACAACAAACACAACTGGTAGATTTCATCATGTTCCAACTTTCAAAGACACACATGCTCCAAGCGACAGGCAAATATGAGAGACTGGTTGCAGAGGGAGACGGATTGCGTGTTGGTTAAGACTGAATGTAAATAAGATGTAGATCTCTTTGGCTTGGTCAAACAGAGCAGGAGCACGGCGTCTGGAAATGTTTTAATGCTTCCAACCACGTCACTTCTCTCGAAATCTACCATAGAAGTTGTGTTAAGTGTTTTTGGGACGATTTTTTAAAAACATATGTTTACTTTGACACTGAAGGAGGATATGTCTATACAGAAAACAATACAAGAAAAAATGACAAGTTGGTATTGATCACTGGACTTTTTAAATAAAAACGTGAGCGCAACTCCATGGTAGGAATTAAGCAATGGATAATTTTGTATGATCCTGAAAGCTTCCCTCGATTGGATGACAAATAAATGTTTTGCCAGCTTTGTGAGAGCTTTTCTGCCAACGCGTAGGGCAAACAAATTACAATATCATATTTTAATCCAAACCGTTCAGACCTTGCTACCCTCCAGATCAATCGTTTCCGACCCTCAAATATTGACTCAACACTTTACAGTTTGCAGGGTCTGTTAAATCAGCAGGGACAACATTTGGAGTTATTTTAAATGAAACCAGATGGAGGCAGTGTGGGGAGCGAAATCCTTGGGTGCACCACAGTCAAGAATCCAGATCTGATACCAAACACTAACGACTGTTCAGGAATCTTTTGAATCATTTGTCCTTTGCTTTTACTTAACAAACCTTCACTGACTTTTCTCTGTGAGGTAATTCTTCTTCCCTACTTTTCATATGGCAGCATTTTCTCATTTCACATTCTTCATTGCTAATTCCAGCGGCGTTCCTTCATTCATCCTGCTATGTCTCTTCTTTGCCCTCTCTCCTTTAATTCTGTGGTATTGGAATTAGTGCAGCAGGGTCTAAGGGAGTCAATGGATGATTAGGTGGCAGGAACCTGGTTATTTGTTTCAATGCAAACTTCTTCTCACGTCAAAACACACACACATGCACACAATCACATTAATCTATTGTGAAAATAGCCCCTATTCTTTTAGGGAGGATTTCTAAAAGAGGTTGGCCCCATGTGTTTGTTGCCCTGAGGTATCAGTGAGGATTTTAAATCCAGAAATTAGCTGGATGGTTTATCTCTGCACAGTGGTTTGTACTGCAGTTTATACCACAAGGAATTTCATCAGTGTTGGACAGTGCAGCACCTCATGATTTATGGACAATGCTGATGTTCAACGCAAACAAGTGTTAGCTAACATGGTGCAGAGTAAAATGTCAAGGTAACACATTGGTATGTCTAATTGTATTTCATATATTTTCATGACCAGCCTCAAACAAGTTTTTCAGCTGTCAAAATCCTACATAAATTAACCAAATTTGATCTTCTCTAAACTCAATCATACCATAGTTACCATGTCTAGGTATTGTACAAAGCATCTATTTTATTATGTATTCCATATGAAGGTAAAATGTCAAGTCAAGGCAGTTTGATTTATAGAGACGAAAAACTCAACTCTGAATGAAATATGAAACAACATGTATCATTGTATATAAAGCCCCATTCAGGCCTGGCATTAACACAGGCCACATTTTGTGTGAATGTACCAAAGATGCACTGAGGATGGATTGAGATCCGATCGCTCACCACATTGACAGGTGGCCGAGTTCTTTAAGCAGTGTGAACACAAAAGCGTCCTCGACCACATGAAGGACTGTCTACTCAGGGGACGTCCTCTGACCCGCTGCAGTTTCACAATGAATCAACAGCATTGTTCTGCTTTTCAGTGTTCATACGTTAATTTGTTTGTGGTCACCTTTGGTCAACATCACTAGTCACAACATAGCCACCACTATTATTTATTTTAAATCGGACAAATATTAATCCATTGTAGAGCTGTGCACAAAGCATTGATTCACTCAACCTCATCTCTCTCTCTCTCTCTCTCTCTCTCTCTCTCTCTCTCTCTCTCTCTCTCTCTCTCTCTCTCTCTCTCTCTCTCTCTCTCTCTCTCTCTCTCATATACAGACACAGTCAGTATGGGTTTTAATCACAGTCTATGGTTTTAATATAAGGTCTGAATGGGGCCTTATTTCTGCAGACTAATATCACCGCTCTGAACTGATCAGAGCGGTCCACTTGTGATTGGATCCATCAAGCTGCATGGTAATAAACAGAGCCTTAGAGAGATCTTTGTAGGATCTGTTCTCCAGATCCCCCAAAAATTTGTTTTTCTATGATGGAGCACAGTAAGTGTGAGTTGAAAGAAAGTGTGAGATTGACATGGTCTCTGAAATGCAGTATACAATTATCACAGCATGGTATGTTTAAAACAGAAGACTGTTATTCCCTTATTCTAATTTTAAACCCTAAATCCAGGCCTTTCCATGAATCAACTTCCTAAGAATCTTACTACTTTTGTGAGGACATAGGTTAAAAAAGCATATTCACATACACATACACTGAACTGTATCCCAGTTCCAGATACACTCCATCTCTGTGACAGTTATTTGATTATACCTGGGGGCACCATATGAGCGAGAGATAATATGATCGAGAGAGAGAGAGAAATGAGACAAATTTGGATTTGACAGCATGAGAGCCAAAGATGGAGAGACTGGGAACCAGAGGTAGGAGGGCCAAGATAATGAATAGTAGTGACAGCGCCTGGATCAATAGTGTGTTGACATATTCATTTAGACTCTCCTGGGGTTCCCAAAGTAAGTACAAACTCTCTGTCTCTCTCAGTCCCTCTCTCTACCGTGCTCTATCTAGACCACATCTTATGCCCTTCGTCCCCACCTGGTCTAGTTAGTTCACCACCGGGAAAATCTACATGGCCAAAGTCAACTGGTAGCACATCAAAGCTGGGGTCTATCGACTTTTATTTCAGGCGATGTTGTAAATGAAGGCTGTATCATCAGCAAGCGTCTGCTTCAATCTACAATGGGAATAGAGCGAATAAGAAATAACTTGTTCTCATCATTGGTAACAATTAACTTGTTGAAGAGTCCTGCAGTTTTACCTCCCCCCCCATTGTAGTCTGCACATCTATGCAGCATTTATGCAGTACACTGCCAAAACTACTACAGAACCATAGACTTAAATAAATCAAATCAAATTTAGACACACATTAAGAAAAACCTAATCCCAGTCTGTATTAACTATTTTCACATTAGTAATGAGATGCTACATTTAGGAATATTAATCTATATGTTACAATAGCACAATACAGTAGCTCTTGTGTTACATCTATGAACTGTACAGTCAGTATCAGTTGTCCAGCTCATGATAATAGATCATGTGAGTAAAAGCTACATTAGTTTCAAGTCTATAAGGTCTCAGCAAGATGACAAAACCAAAGCTATTGTCCGACATGACCACTGGAGGATGTCCCTACAATTGGGTCTGGACTTCCTCTGGAGTCTGCCTTTCACATATGAGCAACACAGCAGGAGATTCTCTGCTCAAGAGATGTGGTTAGAGTTACTGCCAAATCTCCCTCTATGAGCAAATAACAAGAGTGAATGTTATGAAGTATGCTACATCTGAAACCTTAATTAAGATAACATTTTTTTCATGATTTACAGAAGTAAAGTACATACAGTTTAATGATACATGTGGTTAGGGTTTAGACAAAAGGAACATTGAGTTATTCATTGTATTTTGGCTGTATAATATCCATATGCATTTAAGAAAGTTGAGTGTTTTATGATTGCTTGTTTGTGCTTTATCATGAAATCACACAATTGGCTTAGACACAATTAGCTATTTACTTGCACATCAGGCTCTCCTTTATTTGCCCACTTTCTCTGTGAAACAAAACATTATTTTAGAGTGATCTGGGAGGTGGGTATGTTGTATAAATGAGAATTCTGACCATGGTGGTAGATTGGCTTGCTGATTCAAAACATTTGCCGACACAGCAGCTGGAGCTAAAGCTGTGGCTGGGACATAGCTCAAGGAAGCAGTAAACTTACTTAGTTTGTGTCAAAAATTTCCTCAGAGTCATAACTCAGATTAATCTGAACAGACGGCTCTTAGCCAACAGCATACCCCACATACTCCATGTTAGCATAAAACTGTATACCCCTCAGCACAGTGTTCATTTTTGAGAATACCATATGGCAACTAACACTTACTACCACGGGAGCAGGGACTATTTGTGGGTCAGGATCTATGGCCCAAGAACCAAATCAGGTTCCTATAATCAAAATGCAGGTTAAGGTCCTGAGTTCCTTATTGTGCTTCTGGGCTGTGGAAAAAAGCCAAGAGGGATATATGCATGAACGGTTTCAAATAGATGAACTCAACGTTAGCACATTAAGTAGTGCATCCAACTATTAAACTTGGCCTGCAGAAGCAGTGATGTCTTCTTGCTAAACAAATTTTACCCAAAGAATCCATAACAGTGTTCTGATTCTCTGCCAGGAAGTGTACTGAATTTTTTTTTATTAGGCAGATGGTGGTTTAACTGCATAATAATATCATAGTAATGCAATAATATATCGTGAAGAGAAATGAATAGTTTTTATGGATAAATTCTCAAATAAATTCTCAAAATAAACTCTTTCCCCAGGGAGACAATCCCTTTAAAATCCCTTTAAAATCCCTTTCAGGAAGCAAAACTTCAGGTTCCTTCTGATACTTAGATACTTCAAATCTATAAAATGGATCTAAAAAGGGCAGAGTTGTCACAATAGAGTTGGCCGGCTGACTGATCAGAGCAGACTGGTTTTCATCAGGAGGAGGGTAAAGAGACAGGACGTTGGCTTTTGGTGTAAAACCGTCCTGTTAATGCTTTTTAGTCTGAATTTTGACTATCACAGCATTTAGATTGATTCGGTATAACCTTATCTTGGTGCGACATTTGACACAGTTGACCATATGACAGGCTGGAAAAGTAGATGGGACTTGTTTCTAAAGCACATTTACAACATAGTGACTGTTTGGTCTTTGCGTAAAGTACAATTTATCTGCTTTTAATCACCTTGTTTATGAAGAACAACGCTTGTATAGACATTGCCTAGTTTCATTTTACTATCCGTTCATGTCCGTCACTTTCCAACAACTGACCATGAATAAATAAAGGCTTGCAAACACTGATTTATTTAAAGGCATAGTACCCCAAAAAATCTACTCTATGTCACCACTATGCTGATGTAGGGGTGGGAGAAGTCTTTGAGTCCACAAAACCCTTTGCAGCAGAATCCATTACAATTGAAGTCAAGGGTGAGTCCTTCTTCAGACAAAATTAATCAACAGAGAAAACACAGCATGCCTCCATACTGCTTGTGTGGTGTCATCCAAGTGTCTGCAAGCCCAGACAATCATATTTGACTCAAAACTAGGTAATATAAACTGTGTTGTAAGCCTCAAAGTCCACTGCAAGTAGCTTAGCTATAGTGGATGTAGCAACACTATGGTGTGTCCGAGGGTCTATGAATGGTGAATAGGTCATGGTAATTTCGGTGAACTGTCCCTTTAACATCTACGTGGTCTTTCTTTCTCCGATTATGGAATATTCCAGTGTCTCTTATGATAACTAAGTTAATGACACACAACTTAACACAACATTAGCAGCAGATGACTACACTGGACGTAACAGACATTTCTCCAACTAAACAGAATCAGTTCAAAACAGTGTTACTTGCCCCAAAGAACTGTAAGTCCTCACTTTCAATCTATGACTACATGAATATACAAATCAAGCTAGAAATGTGGGAGTTATGGTTTTTCTTATAAAAACATTGACCTACAATTAAAAAAAAAAAAAAATTCTAAAGATACATAAAACTTTTAAATATGTTTCTTACAGCAAGCTAGATTGTTGAAATGGTGCTTTCACAGATCTTAGTAAAAAAAATCAACCAGACAGCTGCAGCTCTTCCACAGTTCTCAGTAACACTAAGGAATCGGAGCACATTACACAGCAGTCCTTAAATCACTGCACTGGCTTCCTGTGTGTCAAAGTATGGACTTTAAAATCCTATTACTAGCCTGATACAGCACTAAATACATCTCTAATGTATTTGTATTCTATGGAGCATGCAGACCCCTCAGGTCATATGGGACAGATTTACTCAGTGTTCACAGAATGAAAACCAAGCTAAGTGAAGCTAGTTTTAGTTTCTATGCTTCCATGCTGTGGAACAAGCTCCCTGAATACCTGAGGTATTTTTTTTAACTTTAGTTCAAATAAATCAGACTTTAAAACACTAATGTTTGCTGCAGCCAAAAAATGTAATGAGTAAAGGAGGCTTAAACTATCTACAACGCAGCTAGTAGATGGCAGAAATATCAAATCTGTGAAAAGGAAACATTAACCTAATTGAGATGACTGTATGCCATGCTTTTCAAAGTGATTGACTTGTAACTGACAACAATGGCTTTCCATGTTTGTAGTTTACAATTTGAACAATCATACACAATGAAATGATCTTTACTGTTCACACATTTGCTAATTTCCTACATTAAAATAGACTCAAGGTCAACAGGGAAAACTGAAGTGCAGGCTCACATGTTTTTCTGAAATGCTTTGCTAGTTTTAGCACACCCATTCAAAGTCCACTACAACCCTACATTCTTTTCAACACCATTGTTAAGTAGCTCATTTCTGTGGTGATCAAACTTATTTGCTGCAACTGCTGCATAGCACCAGTTGTGGAAATGCACGTGGAGCCAGCACCATTGTGTGTGGCTCCATAGGACCATCCAGAGGAGCACATGGCTGGGGGACTTTCACTGGCTTCTCTAGGAGCTGTCTATGTATAACTGTCATTTCCATCGCTAACTGAAGCCAACAAGTTGCGGGTTAGATCACCCTGTGACTTTCATTCTCAGTGCTGACTGGCTTTCGCAACATTGCATCACTTGAATGTTGTGCCCGAGTTCAGGTATTTCAATCCTCTATCATCCAACTATCTTAAAATTTTGACTTTTTGTCATTCGGTTCTCTCAGGTCTTAAAATAGTTTTTTTTTCATTTTTTGTTTTTTTCAAAAAACAGCTAAATAATCAGAGCAGTGAGAGTAAACCAACAACAGTGAGGTCGCCACCAGAAGGGCTTAGAGATTCTAAAATG
This sequence comes from Pleuronectes platessa, assembly GCF_947347685.1. NCBI lineage: Eukaryota > Metazoa > Chordata > Actinopteri > Pleuronectiformes > Pleuronectidae > Pleuronectes > Pleuronectes platessa. The sequence goes on along the minus strand of NC_070634.1, from coordinate 3,910,513 downwards.
GGGAAAGCAAAGTTGGTGATACTTCTATATGTATTCATCATCCAGAAACATGAAATACTGCAGCTTGAAACACATTTACAACACCCTCATGACAGAGTTTTTCCACAAGAGAGCACCAACCAGTTAAGGGTCCTACTCAGTACATGCAGTATCTGAAAACTGTGATGTAATGGGATCAGGGTTGAACATATACTTGCCAATGTCTAAGTTTAAATAAAGAAATGCATACTGTATGTGCTGAATTTCCAAATGTGGACATGTGGGTGATTGTGTGTCTTCACATTCCCTTCTTGTGACTTCCAGCGTTACTGCATCCTCCGGTACCAAATGTACCAAATTAGACGCATGTTGGCCTGTCAGACTGACTTAGGGCTGTGTGACGAGACCACACTCACAGACAGCAGTGGAACTCGGGCAATTTGTATGCATTCAGTCACGTATGCTCCTATTAGACTCATTGTGCTGGATGTGAGGGAGGAAACACAGTGCAGCTAAAGGATGCACAGTAAAACATGCTCCTGCATCCTGTATACAACTACACAGAACACATTCACACACAAAAATATCTACTCAAACAAGCAAGCAGACATATGCACAGACATGCATCGGAATGGTACAGCTTGAGGGTAAAATAACTTGGTGAACCAGAGATGGATTCGTACATGCATGAGGACACATATATAGACTTTATACGTACATATATACCTGCTCGGACACATGCACACACACATACTCAAAGCAAGCTCAACCCGAGAAAAGGGTTACATAGACACAAGGGGATAGAGAGATCCATGCTACATCTGCCAGCCTCGCTCCAAGTCATGAATTAGCCACAGGGTTATGGGTTTGAACTTCAAATGGCCTCATACTCTCATACCCTGTCATTCCCATTTAGGGACATTCGATATGTTAATATGGTTATGCAATTCCAAACAGAATGATAATGAAAAATAGGTTGTTGTTTGAGATACATTTACAGATCTGAGTCTTTGAGACAAGACGTAGAGTGTTGCTATTTCCTGCAGTTGTGCATACTTGAGCTGTTTGAGAAAATGCCCTACAACAGGCTAAAGAACGATGAGTCACCCTGTAATAAACCTGTTGGATGTTCCTCCCTAACCACGGCTATTTAATAATCTCAGTAAAACCTCTGATAAAATCTGATTTCTCTGCACATTTATTTATTTAATTGTTAATTTATTTTGTTATTGAAAGGCCTCATGTATCTTAGAGTTTTTCCAACATTCTCCTTTAACAAAATGTCATTTCCCTCAAAAAGTATTTTATTAGTCTGATTTTAGAGCGCCAGAACTGATCTGAATGTTTCACTGTTATTTTACAAGCTTTTTCACACTGACAAATAAACAAAGGAGGTAAATACATGCAAAAATATACAGACAATTGCCCAAATTCATATTGGCAGCAAACCCAAACTACTGGTGCCAGAATTTAAGCAATTCTGCTAAACTTACCATTAGAAACATGAGTTTGGTAATAAATAATCCCTGCATGATAAAGCCAGTTCTGTAATAAAAGTAGTATTGAATTTGTACTTGATCTTGATTGCCTTCAGTCATACAACTATATTTAAGGTGCGTCATTTGTGAAAAAAGTTCAAACTTTATTTATCAACACATCATGGAAATGCACTTGTTACAGCAGCAGGCAGGCCAGGATGAGGCAGACAAGAGAATAAATAAATATTAACAGGACAATAGAATACAAACATATAGACTTAAATTAAAAAAGTTCTCAGTATGAACATTCTCTCAACAAAAGATCCAAATTTACAAAAATGTGTTTTCTTTGACATCAAGGACATCTATGATTTTCAACAATGTTTGCCTGCTGAGTCAACTCTTCTACTTCTTTGCCAATTCATTTATTTATCGTCACCAACGACGTTATGCAAAACCGATTGACAACATGACAGCTCTATCAGAGGATGGCTGCTGTGTTGGTCAGACCCCACATGTGGAGGTGACTCTGCAGAACACCTCCAGCAGTGCCAGGGGGTTTATTAGCACGGCTGAGTCCAGTTAGCTTTTCACTGCCCTGGTTAAAAGTGGCAGAGAGAGCTGCCAGACAGAGAAAAGCAGACCCTTCCTCTGTGGGCCTCCCCGCACACGGCCAGACAACAGCCCCTCACCAGTTAACATTTTATTCAACCCAAATCAAAACAACTTATATAGACTCAGTACCTCAAAAGTGATTCAATAAATCAAACAAAAATGTGCCCGTAATCTCTCTTGCACAGAAACACAGGAGCCCTCTGTGCATGCAACTCTTTGCTGTGTCTGTGTTGGTCTCTTCGTCTGTTCTTGCTCTGTGTGGCAGCTCTGCGATTTACCATATGAGTGAGTAGCTAACTGGAAAATCCTCCTACTCCAGATTGCATGGTAAAATGCTACTGACAAGTCCTGAGTCACTAATGAGAAGAACGCATACAGCAACACTTTAGGACAGGGGTTTTCAACCAGGGGTCCGCGGTCCCCTGGTGGCCCGCGACGGCATTGCAGGGGGTCCGCGAAATTCACTTTGATATTTCAACACATTTCCAGATTACTCTTGAATATCGTGAAAAATGTAAATATGAAAAATATGTCTAAAATAATATAAAGGTGATGAGGGGAACCTTGAAACCGGCTTGGGGCTAGAAACTGCCAGTAGTTTTCCCCTGTGCATGTATTTTAAAGGTAGATTTAGAAGAGTGGTTGAGCTAGGTAGACAAACTCTCAGCTGGTGTTGGAGATGTAGTTTGTATGATGGGAATTTTATTTTCCCCAAAAGAAGGCACAAAAGGGCAGAATTAATAATGAAAATATTAAATAAAACAAAAGAGTGAAAAACAAGTACTTTGTAATAAGAAAAATAATCAATCAAATAAGTTGGCATAATAGCCAAAACAATTAATTGCAATAACAGTCAACTTTACCACGTTCACTGGTTGAGGAACAATTTCTTAGGAGAGCTCTAGACACACACACACAGAAGTACTACTCACGCAGTAGGTGGGATTTGCTGCTGGTGATCATGAGGTTAAACTTAAGTAGGCCTCAATTGTTTGTGTGATATTGTATGATTATCATTTGTTACATATTCTGCATTACTTTGTCATCTTCCCTATTCAGTTGTAGCTCCAGTTTATGTTGATTTTGTTTTCAATTCTTAAGCACTGAAAATCAACCGTTTTTGTTGTTTTTTACACATTTTTGTAGATTTGTTTTAGGTTTTTAAATAAAATCAACATGGAAAACCAAATGTTAAAACTTCCTTCTATCCACTCACGCAAACACACACACACACACACACACACACACACACACACACATACTGGTTTCCATGGTTTGTGGGGCGTGCACTTTTTATCATAACCTGTGGGGACCACCCTTTCTAGAGGTTGTGGAAGTATGAAAAAATCAGGGACACTAAGAAAAAATCTGTTAGTACATGCACACCTTAAAATATCTAAATTTATGAAGTAGTGTTTTGACTGTGCAAAATGGGGACCTTAGAAAAAACGGGTAGGTATGGCTGATGGGGACCTCATTTACATATCATTTGCATGACTCACACAACTTGTTATAAGACTAATGGGGACCATGCTTCAATAAAGCATTATTATATACATTATTACTGATACCGTAAGTCCTTCCATTATTACATTTGTTAGAGCTGTTTGTTTAAAACTAATAAAGTCTAGCCAAAAAAGAACAAAAGTTGTTGATAGAAAATGTAGAGATATAACATGATACCTGTAAATGGTGATAGGGATGCAAAGCATCACTTTGTACAGAAAATCTTGCTGTTCATGAACTCCGCCTTACAATGAAGCAGAATTTGATAGGACTATTAGTGTAATGTGGTTGAAGTGAATATAAACTTATCAAACAGTGACGGGCTATCTATATCCCTACAAAGAATAATTCTTATTCAGTCAAATTTGTAAGATATTTTTAATTTCAGACAGACAACCACATAGCAACCGCTTACTGGTGGTAATCTTCCCATTATTTACTTAATTTCCTCTTGTTGGCTGTAATGCGGTTATATATGTAGAATTTCACATTCTGCCAGCTCCGGTCCTTAAGAGCTTCTGGTTCAGCCCTTTAACACTTCTCACAGTCAAACTTTGCTGGAACAATTCAAGATGTGATGAATCGATTCATGTGCCTTTCCACTGCCTTCACGTCTGTCCTCTTCCAGGGTGTTTTCTTCTTTTGGGCAGTTGTACCTTTAAGTGGTCGGAAAAACACATTTGTAAATACAAGGACTCCAAAGTGTGTAAGAGTTATAATCCAAAGTTACAAGTTCTATAAAGTATAAACTAACTTCTACAGTATAAGAAAACTAAAATATACAATTACTCGGCCAAGAAAACACTGATATGTGCATTCTGCCTGAAATTGTCAGTGGGAAAGAGGATTTTGATTCAATTTTCTTATAAGCTGTACATGCTGTGTTATATTAAAAAATACCCTGTTCATTCTGATCAATGACATGGACTCACATTCACTGACATAAATTTCTCAAAATTGTCATGAAGAAAATACTGTATTTATAAAATGTTGAATCTGTTGGATAAATAAAAACAATGTACTGATTCACTCATTAATCTAACTAACTATGGATTTGTGAGGACGTAGGACAGGTGGTTGGTATAGGGACTAGTTGTTTGTATGTTTATACTATTAAAACTAACTGTTTTGAGTCCTACTTTAAGCACCTAATAGACTCTAGAATCAGCCAAACAACCCTTTATCTGATTATTGCAGACATGAATATACAGATAAAACTAAATTAAATGGGGGCAGCAACAGTTATGCGGCAAAGGTCTGAAATGACAAAGTATTGGTGGCAACATCTTCAGTTGGCGACACCGAAAACAGTCTCTGATCTGGCCTTTTTTTTATGACTGCTATCTAACGATGTCCTTTATAGTCTGACTTGACCGGGGTTCTTCTACTGCTCTGTGGGCTTCAGGTGTAATGTTTTGACCATCCAAAATCATGTTGTCTGGTGTTGTATAATCGCAGACAGTGGGGCCCATTGAGCTATCAGGATCATTAAGAGGCAGAAATGTGTTCTTAAAGTTTAGTTGAACTGAAGCATCACTGTCACTGTCACTTTTGGATATGGTATCTGGTACGTGATCATCTGCACTCTCTGATGACGAATCAAATAGTTCAGAATCTTCCAGATCTGTGTCTTTCATCTAAAAAAATTTATGAAAAGATTATAAATATGTAGAGCTGTAACAGTTAGATGAGAAATTATTCATTGTGCTGTTTTGCAAGTTTTGTGTCATAATTTGATTATTTTAGCAGTTTATATTATAATAAGCAGAATAATTTGACTGTTCTGAAAAAAAAAGACTATATCGAATTGCAGCAACTTGAAAAATTGAAGTGCAACTGAAAGTGATTGTAGGCCGTCTTAATTTTGGTACAAAAGTCTCAGTTTCATTTTTGAACTCTGTAATCTGAAAATAAAGGCACATACGCAATAAATAATTTAGTAAAAGTGCATATAAGAATTTTTGAGACCAAAGTTGTGTCTGCTCTGCTAAACTAATTCTGAATTCACAATCTAGAAAAAACATGTTTCACACATTTTACACACAACATTATAGTTCATCGTGGGGACCAGTTTTATCTAACTTTTCAAAAACAGTTACTACTTGCACACTGTCAGAAGGTGTGTTGTGGGGACCACGTGAATACAAAATGTAGAGTGATAATTTATCAAGAAAGAAAATACTGTGAAGTTTGAAATCGACCATGAATATACCTCTACCACTAACCTTCAAGATGCCATACTTGAAATGTCATTGTATACCAATTTACATAACTTCTGACCAGTAAAGCTATTTGTCATTCACACAACTTAAAATAGGCTTTGTGGGGACATTTTACACACAACATTATAGTTCATTGTGGGGACCAGTTTTATCTAACTTTTCAAAAACAGTTACTACTTGCACACTGTCAGAAGGTGTGTTGTGGGGACCACGTGATTCCAAAATGTAGAGTGATGATTTATCAAGAAAGAAAATACTGTGAAGTTTGAAATCGACAATGAATATACCTCTACCACTAACCTTCAAGATGCCATACTTGAAATGTCATTGTTTACCAATTTACATAACTTCTGACCAGTAAAGCTATTTGTCATTCACACAACTTAAAACAGGCTTTGTGGGGACATTTTACACACAACATTATAGTTCATTGTGGGGACCAGTTTTATCTAACTTTTCTGAAACAGTTTCTACTTCTGACCAGCGAATCTCTTTCTCGTTCACACAACTTAACACATGCTTTGTGGGGACATTTTACACACAACATTATCGTTCATTTTGGGGACCAGTTTTATCTAACTTTTCAAAAACAGTTACTACTTGCATACTGTCAGAAGGTGTGTTGTGGGGACCACGTGACTCCAAAATGTAGAGTGATAATTTATCAAGAAAGAAAATACTGTGAAGTTTGACATCGACCTTGAATATACCTCTACCACTAACCTTCAAGATACCATACTTGAAATGTCATTGTTTACCAATTTACATAACTTCTGACCAGTAAAGCTATTTCTCATTCACACAACTTAACACATGCTTTGTGGGGACATTTTACACACAACATTATAGTTCATTGTGGGGACCAGTTTTATCTAACTTTTCTGAAACAGTTTGTTCTTCTGACCAGCGAAGCTCTTTCTCGTTCACACAACTTAACACATGCTTTGTGGGGACATTTTACACACAACATTATAGTTCATTGTGGGGACCAGTTTTATCTAACTTTTCAAAAACAGTTACTACTTGCACACTGTCAGAAGGTGTGTTGTGGGGACCACGTGAATACAAAATGTAGAGTGATAATTTATCAAGAAAGAAAATACTGTGAAGTTTGAAATCGACCATGAATATACCTCTACCACTAACCGTCAAGATGCCATACTTGAAATGTCATTGTATACCAATTTACATAACTTCTGACCAGTAAAGCTATTTGTCATTCACACAACTTAAAACAGGCTTTGTGGGGACATTTTACACACAACATTATAGTTCATTGTTGGGACCAGTTTTATCTAACTTTTCTGAAACAGTTTCTACTTCTGACCAGCGAATCTCTTTCTCGTTCACACAACTTAACACATGCTTTGTGGGGACATTTTACACACAACATTATCGTTCATTTTGGGGACCAGTTTTATCTAACTTTTCAAAAACAGTTACTACTTGCACACTGTCAGAAGGTGTGTTGTGGGGACCACGTGACTCCAAAATGTAGAGTGATAATTTATCAAGAAAGAAAATACTGTGAAGTTTGACATCGACCTTGAATATACCTCTACCACTAACCTTCAAGATACCATACTTGAAATGTCATTGTTTACCAATTTACATAACTTCTGACCAGTAAAGCTATTTCTCATTCACACAACTTAACACATGCTTTGTGGGGACATTTTACACACAACATTATCGTTCATTGTGGGGACCAGTTTTATCTAACTTTTCTGAAACAGTTTGTTCTTCTGACCAGCGAAGCTCTTTCTCGTTCACACAACTTAACACATGCTTTGTGGGGACATTTTACACACAACATTATAGTTCATTGTGGGGACCAGTTTTATCTAATTTGTCTGTAACAGTTTCTGCTTCTGACCAGCGAAGCTCTTTCTCGTTCACACAACTTAACACAAGCTTTGTGGAGACATTTTACACAAAACATTGCATTTCCTTGTGTGTACAAGTTTTACCTAATTGTTCACACACAGTTTCTACACAAACTCTGAACAAAGAGTGATCATATAATGATAAAACAGTGATGGACATGAATTTACCTCTTCAGGTGTGGTCTTTGGCCCAAAGGCACAATCCATCAGACTCTCTGAGTGGACAGGATCTGAATCATCCTCCTCCATGGTGTTAACAGTGATGCTGGTTGTCTGTAAACAAAAGTAAAACGTTCCCAATATTTACTTATATTATATTCCAATATTTCTATTCAGATAAAGTTTTGAGATTACATCCTCATAATAATTTGGCTCATAAGTCATAAGCGGGACTGGATACATTTGGCAAATGACCCTGATTCTTTAACATATAAAGTGATAGCATTTCAATGCTTTGTAATTATGCCCAAACCCATTTCGCCCCTTCTCCCTAACCCTACCCCTTGTTTTCGAGGGTATTCTTGCCCCTTGAAACAGAGGTTGAAATCTTCCCCATCTAATTGGGACAGCCCTCCAAGAGCCGTTACATAACCAGTGGTCATCGCAAAAACCTGCGACGACATCAGTAGTCTTCGATGTAAACACAAGCGACAAAAGGTTTTGCTTGGTATGTCATTGTAAAAACATTATTGAGATCTTTAATGAACCAATGCTATTGTTTGCAATCACTAAAGTGACAAACCTATAATATCCTAATATCATCTATGCTAATGCAGGTGAATCAATGACTTTTCCATTCATCCAATGGAAGTTGAAAAGTTTGGACACTCTGCACTATTTCACATATAAATCCAAATCAGAGCTTCAGGCTGCTAGCAGAGGTTTGTAGACAACCCTGCTAGGATGCAGTGTTAATAGAGGATCATTCAGTTCAGTAACATAATATCTATAATGATCTAAACTGACCTTCAATAGCTTCTTAAAACTTTTGTAAATTAGATTCCTGTTTGTTATTTCATGTTCCTGTTATTTTCACTACACTAAGTGGTCGCTCATGCATTGCAGCTTAAAGTCCAAACAAGTTGTGATAGGCAATCCTGGTATTTTTTGTATATGTAACGTGTACATGGTTATAACAATATTAAAACAGCCAAATTAGGTCCACATATTTCTCATTCTACTAAATTGTTGTGATACTTGACTCATTGTATTTGCTGTGTTCTGTGCAACATACCTGTGTTCGCCATGGGCAGTCTTCACCTCCATAATTATAGGCGATTTCTTCTCCTTCTTTAATGTCATCCAGGGCAAATAAACAAAGGTGGGGTTCTCCATTAACATCAATTTTTTTCATTTTGGAGTTAGTACGTCTGTGTTCATCATTAACTTGTCACCCAATTGAGCCATCTTCTCTAAAGGCATCAATACTTGAGAAATTGGAAAAATTGAAAAAGAAAAAATACAAATGTCACAATATATAGTATATGAAGTGTAGTTTAGGAATTCTTAAGTCCACTTGAAGGCAAACATGAATGCAGCACATCAGGGGTGGTAAAGTTTTCTCCTTCTCTGGGATTCTGCATCACTTATTATATCCTTAAAATGCAGATGCAGATTAAGATGCATTTATTATTCCCAAACACATGCACAGACATGCAAAGGCACACTCATGCAGGTAGGGAAATGTAATCTCTGCTCTTGACCCATCTGGTGCAGGACACACAGAGCAGTGAGCAACCATGTACGGCGCTCGGGGAGCAGATGTTGGGGGAGTAAGGTGCCTTGCTCAGGGGCACTAGACAGGGTAGGGAAACTCTTGGATTTTTGGACAGATCAATCCAGGTTCGTCTTTTGTTGTCTCTCCGTGGAGTCGAACCAGAGACGAACCAGAGACCTTCTCTGTCCAAGTTTCTGCCACTAGACCACCGCCTCTAGACCTCCCCCCTATATTGTACAACAAAGTCTCCTTTACAAATTGTACCCTTTGCAAATATACCACGTCCTGCAAACAATAAAAACATTTTCAATAAAACAGGAGGATCCATTAATTATATTTGTTGACAATGAGTTTATGCTAATATATACTACAAAAGAAACCAAAACTGACCACTGCAGCATTCTAGTCCCTATTAAATGTACTCTGGAGCTTTTCTTTTGATTTTAAATGATAATTATTCATTGATTATTTACAGCAGATACCACCTTACCTTTTACTGCATACATATACTGGACCTCTAATTTGCAGATTTTGTCAGTCTGTGAAATATCATGTTGAATTGCTGATCCGTGGTGGCATTTCTGAAGGAAAAGATTAAAACAAATGAGTTTACTTTAAAATATTTGTTTGATTTGTTTGCTTAGTAAGATTTTGTGGTACTACAAATTGTTGTTGTTGCCTAAAACCTCATGAGGATTGTTTTTCTTGCAAAATTCAACTACAGAAACATTCTCCTTCACTCTCTGTCATGAGTAACGTTTCTGCCTACAGGATGATGCATACTCCCGTGCGTTGTTGCATAAACTATACACATCTACAAACATATATGCACCGTATATCTGTCTTGTGCATGTGTGAAAGCTAAACCGGGTCAAAATCTAAAGCCAATTCTTTAGATTTTACCTGCAGGTCATGCCTGAAAACAGCTTAAATGAGAGATGTTTATGTCTGAATAATTATGAAGGAGTTTGGCTTTCACATATAAAAAACACAGCAGTAGAATTCAGAGAGGAGGAGGCGCCTGGGTAGAGCAAGCCAGAGGCATGACATGATGACAAATTCAGTAGCAGAGAGCATAGTATTTTTGTTAACAGCACATCAAAGATGATGGCAAAAGAATGTCATTGTATTTAGTTTTGCATTTACACCAATGTTACAAGCATTTGAATATGTCCACATTATCAACAAAGAGTCAACAGGGAGATTTTTCATGCTGAGATATTTTTATTATCCCAGTCTCACGTGTGTGAGCTGTTAAAAACACTATGAATTTGCCTACTCGCCGGCTCTGAATCCTCCGGATAATCTCCTGCTGTATTTTCTCAATGGCTTATTCGGACAATCTGCAGAGTTTTTACTGGGGGGGTGACAGGAGAAACTCTGGATTATCCGGAGCGTTTGCGTTTTTACAAACTGCCCCTATCTGGATAGTCTCTTGGTATAATCCAGATTGCAGTGCATGTTTAAAAGCAACTTAAAGAGAGTGAAGTAAGAAGGAAAACACAGCAGCAGCTATTTTTCTGTTGTGATTTTAAACAGGAAATAAATGCATCACTATTTTTACTTCATTTAAATTCAACAAATGTGGTGTTATTCCCACATAATAACTGGTAGTGTTGACACCTTTTCTCTTATCTACCAGGGCAACACAGAACAGAACTGGGTTAAATGAAAACCATGAAAGAATTATCCATAGACTATTCAATATTATTAAGATTAAGATTAAGATGCATTTATTAGTCCCAAACACATGCACAGACATGCAAAGGCACACTCATGCAGGTAGGGAAATTTAATCTCTGCTTTTGACCCATCTGGTGCAGGACACACAGAGCAGTGAGCGACCATGTACGGCGCTCGGGGAGCAGATGTTGGGGGAGTAAGGTGCCTTGCTCAGGGGCACTAGACAGGGCAGGGAGACTCTTGGATTTTTGGACTGATCAATCCAGGTTCGTCTTTTGTTGTCTCTCCGTGGAGTGGCACCAGAGACGAACCAGAGACCTTCTCTGCCCACAGTCCAAGTTTCTGCCACTAGACCACCGCCTTATGAATACAGATACACCTTTCAATTACATTGACCTCATCACACAAGAACTTCTCTCTCCCCTGCTTTAGCTGTACAAACACTTTAACTTTCTATCTGCAAAAAAAGTAATATTTACAGTAAAATTTCTCAGCTTTTACCTGTTTATTTGCCTGACTTTAATAACCTTTCTACTGCTCTACTTTTCTATTCTAGACATTTTATCATATTAGTGACTTGTCATTTGTGATTGTGGCTAATTTAACTTAACTGCAGGTTTTAGATTTAATCTTCTATCATTTAATTCCAGATTTATGCCTCTGACCATGTTTCTTTAATAACCTGCTCTGCCTCTTCCACATGAACCTGCCCATTGTTAAATAAGAAAATAAGTTAAAAGGGCCGGTTCATAACCAGCTTCCAAATAGAGGCTATCCAGAGCAGCCAGGTTACACTTCCTCTGTTGTTTAAAATTTAAAGCCCCTCAGCGGAAGCTACAGTCAGACTTAAATTATTCTGTATAATGGTACTGTCTACAATGAGAACAACTGTAATTTGAATTGTCTGACTATAGTCAAAACCTGTGCTCTATAATGTTCTCTATTAATTAACTTAAACATACTAAATATAGCATAACAGGGCTTATATTGATCTTAAGTTCATCATAACAAAATGAGACTCAAAACTCAGAAATGCTTGACTTGATTGTCTCCTTCAGTTTACATAAACTCCTACATATATGCATCATGCATGCAAGTAGTAAGAGAAATGCAGTAAAACATTTGAGGTCTTACACTTAGCCTTTGTAGCTAATCAGAGCTATTAATCATGCTAGCTAGGTACAGGTAATACATGCAATTTGAGGATTCAACACTGCTTATACTTATTTAAGATACAACTGTGCTTACCTTATGCTTTACTTTTGCTCCTCTGCACATGTTCTTATCTTCTTAGCTAGTTTCTCCGGCAAATAATCTTCTTTTACTGTTGATAGCTACCTCTTGATGCTGAAAATGTCATCGCTGCTTGAATCATTACTAATGGGGACAAGGAAGTGGGTGGCACCCAACCATATTTGGAAGATGTGTGTGTGTGAAGCAGTGGGTGCAGTACTAACTAGAAACAGTAGGGCCACCAATGAGCAATGCTCACACACTCACACTCACCAAAAAACATGTCATATGGGCCAATGCTTAAAACTTCACGGGCACCTTCAGAGTAGCTCTAGTAGTCATTTAAAAGGGTTATCCTCATGGGGACCGGGATTTTGGTCCCCAAAGCGCAACCGGTCCCCATGACGTGACTGTGTAAACAGTTAACGGTCCCCATCGCGTGATGATTACCAGAACACACACACACACACACACACACACACACACACACACACACACACACACACACACACACACACACACACACACACACACACACACACACGTAGGCACGCGCGCTTAGGCACATCAGTTTTCTAGCAAGAATGGTGGTCCCTAGGACAAATACAGTTGAAAACCTCTGCTTTAGGAGACTCTTAATAAACAGCCAAAAATGTGGAAATAGTCCAAGTGAGAGTGCGTGCAAGCCTCTCAAATGTCTATTATTATGCCCATGAAAAGCATGCAAATGTTGGTGGCTGGGTCCAACAGTCATGTGACCGTCAACTTGTGCACTGTAGCTAAATTGTAACACTAAATTATTTTAACTATAGGTGAAGATGGGGTTATATTCTAAATACAGATCCACACAAGAAAGTCGAATTTTAAACGGAAAGAGTGGGCTTGCCTTTCACTTTCCATTAAATCGAACAATGACTTAGAAAAATTACTTAAGAAAGACTTAGTTTGTACTTCAGTGACACAACAGCTTAAAGGTCCTCTTTAGATGTAATTACCTAGCCTGGATGCCAGACGAACTTAGCCCCGCCCACAACATTTTGGTCGGGCAGTTCGGTCTGGAGTCGCTCCATTGGGAAAAAATTATGGGGCGTGTTTCAACTGACCAGGAAGTAAAATTCCTCTTCGCTCAATTGGATAGACCTACAACCAATCAGAGCAACGTAGTATGTGACGTATGCTAAGCAACGCATTGTGAGTTATTTACTAACGCCGGGTTCACACCGGACGCTTCAGCGCAGCGCCAAGCCTTAAATAACAGCTGGCTCCCATCCACTCCCATGTTAAAACTTTGTGCCGGTCACACCGGAGGCTGAAGCACCGCTAGGCAGCCTTGGCGCAGCGTGGTGCTTCAGCCTCCGGTGTGACTGGCACAAAGCCGTGCAGTGATCTACTGGATCAACGGGTGATATTGTTAGCGCTGCCCGGCGGTTCAGCGTCGCTTCAGTGTCCGTTGTGAACAGCCAAGCGCCGGGGCGATAGGGATTAGCGCGGTGCTTTGGCGTCGCCTCCACGTTCTGTGTTCCTCTTTCAAAATGAATGCGCTGTCGATGTCTTCTAAAACAGACTCAATGGCAGCATCTACACATCTCAGCTCGCCAGCGGCAGGCATGTTTGTTGAAAACGAATTCAACCCGAGGGCACTTTGATGACGTGGTTGATTACGTTACCGTTGATCATCTGTCAATCATCGTATAAAGCCCGCCCTGACAATCTGATTGGCCCGGTCCGGCCATAATTTTTGCCAATGGAGCGACCCCAGACCGAACTGCCCGACCAAATCTGTTGTGGGCGGGGCTAAGTTCGTCTGGCATCCAGGCTAGTAATTACCTGTAATTTTTAAGAAAGCTTAAAAATAAAAGGCGAGATCTTACATATGTTTGTTTCCATAATAACTACAACGGTCAAATATGAAGTGCATTACATATCCAGTATATCAAATGTAAAACTCATATATATATATATTATGTGTTCACTGATAAAATGTATGTCAATTGTAACAACCCACTGTACAACTGTCTCTATACCACAAAAACAGCAAATATGTTTTTTAGTGAATCATGTTTGAAGGCATACAGAATGCAGAACTAGCTTTAATAACTCTCGTCTGTGCTTTGGTAAGGGACTTTGATTGGGCCTCATGTAAACACTGTTTGTACAAATACATTTGTTCGTAAGTTTTGCGAAAAGGTGATTGCGGTGAACTTGCTGAATTTTTTAGTTTCTCATATGTTTAGGTATGCTTCTTGGATGAGGCCCACTGTATTTCCATGTTATCATCATGTGAGTAGAAAATCTTGCGAACTGGTGGGCATTACAATTCCTTTAAAATGCATTTGTTGTTCTACATTTTGAAACTAGAAGAACTTTAAGCTTTACATCACCATTTTATGTGTTCTTCATCAACTTCAACTTTGACATGCTATCTCTTTTGTTCCTCGTCACCTAGCCTCTTCTCCTTTGTCTTATTATCTATGTTTATTTTCTAAATAGTTGTGGACTCATCTGGGACCACCAATCTGGATAATTGTTCGTTAAAGAAATATCAACAACCCATTGCTTATTTATAATGATAAATCACAATAGATTATAATGCATTAATAGTTAATGATCCCACTTGGAGGCATCAGGTAGAGAGATGGTTCATCAAACCGAAGAAAAGAAGAAAATATATAAGGATCAAGATAATGGAACATTTTATATGTACAAATCCATCCAATCAATGATTTGAATCCTTTGACATATGACACAGCATATTGCCTGATTCACTTTATGTATGCAAGATGGATCCAGTACTGACTGATATATTGATGTTACAAGTTCTATCTGGGGAAAGTAGTTAAGAAATACTTTGGAATCACAGATGCCGACTCTGACAGACTGATCATTTCCCAGCCCACAAAATGTTTCAGTAAATTGAGACACGAAATGAAGAATGCCTCTAAAGAGCACACACACAAAACATGCCCTCTGGATTCCAGAAGGTCTGGGAGTTTTGCTAGGGACAATTTCTGGCACTGTTTGTTCCTGAGGAGGTAATTGATACTGATACTAAACCCTCTAATCCAGTTGATTGGACTGAACAGCTGTTGAGTGTGTGTATTAGAAAGTGTGTGTGTGTGTGTTTTTAGGTGTTTGCATGTGTGTTTGAGAGAGTCAGGTGCTGCTGAAGCAGGAGAAAGTCAGAGAGAGAGGAAAATGGAGAGAACCTTTCCTTTACAACTGAAGTGGTTGGATGACGCACGAAGAGGGGATGATACAGAGGAGGACAACGCTGAGAGAAGAGTGATGAAGATTAATAATCCATGGATGCAGTGAAGGGTAAACCATTAAATCAGTTTGCCTACTATTTTTATTTGCAGAATAGGATTTACTTGCCTTATTGGGCTGACATTAATCTTTATTATATGGGATTCATAGCATACATCATAGCCTTGGGAGGCGCAGGAGGATATTTTAAGGGAAAACTAAAATAGATGGATGGATGGATCTTTTAAATTTGACTTGACTTTTATTTAAATGTTGAATTGTGACAGTTTAAGGTCGGAGTTAAGCAGAATCCTCCTGGTTAAGACAGAATAGATGCTGCACAGATGACGAGAGATGAAGGGTGAGATACTGAGGATTAAGAGAAAGAGGAGGGGAAGCCAGGGCAAAGAACAAAAGCAAGGAACAGAATATGGGATATGAAAGAACAGGGAATAAACTATGAAGGGGATTGGGGAAATCCACATGATGCAAAGAGGAAGATGGGTGTGGTGTCTTTGCATGATGCTGGATGAAAAGGTAAAGAATCAGATTTTCTGTGAAAAAAGGGTGTATATGAGACCCTTTTTATACCTGTGTGATCAATGTCAGGATGTTATCTGAATTATAACATCGATTACAGGATTTTTGCACTTACACTGGATTTCTTCTCTCGTCAGTGATACTACTGCGTAAATTAATTAGGCTGCGCTGGTCTTGTCAACAAACATGGTGTGATGCAAATGGAAGGGAAGCCATGCAGAGTGCTCTTGAGAGGCCAATGGGATTTGAGAGGCAAAAGTCCTGTAGCAGATGGAGATAGTTGAAAGCACCATTTATTTTCCCGATAGCATTGCCAAGTAGAACTACTGTATTCACATCAGTGCTGTGTTACAATCAAAGCAAAGGTTGGAGACCAACAATTCTAGCTCAGTTACCTTTACCGGTCATATCGCCATCATCTTACATGTTCTGCCAGCCAGCCAAAGAAGTGAGGCCTTGTCTTTCCCTTTTATTTTGCTTTGAAAAGAGAAGCAAAGTAACATGACCCGTCAAGCAACTGCCACTGAGGTGAAATAAGAAACCGAAATAAAAATATAAGTTATGCAAGTACAGTTATTTGTGCCTGGAATATACAATATATTCACACTTAGTGATCCGCACCTGATAAACTGTACATTGAGGGGAAATAAAACTTGAACCTCCAAGCACTGATGCGCAACACGGATAAGTGGATCAGGGGAAACAATTTAGGAATAGAAGTGATTTACCTCAACTTCAACCTCTCTGATCTTTCTGCTTACCACCTTTTATAATAGGCATTTTGTAAGTCAAAGCCATATTGGATTTCAGATAAGACAAATCTGAGCTGATAAGTAACAGTACATTGTGAGTTTAAGCTTAAAACAGTCTGTTTTCAGAGTGAAGTGGGAATGATGAAACATCTGGCAAGTGCTTTTTTAAAACCACAGTCAGTCACACATGCTCTCAGATGAGGCTGATTCAGTGTAAGAGTGTGTTCAGCGGGGTTTTGACGTACGTCAGGTTGGCAGCAGGGAGAAGTGACAGCTACGTCTCCAACAGTGATGTTTCAAGTAGGAATAATTTGACGTGTGTGTGGAGAATGTCAGACCATCAAACAAGCCACCAACCTCAAAGCACCGGGGTGGAAAGACATGTGGTAAGGGTTGGTCTGTTGTTCTGTGAATTCAGTGCAGTTTACAGAATCACATTATTATAGTAATACAAAGTACAGTATTTTCTTCATATTTCACTAACCTTAACCCATTCATCAAAGAAATTATGCAACAGGAAATGTCCTGTTAGTCATGGACCCTTTTGAGGTCTAGCCACAACCCAATTATATTTTAAAGGACTGTTGTTCTGGTCTTGACAACCACTCCGTGCTTTGCATTACAGTTCACTTTCATTCCATTCACATACACACTCGTTCATTGATTCTTAATCTAGAGCTTGTCTATCACTCATTCCGCCCATTAGGGTCCAAAACACCTCTACATGCAGACTGCAGGAGCCTGGAAATCAACCACCAACCTGTTGATTAGTGCACGACTCACTCCTGAGCAACAGCCGCCCTCAGTGTTGTCAATATTCTCTGCTTTTCGTCAATACGTCCCATGAAAACAGAAGCAAAGATGTTTAACTTCCATAGCATCCATAAATGTTTCTAGTATTTCCAGGCCTTCTACTGAGGACAATGTGCACGCTCAGACTCTCCTCTCCTCAGCAGTACAACTTCAGCTGTAGGGTGAAAATCACCCTTGACCCAATCAGAACCAAATAAAGTACATTTTCATATTCTCATCTCGAACTTCAAGTGGTGACTCAGAAGCTATTAAATGGAGGAGATAATAAACAAAGGCTTTCATGAATAAAAAGCTATGTCATGAAAGGATTGGTAGCATTTTTCTGTGTTTGGAAAGCAAAGTA